>NW_024363160.1:11376399-11791714 GCF_014805655.1 Passer montanus | reverse complement strand
CGCAGCGCCGGCGGAGGGGCCGCGGAGCGGGGACCCGACGGGCCGGCACCCGCTGGCCCCGTGCGGGGCCGCCGCGCTCGCCCGGCTCCAGGGAGGCCGCGTTTAGCAGACACGGATCGGGGGAAGGTCTTTAACCGCGCCGCACATGTTCGCGGCACGGGGTTTCGCGGGGCATTTGCTCGGCTCCCTTTGGCCCGGAGTCCCCGCGCCCGCGGGTGCCTCCCGGTTCTGCCGGCGGAGCGGGGCGGCGCGGGATTCCCGCGGTGGGCCAGCCTTGTCCAGCCGCCCGGGCGGTGCCACACCGGGAGTTCGGGGAGCGAGCACGGACGGCAGTCGGATGGAGTTCCCTGAGGGGCAGGTTACATTGGAGGTGCCGCACATCAGGGTAGAAAGGGCGAAATCAATTACCACAGGCTGGGGCTTCCAGAGCAGCACTTAATGCCCTAAGTAAGCTATTCTAATTATAGAGAACGGGTAGGATTAAGAGGGAGGGAGGGAAATTCTGTTATTTACAAACTCTTTTCTAGCTGCCCTGCCTTGCAAATCCTCTTGGGCGAAGGAGTTAATCGGAGCCTCGAGAGAGCCGGCTTTCCCCGACGGCTCGGGCTCTCCCTCTCTCGCTGCCGTGCCGGGGCGCACGGCAATCCCGGGGAGTAACCGGGGAGCGACCCGCCGTTCGCTGCCGGGGCAGCGACACCTCCTCGCTCCACGCCAAGATCCCCTCCGGAGAGGCGGTTGGCGGCCGCTTACCTTCAGGCAGAGGCGAGTCCGGCTGGGTGCGTGCGGGCTGCGGAGCGAGGTGCTGTGCCGCCGTCGCAGAGCCCGTGTCCCCGCGGAGGCTCCGCCGGGCGCGGAGTGGGGCGCTCGGTGCTGCGCCCGGAGATGGGGGATGCGCCCTTCAGGGCCATGCGCTTCTCTTATATAGTCCACACCGGCGTACTCATTTGAGTACTATCGACTTTAGGTGGGTGGCAGTCGATGGAGACACCTCTGGTAATCACTCTTGGGCTCAGAGAGGGTCTTTTCTGACAAACTTCCTCCTCCCCGTTTGTCCCCCGGTGGATGGCAACTGAAAGCTGCGTTTGAAGTGACTCTGATCTATTTGTGAAATTAGATTTCCCTGAAGATTGCGGAACGCTTACTAATAAAGCTGCCGGCTCAAGAGATTAAAATGTGCTTTAACTTAGCGGGATTCCCTTGGGAGTACAACAAGGAAACTATTTAATTCCCTCCTTTTTTTATTGAACCAAGAAGCTGTGAGCAAACTCTGAAGTGTGTATAAATTTGGTTCTGTTTTGTTGTCAAGGGAAGTGATAGGTAGTCTGTCTTTGGCAGGTGAATTCACAAACTATGAACCTCATAAAAGTTTGCTTCTTCAAAACAGCTTTTTTAATTTTTGACAATAACACTTAATGAAAAGCTCACAAAAAAAGTAGTCACTTAACGAAACTTGCTTCCTAAAGCCCTAAATAGATCAGCCAAAAATTAACAAATAAAATCTCAACTTTCAGAGAGCAATTGTATGCAGATGGTCTTGACAGATTGAAAATCAATACACATTTTCCAAATTATGCCAGACAATACTTTATGTTGGTATTTTTGTTGCAAGTATAACTCTTTGTCATAAGTTACCACTTAGATATTTACTTAATAAGAGTGGGACAAAAAGAAAAAAGACTTGAGATATCCTGTAAGATGTGAAAATGGGGAATTTAGATTTCAAGGATATTTAAACTATTCTGAATCTGTCTGGCACACAACATTTCCCTACAAACTTTGTCTCTTTCCCCAAGCTCCTTCATTCATACCTTTCTCTGGCTGTCTCAGGCAGCACACACTCTGGGCTGTGTCTCACAGGGGCTGTGTCATTGCTGGTGATGGGAACCAGCTTCTTTCCCACATCATCCTCTGCTTGGGCCATCCTCACTCACCTTTGGGGGTGTGATCCCACAAAGATCAGAGATCAAACCACATTTAACTAATAAATGCTTGCAAAGGGTTTTATCACACTAAATTTTTTTTAAGATGTCACTGTACTGCACTAGATACACTGGAGCTGTGGATTCCCAGGATAACTGAAGCAAGGTGTTTTAAGATGTCAGTGTACTGCACTAGATACACTGGACTGAGCTGTGGATTCCCAGGATAACTGAAGCAAGGTGCCACTCTTTTTCTTGCTAGGTGGTTTCCTGCTTTTGCATCTTTATTGGGTGCATATAAGGAGTTTACTTTTGTCAAGCTGATGGTTAAGTTCAGTGAAGAGGGAAAGGAGAGCACTAATCAGCTGAGAAAAAAAAGTAGCATATTAAATTAACCAGCTGCAAAATAAATCCAAAATTTTCTCTCCATTTTCTCATTTGTTTCTATTATTTTATTATTCTTTTATTTTGCCCTCAGAGACATATATCGACACCACAGAATGGGACTGATTTTTTCTATGGAACCTACCGAAGTATTGGCTTGACTGGAGCTCCTCTGCCCAACTTCATTACTAGTTATAGATGATAATTATATCTTCTAGCCCTGGAAGCAGGTCACATGGGAAGGAAATCCATGTGGCACTCTTAAGACAGAATAATTTTGCTGCTCATAAAAACCCCAAAGTCCTTATTTGGTGTCTGTTTGAGGCAGATGGCAGAATACTCATAAGGATTAAAAGCAGTATTGCAAAAGGCAAGCAAGTAGTCCCTCTATTCTCACTCACATCCCCAAAGAAGACCTAGGGAGTCTGCAGAGACTAGCATGGCTGACTATGTCTTCTTGATGGACAGCATCCTGGGGCTGCCAGTTTGGGAAATTTCTAACCCCTTCAGCAAAGATTCTCAAATATGTCACCCCCACGTAGTGGGTTCATAAGATAAAAATGCTGCTACAAATACAAAGGACATTAAATTTTGTTCTTTAACTTGCATGTTGATTATTTAGGGAACCCAGCTTGGCCCTTTACCGTTATGAGCCACCCAGTTTTAACCTTGTCCTTTAGGTCTGTTGTAACTTGTTTCTCTCCTTTGGAAGAGCTGTATCCTTCTTTCCTTGGATGGACATTATACTCACCCAGAGGGAAATGAACTGTTTTATAATTAGTTTTCTGTTAGACAAATTAAACAGGTAGGTTACTTAATTTCTTACCCTTTTTTATGTTATATTTTGGAATTTTCAAAAGAATAATCAAGAAGTCAAGAAAACAAGAGAGTGGGTGTCCCTGCAGAGCAGCTTGAGAGGCAGATCTATCAGCCCTTGAAGTTACTGCAAAGATTTTCATTCATTTCTGTAGGAGTTGGGACAAGACTTAAAATGAAAAGAACCAATTAGAACCATAGCACATCTAAATCACAAGTTTTAAGCAGCTTTTTCAGATTCTTTCTATGCTCAAAAACCTTAAAGTTTTGTGTAAAAACAAAAAAAAAAAACCACAAACCAAAAAGATTTGTTTTCCATTATTGTGCAAAGCCTTGTCCCCTTTTAAGTTGTTTGGATATTTGAATTCATCAGAGAGAAGTTGAAAGAAGGAGGACCAGACTGCATCCAGAGGATGATGTTTTACTAATCCTAGGCAATTCTGGCAGGATGAAACCCCATTCTCATTGGCCCTTTTGTCAGTAGCTCTAGTGTTTCTCCTCATCATTACATGGAGAAAGAATCTCAGCATGAGATTTACATCAAAGAGACCATCTTAGTGCTTCACTCACTATCTTATTTAAGAACAGAAAACCTGTTAGTAGTGAGCCTAAATAAGTCTGGTTATTTGCTTCCTGTAGCTAACAGATTTAAACAGGTACTTCACATTATTTTTCCTGCGACATGGTCTTTTTATTTTCTGGTGTGCCTTACCCACAAGTATGTCTGATTGAAGTCAAAAGCAAATCAGTTATGTTGAAGTATCATAGGGCTGACAGAGACTCAGAGAGATGATCTAGTGCTTTCCCTTGCTCAAGGCAGAGACAACTGTATCTATGTCATCAGGGCTCAGCAAAAAAACTTTTAATTTCTCCCATTAAGCTCAACAGTTCATCACAAATCCATTGAATGAAAAATTGCTAAATGTGGGTTTAGAAGTGACATTTTACCTTAGGATTTACACTGAAATATAAAAATTATCTAAATGTATTCCCAAAGCACACACTCAAATAAAAGACAGGCTAAAGTGGTTTAAAATTTAGGTGTCTTGCTGTCTCTACATAAATCTATCAGCCAAAGATTTCCATGGTCACTCATCTAAATCAAGAAGAAAAACAGAGAAAACCTGCTTCTGTTGAAGTTCATGGGAATTTTTCTGTTGACTTTGTTAAGCAGGGATTTAATGCAGGGTTGTTACAAAAGGAGAGGTGAAGAAGCGAGAAATCACCTCAAAATATGAATGTATTAGCCAAGCTAGTAAACTATAGATGGCTGTTGTAATTTTTGGTAAATAACAGAGGATTCCAGCTGTTTTCAGATCAGAGCATTTCCTTAAAATCGGAGATTTTACACAATCATATACATATGTGCCTATAGGGGCTCAGTGCAGAGGATTTGATCAGATGGCCTTTTGAATACTTTTTGCATTCCTTTGTTTCTATGAGTCTATAGGGTTTTTGCAAGTGGCTTTTAAGGCACAGGTCATGCTAATGAACTGATGGGGAGGCAATATAGCTAAAGAAGCAAAACAGTGTCACTAAAAGAAATGTGAGAGTCAGTGTGCTGTATTTATATCTTAAATTAAAACTTGGTGCATCTCATAACTTGGTGTTATTTTTTGAACGTTTTTTATAGAAGTAGCACAGTAGAGAATTGTGGTTGTTGTTAATAGAACTTTAGATAGCAGCTTCCATTGGTTATCCTGTACAATAAAGATCATAATTTTTCTCATTAAAGAGTAACATATGTTTTTTTACTATAAACATATCTAAGCATTTTTAATTACAAAGCTGCAATGACCTTTACTGGCCTTATCATTAAGAAATTCTAAAATTAAGTCCCCTTTAAGGTTTGGGGGGCATTTTGCACCTTCAATTAAAATATAATGAGTCATTCTTTAGGCCCCTTGTCTCCCTTGTGCCCTGGAAGGCTAAGCTGGAAACATGAAGAAGTTTCTGACATAAAGATTTCAAACAATAACCTGAAAACTAAGCTACAAGTGTTTTAGCAGGGGGTGAAGAAGATCTAGGGAGAACACTGAGGAGTCAAGTTTGGTAGGACTATGAAATAAGTCCTATATTCTTTTATTTTTCCTGAAACAGTTTCAGATGGGAAGGTTTTGTTTCTGCACTGTCTGCAGCTGGGACTGTTCAGCTGAAGGTGGCACATGGAATAAACTACTGAGTCTGAGTCTATAGATGTTATTTCACAAGAATCTGACCCAAATAGTTTTTCTCTTAGCATAGCTGATATTGAGAACTTAATAGCAAGAAATGAACATGGCTTGCCTTTTAAATTGCTCCCTGGACAAAATCTTCTACAAGATTTTCAAAGAAAAATAAAAATACTCTAAAACCTAGAAAGATTTTCCAGGACCTGAGAATTGTGTGCTGAGGACAGCTGGTCTCAAGGGTTGAGAAATAATCTGTCTGGTCAAAGGACCCTTTGAGCTGTGTGCAGTTCTTCACAAATGCTGGAACATGGAAGGTGTGAAGGCAATTATTTGTATTACCAAGAGTCTGAAGATAGACAGCTTAGCTTATTTTTAGAAAATATCCAATAGCAGCTTGATTTGTTGTCACCTTTTGATTTTGACCAGAATTACCTTTAAGAACGACAAGGCAGACCCTCCACCACAAGAATCCTGCTGCAGGCACCTGCTGTTATCTGGTACCCAAAATACCAAAAATAGATACCAAATTGTCCCACTGGTTTGAGCTTTTCTTTTTCTTCTGAACCTAGATCCTCAGCTCTGTCAGATGCACTGCAAAAGACAAAAGTTCTTTTACTGAGGTAATGACAGCTTATTACACCTGTCATTATAGCAGCTAAAAGAGTTTATTTCCAGATGCAGCAGGTTTAAATTAAATCTCTTGCCTGGCACAAAGACATCTCCACCATTATGGCCCTTGTGACAGCAAATTCATGACAGCAACTTCCTGACAGCACCAAAAAGCTGACTGGTGACCAGAATAACCGTGCTGGTGACATGGCTTCCTTGAATAGATCTGTCTAACCAACATAAGGATCATTACCCAAACTTTTCCTCTCAACAACAACAAAGATTGAGTGACACTTTCAGGGCTTGGCAAGAATGACAATATCAAGACTTTACATTCAAATCATTGAGCCATTGATTCAGAAAAAAATGTTTAATTCCATCTTGCAGTGAGAGCCTTTACCAGGGGAGCCTGAACCTAGGGATTTTTGTGGATGGAAAAGTTCAAGCGCAACCTTCAATGCAGATGAGAATCACTCCAGGTGTGCTGCAGCACAGTGGCCTGAGATTAGAGCTCACTGACCTCCACTGCTGAAGTAATCAACTTTTAAAAAAGAACAAGAAAATTTGGTTGTGTTATGTCAGTGATGAAAGAGGAGGCTTGAAAAATTGTAGAAAAAATTAACTGTAAGGACCACTCCAAATTAAAAAGTCCTCCAGCTTAGGTTCATCTTACTTCCAAAGCAGAAGTTAAGACATCTGATGCCATTCCCTACAGCAAAGATGTTTTCTGATTATCTATTACATTAAGGATAGATTTCCACAGTGGTCTCCTGTGAATCCTTGCTGATTTCTTGTGTGATTTCTCATCAGACTGGCAAGCTTTCCAGACCTGCTATCCCATGGATAGTTTCAATGCAAAAGATTTCTAAGAAGCTTTGTGCTTCTTGACAGTTTAGACAAGAACTTTGAAAGTTAACATGGTTTTAATTCAGTGGATTAACTGGTTCTCAGAGGAGCCTCATACTAAAAATGTTAGTGGGGTAATGTTTATTTGAATAAAACACACATCAGTGTTGATTTGGTAACAGATTTTCAGCAGTAATTGATTTTTAGACTGAAAAGAGGTAAAGATTATTGGTCTCTGATTTGCTGGCCAATATGGGCACTGAGACTGAGGGGACACAATCAATCAGAACACAGCCACATGCAGGGAGAGGAGCTCTCTGAGGGTGGATTCCTGCCTGAAAAACAGTTGGCCAAGCAATGCTGCTGATATCCAGAAAGAAGAATATCAAATAATACTGTTTCTCAGTGGTGAGACTGCTGATCAAATCTTGTACTTTAATTGTCAATTCAGACCTCAGGAAGAATAACAGAAACTGAAAAAAAAAATAATAATATGATTTTAAGTTCAGAAAAAAATACTTTAAAGCAAAAGACTCAAGTTCATCAGAAAGGACTTTGAGCTTGGTCTAAAAATACCTACTCAGAAAGCAGAAATTTGATGCTAGGAATCTCTTTAATATAGGAACATGAATTTGTAAAAGACCATTGTGGCCATTCAGTCTACAAACCTGAAGCTGTTAGAGTGCAATAGAGACTTACTTCAGACAGTATAAAACATGCCCTCCACATGCCCCTACAGACTTCAGATGACACAGTATTATTAAATAGTCTAGAGAAAATTTAAAATGCCTATGACAAGCCAAAAGCAAGTCTATAATGTCTAAAGGCACTTCAGGAAAATATCCAGAACAATGCCAAAGCCTTGAATGAGTAGGGGATTTTTAAAATAAACCAACCTGAGGAAGCAGGTCATCCCTTGCTATGAATGTCAGAATTCTTCTGCCTACCTGACCCAGAGGAAAAATTTCATGATGACTCCAGCCCTGGTGACTGACTTAAAGCTGAACCTGTGATTATGATACATAGCCAAGCAGCTGAGAATTTTATAAATTACTAATGGATCTTTTTGACATATTGTCTCCAGCTGTGAAAATCTCCAGTGACTCAAAGGGAAGGGAAAAATACCAATCTGTATATACCATTCCTCCTCTCTGCCTCCTGAGGCAAAGAAGGCATCAAAGGGACACCTAATGAATAGTTCCTATTTAATCAGGTGAGAACATGGGATTAAAGCAATGGGAATGAAATTGGTGAGCAGTACTCCTATAACTTCTAAATTCACTTGGATATAGTCATTGTTATTTTTCAGAGACTACTTCTAGGTCTGGCACTGTTCTGGTAGTAGAGGCTGTGGAACCAATGGCTTTATCTTCTCCCTACCACTTCCCACCCCCCAGATTTCTTATTAAACTAAATAATGGTCCAAGGGAATAATTGTTGAAAGAGATTTTCCTTATTTCTGAAGATGTCTATCCTTTGATAAGTTATTTTGTAAAAACCTCTACCAATGGCAGAGAAAAATCACCTTATGCTAAATTATGTAAAAGTGTCTTTAGATCATAAAAATTTAAAAAATAAAGTGTTTCATTTGTTAGCATCATGTTTGAAATGCTTTTAAGGACCTTGCCATATCCCTGATCCCAACTAAAGCTTTTGATTATCATAAGAGGAACTAATGAATTACACATTATGTAATTATATGTGGGGTTTTTTTCTGATAAGTTTGAAAAGAATAAGCATTTAATTTTGCTTCCTTTCTACTGTGTTGCAAGACTGGACTGTTGAAGGTCTCAGCTCCAAAATCATATAAAAAATAAAAGAACTAGATCTTTCTAACCCTCTTCAATTTGTCCTTTTTTGTCCTCTTCTATTGAACTTCCTGTCATGCTACTCCTAAATCTTAAAACATCACTTAACCTGTTCCTTCAACTGCCGTAGTTTCTCCTTGGTAGACACTTTTTGATCCTGCCTTCCTCTTGATCCTGCCTTCTTCTTTTCAGCCATCCATCCCCCACACTATTTTTTTTTTTATTTTCATTTAAAATTACACAGGACACTACAGCTGAAATATCAACTGTGTTCACTCATGCGGTTTTTTACATGTCCCTCTTATTTCTAACAAACAGAAAGCCATTTACTAAGGTCTTTGTTACCAAGGAAAGAAAGAAGAAACCATATTAAACACATCCAAAATCTCTGCTAAACATTAATTTTTGTCCTGATCTTAATAATGAACTTAATAACAACTTAATAAAGAATCTGAGTAACACTTTTAGTGGTTTTTAACTATTTAATTTTAATAATAATTTCAATTTTGGTGGTGGTGATGTATTTATTTTTTTTTTCTGTGGAGTTCTTTTTTCCAAATTGACTTGGACATTTTTAAAAGAATAGAGATTGACTGACAGAAAGTCAAGCTGTGTTAATTACATGGTGTATTGTTGTTGGAGATTATTTTCAGTCTAGTTGAAAATAATATTAAAACTGGAAGTTGTGCTGAGGTTGTACATTCCTTATTCTGAATTATTGCATCCTTTGATATAAGTCCTGGCAGTGAGACCCTATGGGAGCAAAGCTGTGCCTACCTAATAGCTTCCACTGGATCCCTTTCTGTTCACCACTGAAGGGACTCCACAATTCAGGTAACACACTTTACACCAGTGTCATCTCTCTGTCAAAATGGGACCACTTCTGATATAGAAAAGACCAAATGGAGCAGAAAATAAAGAAAAAACCCCAAATATCTATCAATCCTTTCCAATCATGTACAGCATTAATACGAAGCACACCCTGATCATAGAGGCATAGAATAACATGAGTTAGAAAAAAAAAGAAGCTGAACTGGCTTGAGAAACCATTTTGAGCTGAAATTCATTCCAATAGGCTGGTTCCCCTAGCAGGCCCACTGTATAGCTCACGATTCCTCTTGGAAAGAATGTGAAGAAGCGGATACCATGGAGATGTCAGTGAATTGCTGGTAGCAAAGGAGAGCAGGAGTGCCTCTTTCAGAAGTCTTGCTGTCTTATAGTGTTCATAAATTTGTGGGTCCAGATGAGATTGTGGTGCCCTCTGCCCATCTCAACAACGTTTGAGTGCACTGGACATTTCAAGCATTTTGACAAATATATAACAGTTAAAGATATCCTCATATTTTTCTAAATATAAAAGACCAAGCCAGAGCAATTCATTAGTGCATGGAGAGGAAAAGGAACTAAAGACCTTTGTGAGGGATGCCATGCTCTTCTGTTCCCCTTCCCAGGCCAACACAGAACTGACTCAGCAGGAGGTGGACCCAGGACTGCATTCGCTACTGCTCCATCTCTGCTGTCTCATCTCCTGTTTTCCTTCCTCCACAATTCTCATCTCTTTATCATTGTAAGAATTTGAATATGGTGCTGAGACAACTGCACTGGGCTCCTCCCATGCTGCCTACTCACCTAGTAGGCAACACCAAGTCGTGCAAAACCCAACAAAAGGCTAGGCAAAGACTGCATTTCGAAAGCCCTTTCTTTTTTACACTTCTGAATTAAAAAAAAAAAAATCCCTATTAAACAATCTTTTACCTGCCAGATGTGATGTTTAGACAGTTTATAAAACACTGTGAAAAATGTGTTACTAAAGCTAGTGGATCTAAGATAAGCAGATCTCCTTGGCCCAAAGACCCTGAGCTGTTTGAGGAGAAAGACTAAGATTAGGGATAGCCTGCCACACTGGCTGCCTGCAACATATGGGCCTTTACTAAATCTGATTTCAGTAAATTTAACTTATTTGGATGTAAGCCCTAATAAATATTTGAAGAGCACTTTAGAGTAAAAAGAAACAAACAAACCAACCTTTTTTTGCTTTGTATGACAAAGTATCAGCTCTGTAAGGCAGAAGAATAAATACTGCAGACAATACTGGAAAACAAAGCAGAATATGGATGTCTCTGACAAATGACTCCAGTGACATAGTCGAAGCACTCCCACTTGGTTATCTGAAACAGCTACCTATCTAAAGTGAGCTTAGCAAGTACTTTAATCCCTAGCCCAATTTTCCCTCAGTAGAGGATCACTGAACAACAAAATGATGGGAAACTAAACAAGGACTTCATCATTCTATTAGATGCCATTGCCTTCTTGAGTTGTCTTCACCCCATCTTTGTCTCTATAATCTCTTTTTATATTGTCACGTTCATTGGCAGAGACCTCATGCTTTCTATGAAAGGCTTCTTTTCTACTATTATTAATAACAACAATAACATTGAATGAGTCAAAGAGAGAATTTAACTAGGGAAGATAACAAGCTAGTGGAGGAGGTAGAAAAAATTAGAAGAAAAATGTTGAGTGAGTGCAGTGAGGAGCAGTGATGCAGGGAGGAGGAAAGATGCAGGGCACAGAAGGGTTAAAAGAACAGCAAAAGAAAGTCTGAGTCAATGCAGAGTAGGAGGAGGTGATTAAGAAGAAATCAAAAAGTTGAATGTGGAAAGGAAGGAAGATTTTCTTAGATTGAAATCAGAAGGGCGAGGAGAAAGAAATGGAAAGACAGGCTGAATAGGCTGAATGAAGGAAGTTCTGCTCCACACCTTTTTTGTAAAGTGAAGAAACTGAAGCAAATTGAGAAGGAATGAAGGAATTGGAACACATGAGGTAAACCTGAAGAAAAGAATAGTGGGCTGTGGTAGGATAGGAAAGGAAATTATGAAAAGCAAAAATCATGTGTTTGACATATGAAGGAGAAGAAGCTGAGGTATTGGTTTAAATACTATATTCACTGTATTTTCCTAGAAAATGAAGGGGTGTTTTCACAGGGAGAGTTAAGTCAGAATTGAACATCTGAAAACGGGAGTTAAAAAACCCAAACAAACAACTTTTATAAACTGAGGGAGAGGTGTTTACAAAAGAAATATCACTTCAAATAATAATTTATGGGCAAAGAGTGCTGTCAAATCATCACCAAATGCATACCTGAAACACATATGGACAGGTCAGATTCTTTTCATGCACTCTTCTCAAATATGAATTATGCTACATAGATTTTGCTCGGTATGTAAGTTAGATTTTATGACATTTACTAGCTGAAAAAAAAATCCCAAAGCAAAGTATTTTCTCTGGCATAGGGAATTATAGAGGAAATTTGTTTGCTACTGAAGTAAATGGAAGATTATGAACTTGGCTTTGCTATTGCATAACCAGGGATGATGTTCCTTTAGCTATCCTGCACTCATGCAACAATGCTGAGCTTTTATAAACTGGCTCTGGGCATTTCTGAAGCATGACAGACTTATAGCTTTCTGTGTCTGAAAGCTGAAGACACTGGCTTATCAGGGTTTCCCCCCAGCTTCTACCCATTCTCTGAGATCATTCCTATCCTTCTGAAAGGCCCTGCTTGCTCATATCTTGAAATACCTGAGTGTCTTTCACTATTGTCAGCTTTCAGGACCCTGTGGCTCTTTTTCAGTTTTTCTTGAGCCCTATTTGAATAAGTTCTGATACATTGGCACATCCTGGAAGTGTGCTGAGCACACATAAAATGTGGATTTGAGAAGAACTCTCCTGCATGCCACAGAAAATTACTTGTTTTACTGAAGAAAATTACTTTTTGTCCCTGAAGGATTGCTACTCCATTGGAGAGTACGAATTAAACAGCACATATAAATCCTGCAGGAGTCCATAAAAATTCAACAGAAATAACACAGATTTCCTCATACAAGGCTCCAGCCAGCTGGCAATGGGGTGGGGAGGTTGCCTGCTCCCCATAATCCTGCACTTGCTCCTTTGTGGGAAGAACAGGAGCTTGGCAGCTAGCAAATCAAGAGAGACATTAGAAGGATCTCATTCCCATGAAAAATGTCAGGTTTCTAAGTTTTCATCCATATCCAGGATGACATACACACATGTGTATGTATGCTTATGTATAAGCAAAAAAAAAAAAATCATACATACATATGTCTGCATATATGCACACCTATTTAAAAATACTAATTTTTGTAGAAATTAAATCCTTATTGTTGACCATGATGAATTTTTGCTGTTATCTGCCATGAAGTTTCTAAGGAGGCAACTAAAGGCCAAAATTAAGCAAGATAATTTCAGGGACTTGGGCTGATTATAAAAAATGCCATGATGTTGTCACTGCACATTATCACAATAACATAACAGGGCATGAGGTTAAATTGATAGAAGCAATTTAAGAGCTTTTTTAGTCCTCCATTAAACAACCATCACTAAATGCTTTTTCAAGCTTTAAGTATGAGGAAAATAGGAAGGCAAGAAGAAAACAGTGTAAGTCATTTAATTAAATTTAAAAATATATATATTTGTGTGAAGTAGGTCTTCTGTGTCAGCAATATTTGCTCTTACATTTGTCCTGTTCCTATTTGTAAGAAAAAACATTCCTCCATTTGGCAACATAGAGAAAAAAAAATAAAGCATGAGTTGAGAGGATCATAAGCTCATTCTGAGGACCTTCTGATCATGGTTTGTTAAAACATAGGGCAAATTAATGGAAATACTAAAAAAACAAACAATAGCAAAGGCTGAAAATGCTGTAATATGTCCATCACTGCTTCAGACAGAGGAGCAGGCTCTCCATTTTAGCATTACTGATGGAATGGCCAGCAGAGCCATAGAAATATCCTGAGGATGTTGCTTTCAGCTGGCCATATCACAAAAGCAGTGTTTTGAGGAATGCAGTCCTGGCTGGCTGGACCAATCAGTCAGTGGTTTTGTCTATCCAATGTGCAGAGTAGGGGGGAGAGAGAAGAGAGAGAAGACTGAGGCAGAGACACACAGGTCTGTACTGTGCGGGTGACTATGCACTGGAACACAGTGCCCAGAGAGGTTGTGGAGTCTCCCTCTCTGAAGCTATTCAAGAATCATCTGGATACAATCCTTTCAATGTTCTCTAGGATGACCCTACTCAAACAGGGAGGTTGGACCAGATGGCCCACTGTGGTCGCTTCCCACATGATCCGTTCTCTGATTCTGTGTGATTCTGGGTCTGGAAAGCACAAGAGTGGCCCGAAGGACAAATAGTACAAATCCACAATTACTGCATTTTAGAAACTCCCTCGTATGTAGAACAAGGAGAAATTATAACAAGAAAGAAGTATAAAATATGCAGGAAACCTCCTCATATGAAGATTTTTTGTCTTGGTTTTGGAAATCATTCCTTCCCCTAAGCTTTAAACAAGTACAGAAAAATGTTACATTTTCTTTAAAAAAATTAAATAATTGAATCTTGTTTCATAGAATCATAGAATATGCTGTATTTTAAGGGATCCACCAGGATCATCGAGTCCACCTCGTGGCCCTGTGCAGAACACCCCAAGGGTCACACCATGTGCCTGAGAGCATTGTCCAAAGACTCCTTGAACTCTGTCAGGCTTGATGCTGAGACCACTTCCCCTGGGGAGTCCATTTCAGTATTCAACCATGCTCTGGCTGAAAAACATTTTCCTGATACCCAACCTAAATGTCCCCTGGCACAACTTCAGGTAATTCCCTTGGGTTCTCTCACTGGTCATGAGAGTGAAGAGATTGTTACCTGTCCCTCCTCCTCCCTTCTCAAGGAAGTTGCAGACTCTAATGAGCTTTCCTCTCTGTTTCCTCTTCTCCAGGCTGAGCAAACCAAGTAACCTCAGCCACTCCTGATAAGGTTTCCCCTTCAGACCCTTCACCATGCTCTTAGTTGTTCTTTCAACACTCTCTAATATCTTAATATCTTTCTTATATTGTGGTGCCCAGAACTGCCTCCAGCACTCAAGGTGAGGCCACTCCAGAGCAGAGCAGAGCAGGACAATCCCCTCCCTTGTCTGGCTGTGATGCTGTGCCTGATGCACCCCAGGACAGGGTTGGCCCTCCTGGCTGCCAGGGCACTGCTGGCTCATGTTCATCTTGCCACCAGCCAGGACCCCCAGATCCCTTTCTTCAGTGCTGCTCTTCAGCACCTTCCTCCCCAGTCTACACATATCCAGGGCTGACCCATACCAGGTACAGAATCCAGCACATTCCTCACTGAAATTCGTATTGTTGGTAATTGCCCAGGCCTATAATTTATCTAGGTCTCTCTGAAGGGCTTCTCTGCCCTTGAAGGAATTGGCAGCAAATTTATTAGATAATAGCAAATTAAGAATACTTTCTATTTCAAGAGAAATAAGTTCCAACCGAAGTTAACAGTGTAATATTTCTTTTTATTGATAGTGAATTTTTCTTCTCTTCTGAAACACCTCAATAATTAAATACGGTAAACCTGAAACATAAATACATCCATTGACGCTAGCATGCTTTGATCCCCTTAATACTGGCAGGCCTCTGTTGCCTCCCACTCTTGATTTTGTTAACAGTAATTTAAGCAGCAATCCTTTCAAGATAAAAGGATTACAACTATATGAAAATGTTCTCTTACAGAATTCAAACAACCATTCATAAAGCTTGTCAGGCAGCTTTACTTGCCTCGTACTTCCATAGCACAAGACCCTGAAATCCTTGGTCTCTGCTGATCTGTTTCCTCCTACAAGCTAGTAGTCTTAAATTTTATTTTAATTTATGGTTCAAGTTGACAAAGTTTTCTTTACTGCTCCCAGCACCTGAAAAACATTCATCTTAAATGAATGAGAAATGAAATTTTAGGCTGTTTGAATCACCATTTGGCTTTTACATCAGTTCTCATCTTATTTGGTGAATGTGCGGCGGTTGTTTAGAGAAAAGGATGTCAGCTGAAGCAATTTCAATCTATAATGGGAACACAAATATGGATGAAATTTAGGGCTTCTGAAAAAATACATCTGTTAATTTTCAAGAGAAACTAACAACCATGAATGTGTTTAGGAAGGTCCATACACCATTGACTACAAATTGAAAAAAAAAATCCTTCTTCCAAATTTGTTTTGATTAATCCTCTAATCTAATCTATAGTCGCAATAATGCCACTGAAGTATAAATTTACACACAGCAGAAAAACTTATTTTTGTGTTAGTTACGACACAACTGCAGTAATGGCATCACTCAGGGTAAATTTACATTATATCTTTCTAGTGTAAATGGCTCCAACTTCTAATAAAGTTAATGACATTGAGTCATTGAGGATGTGTTTAAAATTAGTTTTGAATTATTTATATGTAGGCATGAAAATCTTTTAAACACTGAGCATTCAAAATAAAAGTGTTGAAAAACATTAGTGCATTATTACATTTGTTAGTTCTGTACAATTAGTACCCTTAAATATTCAGATATCGAAGACAAATATTTAAGATATTAATAAGGGGTTTGTCACTTACTTTGTTTTGTCTGTGATTGATTTCATAGCTGCTGGTAGGGTCAGCTCTCCTTTACATGTTTAAATTAGTAGAATTTCCACGCAGCAAGGGTTTTCCTTTCTTTGCTCTTAAGACCAGTGTACCAATAATAAACAAAATGTGACAATCAGTGCATTTCTTTTAGAAGCTCTCATGGTATTTCTTCTCACAAGATTTGTGCCATGAGTAAGAAACTAAATGTGGTGCTCAGTGCCATCTTTGAGAAGATGTCATGGTGTTTCTTCTCACAAGGTTTGTGCCATGAGCATGATTTTTTTTTCCCTCAAGCAACCAAGTAATCTCATACTTGGAAATTTCAATTTTTTAATCCCTTGGAGGTGTCCTAGCCAGGTGTTCGTTGAAAACAGGAGCACAATCTCATGTAAATCATACAAATGGAGATTTGTGTTGTAAGACACAAAAACATCCAACTAAGACAAAGAAAACTAGCATAAGAAGTGCACATTTCACATGGAGTAATATTCTCATTAAAAGAAAAAAAGAAAAACAAAAAACTTTAACAGCAGCACGTTCAATTTCAGGTCAATTTTGTAATTTCAAATGCATTTTCTCAGTGGGATAGTAATGTTAGCTTATTTGTTGCCAATAGATGGCAGTGATCACTCACTTAATTTGTTACAGAATTTTTATTCCTTCAGGAATAAAAATTCTGTAACAAATTAAGTGTGGGGAGATTGGTAGGTATTCAGGCAGATCCTTCTACAAATCCTGAAGTTATTACTATTAGGCGTTTAACCAGAACATTTCCTTACTTTCATATGTTCCAACATCAGGTAGTCCTTGGATTAAGGAAACCTCTTTTGATGCTTCCTTTGAAGCCAATTTCATGGCCTGGTGTCAGGCTGAACTGAAGCCCTCCCAGTACACTACTCCTCCCTCCTCAGGAGGCACCTGGGCAGGTGTACTTCCTTTGCTAGCTCATATCCCACAGTTTATAGGAACATCTTCCCTGCAGTTTTCCCTTTCTGGTTTCTGACATGTCTCTCCTGCTCAATGGGCAGCTGCCAAGGGCAGCTCAGCAGGCAGTAGCCACTCTCTTTGGAAAGGTACAGTCAAAAGCAGACTTGATGGACAGGAAGCTTGAGGCTTTGAGAATGGTGAATTGCCTGAATTGTTTGTGTCACTGGTGATGCAAAGGATCTCCTCATCTGGCATATGAAATAGATTCAAAATTTCCCCTTTCACTCACTTCCTGTAAGCAAAACAGAAATCAGCTGGCATTGCTGTGCCATCAGCATGAAAGCAAGAGAAGAGAACAGCAAATCCTCACCAAGTCACTGGTGGGGTTTTTTCTGATCCAGATGGAACCTACTGGGCTTGAGTCCTCTGTAGCTCTCAGCAGTATGGATGTGTTTCCTTGAATGACTCAGAGCACACAAATATTCACTCCTTCACAAAGTTCAGACAGCCTCTTGAAGGGTCTGAGTATGCAAATGGTGAAATATGCAGCACATTCAAAATTTTCTCTTTCAGCATTTGTACAGCTTGCCAAGACACAAGGTGACTTCAGCTCACATATTATCTCTGACAGATGTGTCTTCTCCCAGCATATTACAGCCCATATCAAAGCATCTCACAGCTTTGGAAAATGAGTTAACTATTTTCTTTGTTTTAACTACTTCCGTGACCACTCTCAGTTGTTTACTTTCCACTGTGTTAGAGGAAAATGAACCCTTCCCAAACATTTCTTGAGACTTTAGCAGCCTTTGAATAGACTAATCACTACAGATCCATTAAGGGACTTGGACATTTTACTTCTTCTTTGAATACCTAAGTCAAATCTCTAGATCCTCAAAATACCACACTTGTCAATCACCTAATCATCGTTCCATCTGTAGTCTGAAGGCACTTTTGTTTGTGCAGAGTCTTTATATATTTGATGAGCAGCCAGACATTGTCACTGTACCAGAGTTCCAGCAAAATTAACAAATTAAGAGCTTCTCTTCCAAGTTGGATGAGACTATTCTCAGAACAGTATTTGCACACACACCAGCAAAAGAGAAGCAACAATGGCAGCATATTTTTGCTTATTAATACTGTGGTTAAAAATTTACTTGGAATGAAGAAAATCAAAGCTAGCTCCCTTTCCTGCTTGAAAATAAAAAGCTTTGAAATTTGACAGCTGCTCTAATCTGTACAGCTGCAAATTCACAGGAATTCACAGGAGGTGAGCACACTTTTCCTCCTTTCTAAAAATTACCCAAGCCATTGACTCATCCTTTCAATACCCCCTTTCTCTTCCCCACCACCATTTATACTGCATTAATGTTTTCTTAACTACAGGACAAACGTCATCGATATGAATATCATAAAAAGAAATACCTATTTTCCAGCCTTGAGATAAATGTCAGACTTCCTAGAGGAAATAGTAGTGGCTGAATATCCATGTCCAAGTATTACAGAAAGAAAAAAGGGATGTGTACCTATAGTACTGCAAGCACCAACATGAATTTCTGGTACACCTGACTGAATTTGGATCCAGCACACATTTCCTAGTCACAAAGGTCTCTTCTACTCAAAAAAATAGCTTCTCCAGGTCCCATCTGTAGTACTGACTAGCATGAACCAGTATACACATGAGGAGAACTATTTAGTAATTTTGGTGTCTTAGGGTGGGAACATCTCGGGGCTTTAAGATGGATCATGGTAGGGATGAACAGGCATTTCTCACCTACCAAGCTTCTAATGCATTAATGCAAACACGTGGATGGTAGTTTTCTCTCTGTGGCTCAGTAATGACTCAGCTGATATAGTGGGTTTTTCATTTAGATCTGAAATATCACCAAAACCAAGCTATTTAGATATTTGTGCTCACATGCTCATCTGGTCTGGTAGAAACAGATGTGATCTGATACTACTTCCCATGTAAATTAATTCAGTCTCAGTATGCTCAGGACAACTAATAACTGCCATGGTACAAACAGCTTATGAAAGACAAAAAGAAAATAACAAATAATCCACTGTATTTTCAGGATGCCTCCAACATAACAGGCTCAGCTGAATTGGGCAAAATTTGAACCCAAACTACAGGACTTTCATCCAATGTCTTTTATAATATCTCATTCCTTTATTGCACCTGTTTCATAGGTGGTACCATTAATATTCAGTATCATTCCTCTTTCAATACTATTCAAAAGGAGATAGAATGGAAAAGAATGGATACAATCTGAAAAAGAAAACAAAGAAAATGAGTTGAATTTTTTCTGCCCTCCTGCCTTAGCTTTCAAAACTTATTAGTCAGGAAACTTTTAAGAATGAGTGTACATAAATTGCCTAATTTCTCTTCATATATAAATCTGTGTTAATTTCTCATTAGACCTCTTCTCTGCTTTGAGTCTAAGTAATCAGCCAGAATCATAGATCATGGTTTTGCTATGTGTTTCACTAGACTTTATTCCAGGGTAAAATTTTAACTCAGCTGTGGCCCAGACTTTCACAGCTGACTCAGTGCATGACATCCATAAATAATGTAATTTATGACACAGAGCTTAAAACCGTCAAGACAAGATGCCAGGAAGTTTTCTCAGTTCAGAATTTTTTTTTTTCATATGAGCTTTGATTAGTGTCAACAATTTTTCTTTGATCTTTTTAGAAAGGAGTTCAGACTTCTCACTCCTAAACTCCAGCTAAAGATTACCTTGATGATATCTTGAGCCTCCAGACAGTGCCAGAAGAGTTGCCAGAACAGCAGTACTTCTGTTTATTTATGAATTCCATTGGTTTCTCATTCACCTCTGAATAATTCCAGGCATTACTGCATGCTTCAAATCTGCCTGAGGGTTTTTTGTTTCAGAAACCTAAGAATCTACCTCATTTTTTGGTCTGATGCAGTAGCTCTGAAACATACATGCTCTTCATATAATTGGCTTCAGAAGAACTCTTATGGTTTTACTCACTTCAAGATCAGAGTGCCAGATTTGTTGCTGTAATCTATGATAAATCTGAATAGAAAAGAAGTCATTAAGAGTCTGAAAACACATTTTTAAAATTTTGAATTCTTGGAAAAGTAGGGAAATATTAGATATTTAATTCTATATTGAGGTCTATAACAATCATATATCATAATGGACTTAATGTATTAGAATTGATCCATTCATTAAAATGATTAGTAAACCAAGATTGGTAATTGAGCACAAACAATCTGTTGATCTAACCATACTGTTCTTGATTGAGGGAAGACAGAACACAACAGCAGCTCAACAACTTATAGAACCTATATTTGGGTGAGGAACAGCTCCTATTTAATGACATTCCATGCATAACACACAGGCTTTTAAAAGACAAAATCAACCCAGAGCAGTTAGTCACTGACAGAAATGTGTTTTGGCCTTGGTTGTTATCTGTTTAGAAAAGCAAATCATTCCAAAGTTTTCAAAGATCAGCGCTCCTCTGTCCATCCCTGGTTTACAACAGAGCTTGTACTTGAGTTGGAAAAATACTTAATTGAAACATTTGTTGAGTTAATATGGAAGAGTTGTTGTCTTTTACCAAATGCCCCAGGATGGGAGGGAAGGCAAAGTGATGCAACCTGAGACCAATGATATCACAACTTGACCAGTCAGGATCGATTCCAGGTCACACAGAGAAGTTCCAGTGGATGCTCACCCTGTTAACTGTAGGTGGTTTAGCTCCTTCAGTAGCTTTTTAAAGATTCCTTTCCTCTTGTGTGTTCTAAGCTAGAATAAAGTTTATAGAAGACTTGGGGCTAGATTTAAACCTACTCATTTCAAAGGAATGGCTACGTTAAAACAGAAGATCAAATTCAAGACACCATAAAACAACAAATGCATTTTAATATTTCACCCAAAATTTGTAGCTGTCATATTGGTCCTAGAATAGTTATCTTGCTGAGAACAGAGACTTGTTCAATCAGTCATGTCAGATATGTAAGGTATTATTTCTCTCTTGGTTTCTGACCAGCTTGCTATGGCTCTGATTAGAAAAATCTCATTTGTGAACTGCAAACATTTCATATTAACCCATTAATATTAAAACATAACACAACCTCTTCATAAACAGCAATTAAAATTTAGAAGAATAAACATATTCTCAGGTATGTAAATAGAGGCTAAAACCTCAAAATACCTTCTATTAACAGAACCATGCACAGTTCTAACCTACAAAGTTTAGTAAGGGTAAATGCAATAAAGATCACACTGCTAAAACAAAATTATCATCTGGGAAAAAAATTAATTACAAGCTCTAAATAAATTTTCAAAATATTAGATCTAGAGTTGATCAAGTTATTGAGCTGCTGCAAATAGAAGAAAGGTGGTCAAAACAGAAATATTACAGCTGCAGACCTTAGGGATATACAACTGGATGACAAAAAAAAAGGTTTACATGGCTAACATACCAACATTCACTTGAGAATCCAAATGCCCTAAATAGGACTCTGGGAGGAAAAGTAATTCCCTAGTAGGCAATACGTCTATTGCCTTTGAGACAAAACATCCCTGATCTACTTCCTTTTGATCTCTGATCAAGTCTGGTCAAGAGGGTGGTCAAGTCAGATGATCTTTATTTCAGAAAAGTGATGGTAGGGAAATAAGTTTCACAACCATCCCCTCTGACTCACTTCTCTTGCCACTTTTCTTTCAAAAGGGACTTGTGACAGATCTTCTCTGCAGTCACCCATCATAGTTGGTAGAAATGCAAATTCAAGATCAGGAAAGGCTTTACAAACATTGAATTACCTGTTGCCCTGACTGTGAGGCACAGAGAGAGCATAAGCAGCAGATACCTAAAGAAACAAAGGTTCATTCACCTCATAAAGGAAGAGATCTGCAGTAACATCCCAGGGAAAAATGGAAATTGTGCCACTTGAACTTCAGACTGGGTGTGCAGAGTGAAATTTCCCGTAAAATTCTTCGTTTTCAACTTCACCAAAACTTTTAATGTAGTTTAAGTTTGACACGTTTTACTGGAGTCCACCACAGTTAATGTAAACCCGAGAAGGGTGTCGGAGCCCAGGACATCTCTCTGGATGCCCTGGATGTCGACAGCCAACCCCGGCAAAGGGGATATGGAACAAGGCACTGATGGAATATACAAGGGAAGAAACCTGGTTGTGAAATATTTTTACACAAATTTAGTCTCTCAAAATTATACTACAGTCAATGAAATGTACTTAAAAGCACACATTTTAGTTAATTTTGTTGTAGTTCTATTGCTGTTTTAAACATGTCTTAAAAGAATCCTCCTAGTTTGACATCATGTTTAGTAATAGAGAATCATGAAACTGTACGGGTTGGAAAATACCTCTAAGATAATTGGGTTGAGCTTTTAACTCAGAACCACCATGCTCATCACTAAAACATCCACACGTCTTTTAAAGACCTCCAGGGAGAAGGCATTTTTTCACTGTTCTGTGTTTATTGAGGCTGGAATTAATCAATACATGTAAGGAAGGCTTAAACATGAAGTCTCAACAAATTTCTTTGAGGGTCTCCTGGAGATACAGCACCATTGAGCAATAGGGACAATAGCATGGTTCATTCAGGTAAAAACTACAGAGCAAACTCCTGTGTTTTACCTAAGGCTGACAGGGAATGAGCACCTGACTGCTTTTGTGTGGTCTGGAACTGTCGATCAGAGGCACTCTCTGAGCCACTTCCTTTCTCTGCAAAATGGGGTAAAATTGCTTGAGCAGCACCCCGAGCTGCTCAGCAGAGACTCTGCGTAAGCGCAGCTGTGCCGTGCTCACAGGCTCTGCTGGGAGCCACAAGCAATAGCTGAGTTCTCAGAGCCTGATGCCTGCAGGGATGACACAGGAATTGTGTCAGTGTCTCCTCTGGAGGTAGCCTGCAGCTAGCAAATGCTTCCTCTTCCATTAGCACAGATGAAAGCAGAGGGAGCTTATGCCTAGCAGGCACAATAGAGAGATGGCACTGCCTTCCTCCTCATCCTTCCATTACGGGTCACAGTGCTGCTCTCCCATTTGCCCTACATATGGGTTGATGGTCCAGCACTGGCACCATGGGAAGCATACTCTCCACTCTCCTATTCTAGAAAAGTGTTACTCTTTCTACATGCAGTTCTTGAGTTCCCTCTTCTCATAGGAAAGTAGGGCTGGAAGTGATTATCACACAACATCTGGTCTCCCAGCCTTCTCCAAAACACAGCACTGGCATTTTTGATGGATGCTTGCACAGTCTACTCTGAATAGCCTACAGTGCTGGGACACTCTCTCGTCTCTAAAATCAAACTACTTCAATGCTGTAAGAAAGTTTTGCGCTATATAAGTTAGTGTTACTTAATATAATTTAAATCTTTTATGAGTAATCCAAATTGAAACAGGGTGAGTGCTTACTCTTCCACATCTACCTTTAACATAACTGGACTGTTATCAAATCTTCCTCAAATCTTCTCTTCCCTTAAGTAACAGCCATCCTTATGGAGACAAGTGACCATGATAGTTTTTCTTTTTTCTGACATAATAAGAATCCAGGAAAAGCTTTCTGCCTTTTTATTGTTTGGGGTTTTTTCTGCAAGAAAATTCTCATGACTATTGCTGCAGGCTTGGCTCTTTTTATGGCTGGTAAAACAACAAAGTCTGCACTATCTCCCAAAATATATAAATATTTTAGATTTTACAGGCAAATGTTACTGTCTAAAAATATTAAATCATATCACTAGGAATTACCTAACCCTTGAACCAGGTTTTAAACTGTGATTCACTGAAGACATCAATCAATGATAGAAATAAGCATTTTTCCAGGAAGACAGAAACCCCTTAATAGAAGACTAAGGCAAATAAAAAAAATCTGTCTCTTAAATCATAGTCCACCTTACAGAAAAGCCAACAATCTATAACATTGCTGTATTACTGAAATTGCTTATTAGAGTCCTTTGAGAATTTCCCTTAAGACTTTTAGAACATTAAGAATGAGAAAAGAACAGGAATAAAAGTGCTCTTGATTTTCAACTTACGTTATTTAACTTGAAAGCAAATATAAAGCAAGGCAGAGAATTCAGCTGGAGGCATTATTTTTGGAAGATGTATTTACTTGAAATATTCTGTCACTAGCAGTTAGAAAAGAAAGGGAATTTAATGTAAAAGTATCAGCACTTTCACAGATCTTGGGCTCTTGCTGGTGTTGCTTTGCCTTAGCTTAGCAAATCTGACTCTAGCTTCACAAAGAGCCTTACTGAAATGGTTCCTCCAAAAATTAGTTTTCTCAAAAAACTAATTTTTTTCTTTTTTCTCCTTCCCTCTTCTGTCCAAGATGTATTAGATGATAATCTGAAGCACGACTTTGATTACATGTCCATCTACAAACAGTGTACTTGAGTAGCAAACAGATGTGGAGGAAAAGATCATTACTCAGTGGCCAAATCACTTCATGGTATGTGACAGGTAAAAACAAACTAAAAGCACAGTGTTTGCTCTAGAAAGCTCCAAATGATGCCACCACCTGATAGAGATTTTTCCATAGAAATGGTATCTCCCTGTTCATGCAAGACAAAATGAAATTAAAGATTGCCATCTCTGTGGAGATTATATACTACCCATGAAATATTGATTTTCTCTCTTTTACTTATTTAATACTCGGAAGTCCACTGAGAAAGGTGATATGATCACAATCATAAATTTTGTAGTTCTATTGCTCTGATTTTCTGTCTAGGAATTGTAAATCACTTTTAAAATAGAAGCTTAGCACAGAAGAAAAGGCAGTTCCCACTGGTACCTCCCTGTGATCTGACAGACTAGGAAATAGACAAAATGTGTAGAACAAATGTGTAATCTGTCTAGAAAAGGCATTTTGTAGCATAGTATAAATTTCTGCTGAAGAAACTGCAGGAAAAGTTAAAGCTCCTTAATTCCTCAGTGAACTTTTTAGTCACTCAAGAAAAAACACTGGGCAGGAACAAGAAAGATGCAGATTCCCTTCCCACCATCTTAAACCATTAATGAAACTGCCCAAACTCTTTTAAGAGAACATGTTGATCCACGGAGCTTTTTTGTCCTTTTTGGTTTTAATTTTGCTCTTATTAATCAGCTAAGAATTGGAAATATGTTTTTTCTTGCAAGCTTGTTTGTATCTCAGAGTACGAACAGGGAATATCTGGAAAGAGACCACTAGAATAATAAAAAAGAGTGGTTAAACAGTTCTTTTTCTACTAGTTTAACCTTTCCAAAACCTGATGCCAATACCTAAAGCCCATTTTTTCATTAATTGTTGTCTTTGAAAAGGTGGACAAGAAAAGCTGTGTTTAGGTCCCTGAAATCAAGCAAAATATTTTAAAAATCTACAAAAAGGAAAATAATTTAAGTAAGCATTTACATAAGCAAATTTGCAAATTTGAGGTTTTAAATATTTCATCTAATAGTCAGAAAAAAACTCCAATAATGCACAGAACAAATTTTTGTTAAAATGAATGATGCATCTTCAATCATTAGAAGTTTTGAAATTTCTAATTTTCAGTATTTGGCAAATAATATCCAACACATAAGAATAAGCATAATACTTGTATTTTTTTAATTAATAAGTCACCAACTATAAGAGTGAGAAAGAGGTATGGCAGACATTTTCTAGATATCTATAATGTGTAGTCCCCTTCCTTAAAAAGCTCAAGTGCTTAGTTCATATAACACAAATATATATAACATATAATTCTCAAATATAATGTCCCTCCCCAAAAAAGTGAAACCCTTTTAATTCACATAATTAAAAAATTTACTAGGGAAGAATGAAGGTGTAAATAAACTAAAATTTATAAAACAAGGTATATCTTCATAATATACACTAGTTTTGTATGCCAGTTGTGATATACCAATAATCTCCGCCAAGCATAGGATTGTTACAACTTTTTCAAAACACTTCACTTTGAGCATCGACGTTCCCTTTGTGTGTGGCAGGTTCTATTTTCTGTGACTAACAGTTTAATTCAATCACAAAGACTCATTCAGCAGTACTAAATATTGTAACTCCAGTGGCAGTATGAGCTGTTAAGAAACACTTCAATGTGACAGCCATAAGTTTTAAGCCCATCATCAAAAATTTAATTGCATAACATTTAATTGCATAACATAGGGACAGGAGCTGGTTGCAGGTGTAGCTCTCTCACTTGATGACTCATATTATTGACTCATTTTAATGATTTTAATGACTCATTGTGATGATTTCAGCAACATAAATTCAGTTTGTTTTGTCAGCAACATAGAGATATCAGCGACACACTACAGAAAGAACAACATAAGCAGTCGAAATTAAATAGAATAAATGGAAACCTTTTTTTTTTGGGTATTAGCATTGATGTCAAACACATAAACCCAGTCTTGTTTACAATACCCCTAATTTGCTTGTGGCATTCTTCCCAGAAAAAAGTAGCTGCTCACTCATTGAAGGGTGTTTCTGTTGTCCTTGATTGATGAGGGCAATGCTCTGAAAGGTCTGGGCTACCACTGGTTAGCCACTGTGACTCTAAACATGTAATTAATTTCAAGGCATTTGTGACATCTGAGATGTTCATATCTGTACATGTTTGCTCACTTGAATACACTCGTTGTCCTCTCCCTTTGTGATAGAGCAAAGTGGAAGAAGAAATGCCACCTCCATCCTCCCTTGTCCCCAAGAAAGCTGCCGGAGTTACACCTGCTTTTCTTGAGCTGCCTGAGCCTGCAGCCCCCAGCTCCCCTAATGGGTCAGTGAAACCCCAAGCCAGTCTGTATCACCATTTCCTCACGGAGCTGAGAACCTCTAAGATGGGAAATATCTCTGTCGCACCCCAGTTTTCTCTGGGTTACTGAGAGCCTGGGCAGGGGTCCACTGACTTCATTCCCCAGATCCTGGTGCTTACAGACATCCCCAGAAACAGGAGTGTCAGAGGAGAGGAGATTTCCATACCTAAGACAAAGAGAAGTAATTCCTAAATCACACATAGGTACTAGGCAACTTGGGTGTCTATGTATAGATTCAGCCATAACTACTAATAAGTCTAAAAATCGCCAAGAATTTCATGAACCAAATTAAAACCATAAATTATTTAGCTCACCAGCAAACGAACTGGGGAGAAAAGTGCCCCAAATTTAGCCATAGACCAGCCCTCTCTTAAATTTTCAGTACCCAAATTCTCATTTAGGCTCACTTTTGAATTCACCTTTGAAGAAGCAGTCTTGTGTGCGTAAAGCATCCTCAGATACTTGACACAGTAAAGTATCTGAGGATACCTTACACTTTACATCTGCCACAGATTAACTGTGATCCACTTCACTAAAATCACAAAAAGTGATGCTTTTCTGATAACAAACCTAATGTATTTTTTATCATTATAATCTTTATATGCAAAGTCTTGATGGTAATGAACTAGCATTTTGTTTCCAGTGCTGATAAATAAAATTCAGATCTTTAAAATACGTCAACATTTTTCACAGCTTTTAACAGTCCTAGAGTACCTATGTTGTTAAGACAAAATATATACATTTTTCAAACCCTTATTTTATAAAGATAGACCAAATTTTGTTGTGAGGGATACATCTAAATTTTTTTCTTTCTGTTCTTATTGACTTTTTTCCCATGTCAGAAAATATTTAACAGAAGAGCAAACTTCCTGATTACTTAGCTCACTATTCAAGTATGGACACTTTGGTCTGATCTCTTTTCCTTCATATGGAACTTTTTACATAGCAGTTCTACTCAGATCTGTGGATAACATGTCTGAAGAGCATCCTCTAGGAAATTCTTTCTGTGGCAGACACCTGCAAATGGACAGATAGAAAAACTCCTCAGAGTTCATCACACTGCAAACTTCCTTGCAAAATGTTCTATTGGACAGAAAGTTATGGCAAAATAGCTCAAAATCTGTGATGTTTTCATTGCTGAAACCACATCACTTTGGTTTAAAAATAATCCGTAGTCTGATTAGAAGCTACTGAAAATAAATGTAACAAAACACATGTTTTGTGGCAAAGGCATTTTTTCTGGGCCTGAATCTCATAAAACACCATGAAATTTTCACAGACTCATAATTTATAGAACTTCTAGTTATTTCTCATACGTAGGTCAAACTATCTTTTGCTTCTCTTCTTTACCTTCTTCTGTTTCTATATCAGAGCAACAAGAGTAAATGCTTCCTTTCATCAAGCAAATAAACCAAGTGGTCTGGTGCTGTTACTGAAAGCTTCCCAGCAGCTCCTCCTGGCTCCTCTGAGAGTGACAGTACAAAGACATTCTCCAAAAGAAAGTGCACAGCCAGTCACATCTACAAGTCCAAGCAGTTTCTTTCAGACTCTTCACCTGGGCCCACTTTTCTCCTCCAGTACAGGGCTCAGATCAACAGAAAATTTTCATCAGAAAATCATCAGAAATTTTTCTAGGGGTAAGTAGAGAAGATAGCAGCCTATTCTATTCCAGTTTTTCAACAATTAAAGCAAAATAAAGCGTCATCATTTGTTCTTTCTGATCTGGTACCATGATTTGTCTTACAAATAGAGAACTATAGTAGAAATACTACTAACAGGGTTTTGTTTCTCTAATAGACTTTTTTTCCTAGAAGATAAGTTTTCTAAAGGATTGCTCATTCCGCAAAAACTGACTTTGTTTACTTTTACCACAGTATGAGTATGGAGTAAAAAGCCAATAAAAGATAGCTAAACTTTAAAAACAAAGTTTTCATTTACTTTGGAAGAGCAGTCTTTGCCAGTGAGCATCCAAACCACAATCCCTCATTAACTTTAACAATCATGTCCTTTGTAATAAAAGATTTTTTTTTTTGCTTGTTTTGCAATGCTATTTGTTGAATTAGTGTGAAAAAGACCAGTCCAGCAGCAACTGAATTCAGGAGGGATTACAAAAATACAAAGGAGTAACTCAGACCTGCCTGGTGGGTTGACAGTTACCCATTCTGGTCTAAGACAATTAGAGGACAAGGAATCAGCACAATTGAATTGAGAAGAGAGAAAACAAGTTTAGGAACCCTAAACTTTCTCTGCCTCAATGTCAAATGGAACTGCAAAGTCTTTAAAGTCAGACACATTAATGTGCATTAGTGCCAGCAAACTACTCCAGCCTTCAAAGCACAAAATGCCCTGAAAATTCACAGTCCTGCTGTCTGTGCTGGAGCTACTCATGCTCTCTACAATCACCAAATGCTTTGGCTTAATGGGGGCCTTCAGCAACAAGGCACTAGTATAAATTTTAGAACTTCATTGAGAGGAAGTTTGAGCTTAAAGGAAAAATGCCTTTAAAGTGGTGTCATCAGGCAGAGTTTTGAAAAAACTTTTGGAAATGGCATAATCAGTTTTAAACCAGCATATGAGGATATATGTGTACAGACAGAATTAATTAAATTCATACTTTTAATGGCCAAAACCCATCAAAGTGTTGGGAATTTGGTGATCAGTTAAATTTTCAAGTGATAAGGCAGAATAGTGACATAATTTTTGCCACACAGGATGGACAGTCTAAAAGGAAATGGAACCCCTGAATCCTTGGAGGCCAAGCACTGACTGCATTACACAGGGTATGAGCCACACTCTAAAGATAATCTGGAGGAAGTCTGCAAAACTCTTCCATGTCATACCTGCTCCCTAAATAGGCAGCAGCTTCCAGAATTCAGAAGTTCCTTTCTGTAATTTTTCCAGCAGGACTAATGTATGTTTTTACATTGGAAACAGGGAGCAGGGCAGGCTGTGGACTCTTTCCAGAAGAGGTTGGGTTGCCTTCAAAAAAACTGAAGTTCAGACATTTGGCTACTTCCCAGCTTATCCACAATAGTAAAGAAAAAAGAAAAAGGTCAGCAGCCTGTAAACAGTTTCTTATGGAATTCAGAGTTATTAGGGCAAGTAATAATTAACATTTTACCATATTTGTAATTAAGACAGAATGTAGCCTCCAAATACCTCTGAATTATATATTAAATAGCTCAAGTGGTAAACTTTGCAGTCTTATTTCCAAGCTCACACTCTCCAACATAGCCATCCAAAAGGTGACAAAAAGTTAAAAGTGGTGTGAATAAAATCTAATTTTCTGATGAAGAGGCCAAAATTTTTCATCAAAAAAAGTTTTTTTCTTGTCACAGAATATTTGAATTTTGACTTGAATATGGTAGTTTTAGAACAAGAGTACACTTGGATACAGTAAATAGATTTCTGTAGTACCAAGCCAAACAACATTATGGACAGCAATGAAGAACCCTCCTGTTAATTTCTATGTAGAAAGTGACATTTTTTCCTATAATGAAAAATGCAGCATATTCTATTTTTCTCTTCTTACAATATTTTAAATGTCTTCAAAGAAACGCAAATTTAATCCTTGTAATAAATCATTCAATGATTCCCCTATGAAAAGACAGACTTAATTTCTGCATGTCAATTTAGTCAGTTCAGCCATTAATTTGAAGTGTGTAATTGTTTCAGTTAACAGTCAGAGAGCTCAGAAGCTTTTACCAACTAAGACTAGGGCAGGAAATTACCTAGTTCATTATGATTTATAAGACACATAAAAGAATTGAAATAGTGAAGGATTGCCTAGGAAAGAAGGTCTTTTTAATGAAGTGCAAGAACACAAAGCTTAGCAGGAATCAGTCCTACTAAATCTCCTTTAGTCATTCACAATTTACTATTTTTTTCTCTAAATTTTAAGTTTCTGTTTGAATGTTATTATAACTTGTATATAAAGCAAACCAATACTTTAAAGAATTTTGCTCCTCCCAATTTAATTATAGCAATTGCTGTTAAAAATGTTGATGAATATTTAAATTTTCTTAGAAGAGTTAAAGGTGGTTGGAAGGGGGATGATTTCTACAGCACCAAAATGTCCATTGAAACTGGAAAAGCGATTTTTAATTCAATTCCAATTATACAGCGGAGTTTTAACCTGATCTGCCTGTTTCTATTACAGTTAAAAAAATACTTCAAAGTTTTGAACTGGCAGAGGTTTAATTTTTACTTTTGTACAAATATAAAGTTTTAAAGTCGCCACCTTAGGTGAGCACCAAGCCCACAAGCTTCTGAAACCCCACCTGCAATGCCCAGAAGGTAATAGGTTTCTACTTCTTATTTCACTAGTCCATCCATAAACCTTAAGGCTTAAGCACTGGATCTAAATTGTGTTTATTAGATTTAGAACTGTGTGTAGGATTGGAATTGTGTTTTAGAGCTTTAACAGCCCCACAGAAGATGCAGTATCACAACAAATAAACAGGCAACCAGCTAAGGAAGGATATTAAACACTTTATCAAACAGGCTTTACACACGATCACACAATTGCAGTTACTTCCATTTGTGTTGATTTTTTTTTAAGAAGTTGGGCTCACTCAGAGGGAACATTTTCCTCTGTGTTAAAGCTTGGAGGTGACTTAGAAAAGACAAAGCTTGGTTTTATCAAGTTACCACAAAATTTAGGTTTATAATACTGGCAACACAGTATAAAAATGTGAACATTCTTACAGATATCGCTAAGTCCTTGAGATTTTCATAGTCTCCTGCACATATTGATTTATCAAATTATTTTATTTGCATAAACTGGTCCATAATCTAGATAGAAATACACACCTAGACCAAAGCTAGGAAAGCCTGTTCAAGTGCCTTTGCCTCATAGGTCCCTTGTGGTCCAGAATTAAGTTTAGCAGCACCTGCAGAAAAACCAGAAGGTCACTAACAAAGACCCATCTCTTAATAGGGCTGATGATGTTTTAGTCATTGCTTATGTGCCTGCTTTTCCTTACAGGTTTATGGAAAATTGTCACATGCAATGGGAACTTCAAGGATTTCTCAGGTGATGTCTGAGAACCTTTGACTTAGACTGGTTTCACTGGACAGACATAAACTCAGCCCATCTCATTGCTGCCTGGAGCCTTACAGATTGTTCTAGCTGCCCCAGGACTGACACTGAAGTAAAAGCAAGACATTTGATAAGCATATGGGTGCAGTAATTTTCACACTGAGAATCATCTGAGAAATGCTGTGAGAGCAATAGATCAGAGAAAAAACCCACAACACTCTATTTTCATTTACTTTTTAAAAAGTTTTCCTTTCTTTTTTTTAAAAGGATACTGAAATGAGAAAAATTTTCCTCTTTAAAATGCCTAGTACTGAATTGCTTTCAGATAAAGCACAGCACCTCTCTGGGTACCTAGAAAAAATTACATACTTTATGTAGGCAGTTTTCACCTCTATTATTTGCAGGTGGTTTGACACTTTGAAAACACTGTTGGAACGTGAACTGTGAGGTGAGCAGGTGCCCATAACACCACTACAACACCAGTAACAAGATAATTAATGTAAAATTGTAACCACAGGTTTGGAGGGTACTTTGGGGAAGGGGGTTGGTTGGTTGCTTTGGTTTAATTTAATTTAACTTACATCATACAGAATCACAAGCATTTATCCGGTGAAGCAGATTTATCTTGTGAAAAAACCAGAGAAGCCAATATTAATTCTTAAATGATTGTGTGTGAAATAATTAAACTCCTGCAAAGCTCCACCTTCTCAAGCTAAGAAAATTGGAGTGACAAAGTCACTCGCTCAGGTGCTTTGCCCATCATGATCTCATGATGGCCACTAACAAAAGAGAAGAGAAGGAATTTAAGTATGAACACTGTCTCTGCCCAGTTTCCAGCACCCCAAGGAGCAGTTGTATTGACACCTTTATGTCCAGACATATCTTACTGCAGTAAGCAACACAATTTTACTAGGATTTATTTAAAAAAACATGTTTGCATTTGCTTTACATTTGCTGCCTACTAATTGCATCTGTTGTCCTCCCTTTTAGTATCAAGAAGCCCAGTGAATTGTTGCCTTTATGAAGCTTTATGGCAACCTCAGAGACAAATTTCTGCTACCCTCAGGTGCATCACAGCATCACAAGACTGGCCAGTAAGGTCACCCACCTGGCTGGTAACAGTGCTTTGCAAAGCAAGGAGCATTGCAGTGACCCTCATGTGACAGGCCTGACAAGTATTTTGGGCACAGCACATGGATTGCTGAGAATTGCATTCTTCTACTGTGAAAGAGTAAACAAATAATTCAGACAACTGTACATGGTCTAAAAACCAATTTCAGATATTTCAGGCACCCACGTGTGATTCTTTGAAAGAGGCTGAAACATTGCCACAAACAAAAACAGCCCTTAGCTGCAACTATTATACAAAAAATAGGCAACAGAGGTTTGACTGTGTCTGGAAATAGTTTCTGTTAACTGCTGTTTATATTTCAATGCAAACCCTTTTAGGCAATTTAGCATAGATAAGCTCAACAGACCAAAAATACTCTGAAAACAGGAGGAAAATTTGGTGCCATTATAACAGGATACAAACTAGCTATCCCAGAAATAACCAGGGATCTGGAGAATGTAGTCAAGAAGTTTCTCTGCTCCCTCAAAGTTAATACAGGACAAAGCAGACTTCCAAAACTTTCACCCCAAGTGCAATTAGGGTATGGATGCAATGAAAGACTCTTAGGGTCAAGACATCAACAAAGTTTGAAGAAAGAGTGGTCATTTCTGCAGATGACAGGAACTTCCACAGTATCACTCATTACAACTGATTCAGTGCAAGAGACATTAAACCACAGCCTTCAGGATTTAAGCAAATTTCAAATGATTACAACTCAGAATAAGCCTTCAAATGTCTGTGTATTAGCCAAGAGCACGTAATCCCATTTTCAACTGATGTAAATGACACTAATCATTGCTGGAGACATGGTATGGCATTAGGTGAGGTTTGGACCTAATCCAAGATGTATTTCCTCTATGCCAGCCCAATTCCACGTTTAGCTTTTCTGCCAACCCCCTCCAGGGTGCCCATAAGCAGAGCAACTATTGCCAGCATTTGTTTTAACTGCAGCCTTGAGACTAAAATAGTCTTGAAGACACACAAAGAACCAGTGCGTCATGTAAGAGTCAGGAATCCTTACCCCAAGGAAGAAATGTATCAGAATATCTCCCAGTTTTCATATTTTTAAGAACTGCAAAGGGAGAATCAAATATTCAGGGAAAACAGAGAACAGATCAAAACTTTTAGAAGTTCAAATGTGCTGTCTGAACTATACTTACTGATTTAATATTTTTTTTCTGAACTCTTGAGTTTTTCATGCTGGATCTGGATAGAAGGGGCAAATAACTCTAGCCAACTTTTTTACCACCAAAAAAAATCTGTTTTGAAAGACATCTGGATTTGAGAAGCCTGGGGAGATCCAAGACTGTCTTTTCCAAGCATTCCAGTACCATCGGTCAGTATCCCTTCATACACTTAAAAGTGTAATAATTTTTTTTCTTAATAATCAAATTTAAATCTACTAATCTGAAATTAAAACACTTGGTCAAGCTAATTTTCCAGGCTTACAAATACCCATAAAGCATTAACTTCCATGGTTCAAGGGATATTTTTTTTTGTTTAAAGTAATCACAAGATTACAAGTGCTGGCAGTTCTCAGTTCTAATGACACTACAAACATTCAGCATACCAGCACTTTTTCCTTTCTTCCTCTTCTCTGATCAAGCTGTGAAAAAAAATGAAAAAACAGAGCAAAGTCCTGATAGCAAATAAAAACCTACTATTTGATCTCCTGGAGCCAGACTTTCATCTCATGAATTGTTATAACATGGCCAAGAATTATACTTAGCTATTGTTCCACTAATCCAACATCCCCTTCATAGCAAACCCTTGAGATTCAGCATAAATCAGCACCCAGAACTATTAAAGAATTCCTGGGAAACGCTATGTCATCAACTCTGTTAGAAATAAGGAATGTGACTGAAGATAACAAATCATAAGCAAGGCCTCACAATATTGTGCTTTTCTTCCTAGAACTTCCCTTTCTCATTCAAAATTAACCAATTCACACAGTATTTCTTCTCTTTTTCATGCCTTGTTCATCTGCCCTAGTTTCTTTGCTGCTCCTGAAGCTGCTGAAGCCTTATCTTCACCTTTTTTTTGATACTTCCCAACTGCTAATATACTTCACACATCTGTTTTCCCAGAGTAACAGATGTTGTTGCTCAATGAGGACAACAGTCTGTATGTTTAGGCTATGAAGTGCAGGAAAAGCATTTAAAGCTAGTTTCTGCTTTTTCTCAGAAGATGCTTCAAAAATCTAGATTCTGCAAAGAAAGTGTATTTCCAGTACATGTGCGCAGGGTTTACAAAGCAAACCAAACTGAAATGGACCTAGATAATTCTTGCTGCTCAAGAGGGCAAAAAGCAGCATCTTTCTAATATGTTTAAAAAAAAAAACAAAAACAATGTTTTAGCTCTTAAGTGGCTATTAATTGCATGCAATTAAATCCACTGTAATTATTTGATATTAAGCAAGATAATAATGTATGATATATTAATGGACAGTAATTGTATTAATGTGATTCTGCTCTATTCCTTCATACTCTGGTTCTGGGTCTTTTGCTCACTAACACAGTGCAACATTTAACAACAAAATATTTCCAAACCAAGACAGAGAAAATAGCTTTCAAGTGGTATCTAGCAACCCCGCCAGCAAAGCCTAGAGATTATCATTCTGCTCATGGTTGTTATTTCCCACCATGAGTGTTATTTACATGAACTTTGGGAATCCTGGGCAAATAGGCAGGACAAGCTGGCAGGACAGATTTTCAGTGGGCATCAGGGGCACAAGCGCTCATCCACCGTGCACTGCACAGTCTGTACGTACCTGGGACCCTGGGCTCACCCTGTGACATGGTGCAGGAGCTGCCTCCAAGTGTTCCCTCAGCACAGAGCATCAGCAGGGGAGCCCAGAGACCCCCTGCTTTTTCTGGATACACCACTCTGTGTCCCACTCCAGATACATCCTGGCTGCTTCTGGAACCACACTGCACGTGAAACAGAGTAATAACAGACTATGTATTAACATGGTCTACAGACACAGGCCAGCTGTCTCTTCAGCAGAGATGCTGAAATAATATAAACAATGGAAATGTAGCACAATGCTCTATAAGAATGCCTCTAGAACCAAATGTCTGCGATCCCGTAACTTAATTATCTAATTTTCTTAGAATTTTGCAGAGAGCTTGCATGTATTTGGAAAAAACTAAGTGTTTGTCCATTTGGATTTGCTCAGCAGCTATAATAAGAACTTCCTCAATTTCTATACTTCTTCTGTGGAAAAGATGTCACATCACTCAACTGAAAATAAAAATATTTCTAGATGGTTGTGGATGCTTTCCCTTTATAGAAACTTGCTGATTTTCTCATTATCACATTTTGAAGGCTGCCAGCCTTTTCCCATAATACATTTTGTAAAACTATTCTCCCCACCTATGTCATCTCTAACTCATTCTGTTAAGCATCCACTTTTAAGAATATTATTCCAACTTTACCCACACCCTTCTCCTTCATTTACTATTAGAGCTACTCTCACTTATGTGCTAGTTTCTGCAGATCTACTGCAGCACTATTTATTACCCATATTTGGGTAAATTCTTTCCAATTTTATTTGCCTAACCCTCCCGGTTTCAAGAGGAAGGGACAAAAAGCCTGAGAAAAATACATAAGAATGATCAAAAAAATACACAGGTATAGTTTTGGCAGAAGCTAACAGAGCTCCAGATACTTGATAATGCTATTTCAAACCAGCTCAGTGCATAAACAGTTTACACAAGGGTCCAAAGGCAGATTGTAATTAACTAATTCATATTTACTTATGAGAACTATCATTATTCTAGGAAAGAATTATTTTAAACTACTAAACCGGGTCAATTATTTTTATGACACAGCCAAAATCAAAACATATATATGTTGCACCTACATGTTACACACTCTCCTGCAATTGAATCTATTACATTTATGAAAATACCTAAATGTCAGACAGTAAATGCATAAAAGTTCATTATGCCTTTCTCTGAAAATACGTCCTCACACTTATAGCAGTGTAGAAGCTGCACCTTTCACAGGAAAATGATAACAAAATGGAAACAAAATACTGCCCCCACCTACAAACTCTCATTTTTCCAGTGGAGCACAGCTCAGATTTCCAATATAACAAAAGGCTGTATTAGCCAAAGATTTTTATACATACGGGTCAAGCCTGTGCTATGAAGCACTTCACAGCTGGGATGCACTTGTCTCTAATGAGGTAAAACTATCAAAGCTGGAAGTTTCTTACAGACAGTTTACATTTTGTGATGACATTCCCTTGAATCTTAAATGCAGCAGCCTTTCTTGTTTGTGGGTCTGAAGCTCTCCTCTGGGAATGGAAACATTAGCTACTGATGAAAATATTCATGAACTCTTTGTCATGCTGTTTTTATGGAAGAAAATTCCATCTATATCATGATCACAAACTGACAAGTAAACTAATCTTTTCTCCTATGTGTTACTCATATTTTCCCGTATGCTCTTTGTAGAGCTAGTGGCACATGCGTATTTAATTTAATTCTGCATAAATATTCAACAAGGCCTTTATCTTATCACCTTGATAGCTCATTTGGCCTAATAGCAATTAGCCTTAGAGCCAGAAAAACAATCAATTTTTTACACTTAATACAACAGCATGTGACGCTTATCAGCACTCAGCCTCACAGAAAGCGTATTGCTGATTTAAGAGTAAATAATCCTAATTCTGCACATTTTAAGGAACTAGCCAATGACAACCAGGATCTCTGCTTTTTTGTTCACTTTCAGTCACAATATTCACTGATTTATTTGCAGTTTTTACTCATTATTGTGTACAAGCATTATTCAACTCAGCGTTCAAGTGATGATGATGCACTTGAATTTTGCAGTTAGGAAATGAGGTGATTAAATAAATTTAACGTGGTTAAATGGCTAATTGTGAAGAGTCTAGAATCTGAATATATTCTGTGTGTGAGAGTGATTATCATTTAATATTCAGAACAACTTTGTGACACAAGACAAATAAACAAAATCTATCTAACATGCCCTCAGAACAGTGCAGACAGCTCTCTGAAGAGATTTGTGTTTCCAGCTCACCAAACACCTCCGAGACTGCAGAGAGAACTTCTCACTTTCATCTGCACCAACAGGACACATTTCTGCTCCACTGTGAACATCACATTTGCCATTTCAGGGCAGGCACTTTCACTACAGGCAGCAGCATCGTTTACTTAGGAAGTGATGGAGAGAATCTTCCCACCTATTCTGCTTCTTCTTTGGAGGATACACCATCCAGTGTTCTAGCCCTTCAAAATGCCATAGCTAACAGGGATGGAAGGGGAGAGAGTCATGACCTGCTGCTGCACTGACTATACAATGGATGGGGCACAGGGAAGCAGCCTTGGAGCTGCTTCTGTGCACTATCTTGAAATCTCTGGCTCTACTCCTGCTTGCCACTGCCAATACTACATCACTGCACTAGGACAGCCAGACCAGTTTTCAAGCTGCCATTGAACTAGAGGACAACTGAGTTCATCTTTCCCACCTGTGCTATTTATATGCAGGATGTTCAGGAAGTGTATGTTGCACACTGCTCTATTTCTGACCAAAACATATGCTTTCAAGGCAGCCTACAATCACATACAGCTCAGAAATACAGTGTGATAGGGGGAAAGAAATTTCTTACATAAGCTCCCGCATCGCTTCCTGTAATACCAATTGAATTTGCCCTAAAAGCCAGTGATAGTGAGCTCAGAGGTATCCAAAGTGAGTTCAACAATCCAAGGAATGTGTCTGAGCAGCCTATTTCCATGATGACCCGTTCTGGTCTGCGATGTCTTTCTTACGTGGGAAGATGCTCTAACTGTTTAACTTCATCTCACTGGAATGTGTTTTGCAAATGTTTTAATAAGTTATGACCCTACTTGTCTATGCAATGCAGTTCCTCAAATACCTCAGCTGCTCCTTTCAGCTGTTTAAGCTGCAAATTCCATAACGCCTGTGATGTTTAGGAAAAAAGGAAATTTATATCTTGCTAAATAGGGCTGTTGCTATCCCAGTGACAAATTCTCTGGATGGATTAATATCTGAGAAAACTTTTTTTCCTTTCCTTTTTCCTTTTTTAAAGGCATATTTATTATCTTTCATGGCTTGTAGGAACCTCTCACACCTCTGCACTGGATGTTTTCCACCTCTCACAGCATGAGTGTCACAGGAGATGTAGCCTGCTTGGAGATCTCAGTACATCTGGAATCTACAGCAGCCGCAATGGTCCTCACAGAGGAGGAGCACACTACCTCCCACTCAACTGCTCCTTCCTAGAATTGGCACTGTGTTCCACAAAGACTCAAAGCCCTAGGAGTGGGAAGCTTTGCCATTCATTTGCTGTCAAGAAGACCATTATCTGTGTTTAAATGACTCCTGAATGTTACCTACACTATCACAATAATTAGGCAATCATTTTACTTAACAAAACCAATCAGAGAAAGATCAAAAGGCTAAATGTAGCTTCAAATATAGTTAAGGGGAAGGAAACCCAAATAGTAAACCCAACTTATCATGTTCATCATATTTCAAGAAGGCCAGCATGAGGAGACTGAAAAATTACTTTGCCACCACATCTAATGGGACTTGTGGGGAGTCATCTCCTGGGAGGTTTGTCAGTCACGTGAGCTCTGACACTTCAGAGTCACTTTTTATCAGTATTCAACTTGCTCAACACATCAGTTCCAGTTACTGCTTTTGAATATAACAGAGACTAATTTTAAAAATATCCTAATTTCTAAAATTTCTAAATAAATACTTCAGTATGATGACTACACATTCAACACAATGAGAGCACCTTCAGCTATTTTCTCCCCTGGCAACAGAGCACTGAGCCAATGCAGATCTGCCCTAGAGGTAGTTTGAAATCCACCCTCAGGATTGGCAGTCAGCTCTGGGGCTTCTGGTCACAGAGCTGGAGATTGTACAAACACTGAAAGAGCATGGGCAAAGACACATAGAGCAGACACAGGAACTGGGCCACTTGTCCCTCCTGAGGGATGGGGCATCTCTGCCCTTGGAGGTGCATCTCGTTAGAGTAATGGTCTGGCTGGTAGATTTTTGTGAATGTACTTTAGATTTCCACAAAGAGAAAAAAAACCCCTAACAAATACAAACCACCAACATCTTACATACTTCTAGAGATCAATCTGTGTAAGCCAGTTAAAAAAGAGGAATAAGACACAAAGACCTTCAGGAAGAGAAGATGCTTTCCTGCTCTACCTAGGCCAGCAGACACAGGATCACTCAACCATTTTTTGAGCACAACACACCCTCCAGGCCCTCTCTAAAGTATTCTGGGCCAGCAATGAGCAAAACTAAAACATGAGCTGGAAAATAAACCACGTGCATTGGATTTAGAAGTCAGGCCTTTTTTTTTCTTTTTTTTTTTTGTTCTTATTTTTAGAAGGTGGGATTAACCACTGTTACAAATACTTATGAATTAGTGAGAGCCTTGACATCAAGACCAAGTGTCCTTGTGGAAGAGAGACTCATGTTTTAAGCTATTTTTATTTTGGCAAGTGGAGTTCAGTTCTGCCCTAATAGAGAAAAAAATATAATGGCCTCTAGAGTGCCAAACTAAGGCCAAATTAAGTGATCTAATCAGTTTTCTGACTGACATGGTATAAAATTAAAATACATAATTAATTATTAAATAACTCATTAGAACAGCAGCAAGAGAAGTTATCCCATTCTTTTTTGTCAGATGGAAGAATTCCTCATGCTGGCTGAAGATAGTTATTCTAAAGCCTTTCTTTAACACCATAGAAACAGATTCATCTAAAGAAAAACTATTATTAATGTTTTTCATTATTTACTTTTTAACACAGGTCTTCTATTGAATTACTAAAAATAAATTCATATTTATCCATAATTGAGACACTTTGTCACCACAAAGATTAATCTAAGAACATAAATTCTAGCTAATGTTCACTGCTCAATGGCTGTTTTTGTTTCTGAAGGGTCTTCATCTAATTATCTTGTAGTGGAAGACTGCTCTAAAGGATCAGCTTCCAAAATAGTTACCTAGATGTTTAAGATCATTATAATGAATGCACGCTTGTTTAGTCTCAGAACATATTGCCAAGAGATTTTTACATGACTGTTTTATTTTTCGGATAAATTATCATCAGCTTTTTTTCTCTCTTTTTTTTTTTTTCTCCTTCAATACCTTTCTTCAAGTATCAGATATGCAGGATGATTTTTAAGAACATATTTAGAGCAAATTTAAAATTCTTTTTCAGAGATGAGATTAGATTTTTTTTTTTAATTTTTGAAAAACCAAACATTAAATTAGGTAAAATAGACAGCTTTAATAAAATTCCAAAAGGCAGCCTTTCTCACCAAGAGTATTTTTATCTTGGTGCATCTATTTCTTTGTAGAAGGTTGTTGATTCCCTCATTATTTTAAAGATGTTGGAGAAAGGTTGCAGCACCTTTTTTCTGACCAAGCTGCATGATCTTGCAACACCGCCCATGGTGTGTTTAATATCCAGGATGGCTTGAATTCTTGCAGAACACTCCATATCCGTTAACAGACATGGCATTACAGATGTTAGAGCAGTCAAAGGTTCATCTCAGCAAGACACTAATAGAAACCATTCGTACTAAAGATAAGGCTTCTCATGAATAATGAAAAAAAAATCAAAGTCAATTTAATCAGTTGTCTTTTGGCTCATATTTCCTGTCACAGGCAACTTTTCCCTAATTTGGAAAACAATATTTCAAAGCAACAGCAGTTTTTTATTAGTTTCATAACTTCATGGGAATTTCCCACTATTGTGGTTGCGATATTCAGACCTATAAAGCAAGAAAAAAACCTTGTTTTTCTCACAGATGCCCATCCAGTTGTGACTGCTTTCCCAAAGAATAATCTGTACCCCTTTCTCCCACTAATAAAGAAACAGTTGTGTAAACTTAAAAATTTCTACTATAGGCAAAAAGTGACCAAAAAAAAAAAAAAAGAAGATAAATCCATGTCTCCTAAAAACTGACGAAAAACATTCCAAACTCTGGATTGTTAGGTCAGTCTTCTAAATTCAGTTTATAGGTGATGTTTTGCTGTTGCTTGGATTTGTGGGTCTTTTTTAAATAGTACTGCTCTGCCATTAGGGGACATTACATTAATTTCATTGGGCATCACTGGGCCTCAAAGCAAGAGAGATGTTTTCCTTCAGCAGGACAGAAAGATGTGGCATTTTTAATTCACTTTCTTGCATGTCTTGAAGTAATTTAATTCTTTATTTGCCCTTCTCAGAAGATAATCTTGTAAGAAAATGAAGGTAACTTATTTGTAAACATTGTTATCAGAAAGCACCACCTTTCTCTCTGCATCCCTCATGCTACTGCCACAGTGTCAGCTGCTGGCATCCTAAAAAACCAAAGACTGATTGATCCACTTTTTAAAAAATTTTAACCACTGCATGTTTTGACACTTCAGTGTGAGATGAACTGCAGATAGGTAGGTTTCTAACATTTTTGGGTTTTCCTTTTAACAAATCAGAAAATGGCAAAAAAAAAACCCAACAAAAACCAAACACTTGAGGGTACAGATCCTGGATCTTTTAACGCTATGGAAATTTTCTTCCCTCCCATTACTTTGGGATGAGGAGTCCCAAAGGAATCATGTATCTAAGCCTGAACTTCTCTGCGAAGTCCTGCACTTCATGCTCAAACTGTGACTCATTGCAAACATTAGACTGTCCTTCATCTGAAGTCCTTGTGAGGTTTTTCTGTAGTAGGTAATGCTGCACCAAAGCCTAAACAAGGGTAATTGTGCAAGAACTCAAGGGTCAAAGTGTAAGGCAAGGGCCTATTTTTCCCCACAAACCAGTCAGCATAACATTGATCTTTCCTAAGCCACCAGCCTCGGGTTACCTTGCTTGTCTTTGTCTTTATTTTTAACCTGTGCAGCAGAACCTTGAGCATTTCTCCAGGACTTCTAGCCAAAGCTGTATTTGGAAAGGGCTCCTCAAACCTCTGAAATGGTCAGAGACTTCCATATATTATTTTAATAATAATTTTCAGTATCTTTCTGTAACATGTGAGGAAATGTCACTCTGCTCTGGAAATACCACCCCATGCAGGATCAAATGTCTTCATTATATTTGTCCATATATTTGTATCTTAGGAACAGGGAGGATTACGGGAACCTTCTTCCATGCCAGAAAACCAGAGACACTGGGAAAATGAGGACCCATTGGAATACTCAGTGAAGCACCTGGGAGCCTTCAGAAAAAAAATTTCCTTTCTCCTTCAAAGTGGAAAGCTATTTCTGTCACAGAAATATCTAATCTGTGAAATTCCAGGACTATTCTAGAATCTGTATCATATTGCTAATGGTTACCTCAAACCTGAACAGCATCATTTCCATTCTGGTATTCCTTACAAATACTGCAGCTTTTCTGAGTAGCTAATGCCACAAACAATCAATTTTCACTTTTACTCTGAAGACAACAAATTTTTTTCCTGCCTCTTCATAACTTCAAAACCTTCCTGAAATGCATGCAGGCTTTTCTCCTTTAATTTGCCATCAAAGAGTCACTCAAAGTGTGTAGTCTTCAGGTCAGAAGCAAACCATCAGCAAGATGACCTTAGCTGCCTGCCAGGGCACTGCTTGTTTTTCTTTTCACAGTTCAGCACTTCAGAGTTGCAAGGGATACAATTTCTTCAAGGCAAAAAAAATCAATATCTATTCTCTCACAGAATCAAATGATAGAGATTAGAAATCAGGAGACAAGGGGAAAAAATGAAGGCTAAGAAGATGGAAAAAAAATCTCAAACTGGAGAATAGGAAAAATGTGCAGACTTGTAAGGCCTGGTTTATATGAAAGAGGAACCTGGAGAAGCAACTCAATTGAGACTCTTATTTCCACCTACCGAAAAGTGATACAGAGAAGTGACTGGAATTATGAGTAATAGCTCTTAACAAGTAAAACTACAGTATAGTAAAACAGTGTTACTTATCCTTAAGAAAGTATCCTTTAAGTATAATAATGTGTTGTTACTTGGGAAAGTATGTTCTAGTCGATAGTCAGCATGTTACTTTATCCATTATCTGTCTACAAAACTCATATTTCTCAAAAAGCTGTGGGTTTTGCTTCTTACAAAGCACAAAGACTGTATAGAGCCATTCTTCCCTTATAATTCTTTTCATATAACTTTTTAAATAGAATATATTTTCACTCACAAGTCAAAATTAGAACTTGGTGGAAAGAGAGGAAACAGGCTAAACTAATTCCTTGCAGGAAATTACTCTTTTTTCACGTCCATCTTCAATGCATGCAACTTTTAAAAGCAAGCCTAGAGGAAGTTGGTCTAATGAAAGGACTAATCTCAAATCAGACAGAAACAGACAAAGGGAATTATCAGCTTTATATTAAGCACATTCAAAATATCACAGAGTAACACAGCTGTTCATCATATCACACAGTAACAGCAATGCTGTTTTCATGCTACACAACCTATATATACACAAATATGTTGAAGTCACAGCTCAGGCATATTGCCTTAGTCAAAGGATGAAGCACAGAAGCAGGGAATTCCATTGAAGAGGTTTCCACATTTGTTCTCTACTTTTACTGATACCAGAAACAACCAGAAATTGTCTCAAACCCATAAAATAACTGTTTATATAATTGGACGCAATTCAATAAAAGAGAATTTTATTTTTTTAAATCTCATTTTAAAATAAGAAAACACATAATTCTATATATTTAAAAATAAATTTAAACATTACTTATGTCAAAGAATTGCACGAGAATAATAGTATGCTTTTTTTTTTTTTTTGCTTTTCATTGAAGTAACCCACAGATTTTGTGTTATAAAAAGACTTTTGGATTCCTCGGACACATTTAAAATAGTAACTTACCACAATTTATTTTATGCATTCAAAAATTTAATAATAGACTATCCCTGAGTTGGAATTTCCTTTTTTTTTTTTTTCTTCCCACATCTAGAAAGGCTTTCAAATGAAAATAGCTACTAAATCAACTCCTTCCACTTTCATGTGGAAGCATAATCACATGGTTGTTTAAAGAGGAGTAACCAAGCTTGCAGAAATGGAAGGGCTACTATTCTTCTGTCATTTATCTAATAACTGTGCTCATAGATTAAAAAAAAATATTCTCTTGGAAAGAATGCAACAGAAGTTATGCAACAGTGACAGACATCATCCTGTTGAAATGATCCATCTATTTTAGGAAGCTAAAAATGTGGAGACTGTACCTTCTGGAAGTGCGTTAAGGATGGAAACGCCACAACCACAAGTCACTGAAACTGAGTATTTGTGATTGGGAAACATCAGAGCTCGTAGAGAAGCCAACCACATTTTTGAGGGGGCTCATAAATCTCTAGCTCTTGCAGCATCACACTGTATAAAAGGGGGTGAGCTTTAAGCAGTGTCCTGGGTTTCCTTTCTTTCAGAACAACATGTGCAGAACTGCTTTACCAGTGACCCTGCAGAGGACATGCTTCAAAGTTAAACTTCAAGGACAATTTCAGAAATTAGTTTTAGTTCCCCTGGACAAAGGGAACTAAACCTGTGCTAAAATGGCTTTTCTATCTTGGTACCAGTTTCTGGGATTAATGTTAAGAAGAATCACAGGAAGCCTCTGGCACAGCTATTTCAAAGCCCTCCTCCTCTTCCTGCTGTCGTCTTCTTCACCTTTGCATCCAGGCTCACACAGCCGCAGAAGCCTGGATCAATGCAAGGAAAGACCTGCAGCAAATCAGCATCCTAAAGAACCTGCCTGTGACCCTGTGCTGGGAGTATGATCACAGGCCACTGCCAGCACCAGAGCTCTGATCCCACTGAGGTCAACTGCTCCTGAGCACACATGCAACAACCACTCCTCCCTTGTGCCACATTTCCTGAACATGCAAAGTACAGCCATAAAGGAAAACAAAGTCCACTGCTCCTGAGCACACATGCAACATCCACTCTTGTGCCACATTTCCTGAACATGCAAAGTACAGCCATAAAGGAAAACAACACCCAGGCCATTGCAAAACAACTCGAGTTTCTGCAGAAATCTCACAAGGTGAAAAACTAAATCCCACCAATCCAGGGAAACAATTTGACAAGCTAAACATAAATTTGGAGCAACTGAAAACATGAAGGGCAGGGGAGGAGTATTTATCGAAGATGGTGTAAATTCTGTGGCAAGGAGAAGGCAAAATGTCACCAGTGAAGATGGTTATTATAAATGCTTAAGGATATTCTTCTCTCACCATTCAACATGCAAAGTTCAGCAAATGAGAAATGTAGCCATCAGCACAACAACAGCAGATTTGTCATTTTTCTCACCTATATCAAGTTTCCAAGAACATCTACTGGGCAATGACTAAACAACCCCTTCACTACATTTCCTTCTTATTTATATTAATTTATGCTTAGAAATACAAGACAAATTTATTTTCCTTACAATAAAAATAATAATTCCTAGTATAATTTTCATTTTCTATATAAATATTGAGGATGCTTGAACAAAAAATTCTATATTTAGGAAAAAATCAAATTATGCACTGAAGACCTGAATAGGTTTATGACTTCATCCTCTATAGCTGTCATAGGAAGCAAGAAGGGAATAGGCATTGCCATCTCTAAAATGTTGATTTTTGTCTCAAAATTTGATTGCAAATGAAATTACAGAATTATCTAAGCTGAAAGTCTTTCAGCTAGGCTGAAAGTCTGTGACATCCCAAGATGTTCCTGCAGAATAAACTGTTGTAGCCTGCTGTTTAAAACAAAAGATGAGATAACAGATGCATTGATTTCAGCTGCTTGAGAAACACAAAACCAATAAAGAAGTCACTGTCTGATGGGTAAAGGAACACAACAAAATAAATTGGTAAAAAATTTGAAAATAGACTTTTTTTTAATATTTACAGAAAATAAAACCATTTTAACATCTACTATTCTCATAGTTTCTTAACATATCCATTAAAATACTTGATTATAAAAATGTTTTGTAGTCAGGAGACTGGTGCTACTGATGCCCACTAAACAGCTATTCCTTTGCACAGAATGCACTGCAGTTTTGATGCTTAACTCTTGCAGTTAAGGAGAAAAAACAAAAAACCCCAAACAAAAAAAACCCCAAACACTAAGACTCCTTGGAGAAAGCTATTTAATCAGTGGCCCAGCAGTCAGAAGTGAGGTGTCTTCCCTCAAGAGCCACGTGGCCCCTTTCATGCCAGACCACACTGTGGCATCTGTACTCACAGCAGCTTCCATGTACATCCAAGGAATTTTTCAAGATCCTAAGAATTGAGATTTTCCAAAAAAGAACTTTGTACTACACCCCAACCAACAAGCTCCAGCACATCAAACCTTCTGCACAACTTTTCTTGTCACCAGTGAGTAGGTTAAATTACCTGCATGCAATGGAAAATGCGATTCATCTACACAACGAGACAAACACATTTTCTTCATTTAACCATACAGGGATACAGGGAATGGACTTGAGTTGGCAAGTTCCTCCTTCTGAACTAACTGAAGAGCTGCAAAGAGGACATGTGACATTAAAAAAGTATAAGAAAGATTAAAATAAACATGTAAGAATCATGGCTCATCCTGTTTCTTGTGCAGTATTGGGTCATAACTTAAAGAAAATTTCTCAAGATGACTTCTAGGTGACTACAGGAACAAAATGTCAGAAAGTTCAAGATGACACTCGCAGCTTGGCAAAGAAATAATATGGTAGATATAGAAGTGCCAAGATTGATTTTTTTTTCCTTTTTTTGAATATATTATGGAAGTCTAATATAAAGCTGAACAATGCAGGAAGATCTCTAGACAGAAATCGAAACCTATTGAAGTCCACTGAAAATAAATTAACATTTTCAGGTAAAAAATTTATTTTTTTGGTGTATTAGGTCTCAGTCAAAGAAAAACACTAAGTATGTGATTTAACACACACGCCACATTACAACAGTGCATCTTGTCTTAATATGGAAAACTGGTTTATAGAGTAAGAACTGACCCACACGGACACCAACACACAATTCCCAGAGGTGCCTGAAAATCACAAGTACCAAACAGGGCAGAGAAGTAAGGCTTTAAGTTTTACTTTAAGTGTCACATGCCTTTGAGCACACTGCTTTACCTTCTTGCTTACATAATAGAGAGAACAAAATGGTGAGAGCACAGGATTTGAAGATATAAAACTGCTATGGTATGAAAGAGCAGCCCAAGTATCACAAATTGGTCACCCTGGTTGTCAGGTACCAAAAATAAGTAAATTATCTGGAGAAACTCAGGTCTTACGTCAGAGATACATAGCAAGCATTCTGCTCAGAATAAAAAGGACAAGAATGTAATCATATGTTCAAGGCAAGGTTTTTATGTATAACTGAGAACAGATGTGGAAGCACAAGCACAGGAAAAGAGCACCTAATTAGCTAATTGAAAAGCGCATCCTCAGGCATATAAAATCCCAGTTTGACAAGCAGTCATAAGCTGACACATCTCAATTTTTCAGTGCTTTAAAACTGCCAAAATAGAAGCATATGCCATCACAGTATATAAACACATTCTGTAATCATACATAGAATTGTGGAATATTCTGGATTGACAGGGTCTTCCTAAAGGATGTCTAGTCCAACTCCCACTAATGTGAGTGGACATCTTCAACTAGATCAAGTTGCTCAGAGCCCCATCCAGTCTGACACTGAATGTTTCCAGGGATTAGGCATGGACCACCTCCCTGGGCAACCTGTCCTAGTGTTCCACCACCCTCATCATAAAAAATTGGTTTTATCTGGTTTGAATCTACCCTCTTTTAGTTTAAAACCATTACCAGTCACCCTATCCTATACCTATGTTCAAAAGATTTGCTGGAACTCTGGTGTTCCAGAGTAGCAACAACACAGTATATATACTTACATTCTACTGGTAATTTGGAATTTTTTTTCAAGCTCTACAATGTACTGCTAGAAAGTCAACAGAAGCATATTTAGCTGCATGTATCATATCTGGGGCAAATTATTTGAGCTTCCAAAAATTCACTTATAAGTAAGAGCTACAAACATAAGGAATAGAAATATTATTAGTATTACATGGTCTAAAATTAAAATAAAATATTTTACTTCTTAGCTGTTTTGTTGATTTTAAAAAATACAGTCTCTGAAAAATTACTTCAGCCTAATTCAAGAAATCTTAGTATATACCAAAAAAGGTTATTTCTAGTTTACAGACTTTTAAAAGCAGACAGCTGGTTTTAGTCAGCTGATTTCAACTGAAAATAAATACGTTTTTTCCTGTATAGTTACATAAAATAAATGTCTCTTCTGAAGCTGAAAAAACTATCAATTGTCTACAAAATTATCACTTATTATTTACAGTATTCTGTGCTGTATTCAGTATAACCTTTTTCTACCATTTCAATCATTGTTAAATCATTGCTAAAAATACACCCCACCATTCACAAGAGACATGGTAGACAATTAATGCTGACCAGCACCCCACAAGAAGCATAGCTTAGCAGTCTCCTCATGAGCACTTTGATTATATTAGACATTAAGAGCTGACATTTCAACTGCTTAAATTAACTGGCTCAGAGATGGACTGGTACTTAAAACTGACTGCTACCCCTTAAGGATCCAGGATCTTCAGGCCATGTTTTTTGTCCCTCCTATATAACTGACATATAAAAGTTATTATGTCCTTGATAGCGACTATACAATGTGTCAACTCTTAAGTGTAAAATTCCAACACAGCAGAATGTTTTGGTTATATGTAACTCATAGCTCTGTACCTAATCTTCATTAAAAAATAAAAATGAGGCATTACTTATAAATTTTTTTCTGCAACTTTAACATTCCCAGGACAGGTAAACAGCTGCTACTTGTTGCAGGATTTGCTAAAGCTGTGTGCACAGGCATGCATCCCTGTGTTCAGAACAGGTAGATCTCATGTAGAGATCTGGGGCAGAAACAGGACTTACTAATCTGAGCGAGGTGAAAAAAAGTTCTTCATTAACATCCTTTTGCAAACAGTACAAATTTTTGACTAGGAGGTAAGAAAACATCTCTTCTCACTGCAGAAAATAATCTGCTACTTACTAAATAATTTTGCTTAGAAAGTTAAAGCCACAGTGAATTTAAGTCCAAAGAAGCGAAAGTCAGGAAAAGGAAAGCAAGGATGGCACCTATGATTAATTTCAGAAAATTGAACCAGAAATAAGGGAGAATTTAAACATTACTCAAATTACAGTAACAGTTTCAATCCAGGCTTCAAAACAAAGGACTAAATTGAATGTTGAAAACATTAAATTGCCAAATCAGCTGCAAACTGAAGACCCTTACTAAAAATGCCACAGGATTCCAGTCCCAGCAGAGTTGGGCGAGACAACCTGAGGAGGTTCCTTACAACCTCCACAGTTCTCTAAATCTGATGCTGCTCAAGAGCATCAACATTGAACTCAATTCTTAGCCAGTATCTAGAGTCTGGGGACTAGACTTTCCCGTGCTCCTCAGTATTTTATGTGGATGTTGTTAATATGAGTGAGTGTTAATAGAGCGAGTGCTAAAGGAAGTAACTGTTTACCCTCTCTCATTTATCATTGCTGCTTCAGGACTGCAGAATGGCTTGTAAAGACAGATAAAGAAATCAGAGACCTTAAAATGCAGCACTGAGATCACTGAAGTTTAAAAGGCTTGAGAAGGAAAAGGAGTTCTTATATGGAGAATGCTCTCTTTCTGAATTATTAATTTGGCACTAAGCAGTAATTGTCTGAATTTATTAATTTTAAAAATTAATACTAGTTTGATATTAATTCTTATAATTAATCATTTAATTAAAATAATAATAGACAATTTATTAATTCAAAATTATAGCAATGAAACAGCACTCCAAAGTATTAATAAATTTTTGCCATAGCTGCTCATAGCCAATCTGCCTTCTAGCTAAACTTCACAAAATAAGGCAGCAATGTAGGTCACAAAGAAAACTAGTGGTGCAAAAAGGCACAGAATAATTCTGCAGAGGGCAGACTTCCCAGTTCTACTATACAATATAGGTAACTTAGGGAAAAGTGTATACTTCAGTTTAAAGATGTTCCTATGCAGACCATCTTAAGATTCAAATGCAACAAATGCTGAATTCTAAACAGCACAAGCTCCTGACTGACTGCAGAGCAGTGCAAAAACTGATATGCTTCTCAGAGTATTCAAATGGATATAGCTTTCCAAGAACACTGGAAAAAATCCCTTTTAAATTATCACATCCCTTCTGTTTCAAGTCTGCAGGACAGCATGTGCTTTCAATCAACTTTTTCTACCATTCATTTCCCTTTCTGCAGTTCAGAAAAATAAATTTCTTCTCTCTAAAGCCAGACTTTAGAATAAACATGTATTAGCAGTAGCACAAGAGGCTTTTACTTTTAGTATTTGCTGTTTCCAACATGCTGCTGCACAAAAGAATTAGGGAAATTTGAGATCACCAAATTTATCCTCCAACTTCTCCCCCATCCCTCCTGACCATGCTCCTCATCCAAATTATATAGCTATACACAAAGTTTTATTACGGCGCAAGATGAAGCACATAGGTGGTACATAACAAACATACTTTCAAGAACCAGTAAGGCTGTGACATACAAAAAGTATGTAAACTACATTTTTCTCAATGACTGTTCAGAATCATTACTGAATACGTTAGGAGTTTGTTTGACAGAATTTCCATTTTGAATATACATAAAGATTATAAAATGAAACACATGACAAATATTCCTAAAACCCAAAGGCACTGTTGTTTATTGATATTTTTAAAATATTATGTCATGTAGCAATAACAGACACATCCTGGCATTCTATTAAGTGGCTGATATCAGAAGGGAAGGAGTTTTTCTTCCTTCATAGTTTGCATTACAGCAATTTATTTTAATCAATTTATTTAGGTGCTTCCCAAGTTCACTTTCATATATTGTTCATGTGTTTCTGAGTTATATAAACCTCAGTCATGTCTTTTTATCTGAAACTAGAAATCAAGCCAGTTCTCATAGTATCATAAATCAACGCTGCTACTGTCCATATATAAGCTTAAAAGTATGCATTTTTAATCTAGGCAACAGTAAAATGAGACTAGAAAGTTTAGATGTTTTGATAGACAAAGATAAGGAATTTGAGGTCTTTTTTATTTTTTGGCAAGGAAGTTAAGTCTCAGCATGAGTTCTGTACTCAGCTCACTTTAGCACTCAGGGTACCATCTCAGAGCCTACAACAAATGAACTTCATGGTATGTCATCAACACAAAGCAGAAAGACACACAAACTTTAGTGATTAATGATTCACGGTGTAAGAAAAATGTGTATTTTTGTATGTCCTAAAAGGAGTGCCACTTGTAAGCACTCTGTCATGTACGGCCATCATCAAATTAGCAGTTTTATCCAACTTGGAAGAACCTGATAAACAACACATCCTTTCCTCCACGGAGAAAACTCTTATTTTACTTTGAAGTAGATTATTCAATAACAAAAGAGCGGGGTCTTATGTTATAGCACTGGATTGCCCTTTGCTACACAGATTCATTGCTGCTACTGAAGGAACACCTGCCCTCCCAGAAACTGAAGGATTCAGTGCTCCTTAGCAAAGCCTGATGGCTTCCAAGAAATAACTAATCCCTGGAAGACTTGTAATATTCACAGCAGTAGTATCTGAGGCTGGGAAAGTTTTGTCAATGGGTAAAAGACATCAAGGCTACTAAACATTTGGCATACTAAAAGAAATGAGTTACACTATGTGCACAACTTCTTAAACCACTTGTGACTAAGTTGACTTAAGAAACAAGACTGTACCAAATTGCAGACAGAACTGAATTCCCATTTAGCTGAAGGTGAAAAATTCAATTATTAAAGAAACCATTGCATCATGGGCTGTTTCTCTGGCTTGCCTTTTTTATGCATTAAACCTACAGATCTATGTTATTTACACATTTGACACTGGGCAGTACTCAACTATGGTAATACTACTCTTGAAGAACAAGGCACATTAGAAAACTAATTTTAGAAAGTCAGTACATCAACTAATAAATTTAACAACCAGGTAAGAATGCAACTTGACGAAATGACATTGTTATCCACAGATCAATTGTCTTAGATTTATTTAATCAAAGATATGATACAGTTACAAGCCCATGCATTTCATAAAAATCTGAACTTAAAATTTGTATGGAACAAAATTTTAAATAAAGCATATACAAATGTTTCTGGCTATTTAACTGGACTAGTTAGTCTAGAGAAATATTATTTGAAACGTATGAGCAGAAGCATTGAGATTTTCATGTGGTCGTTTCTTTACCTCCTCTTCCACTCCACACCTGAAGATAAATCACAGCTGAATAACTCCATGAATTGAATCAGAGGCATAAGCTCATAGCTGAACTCGTAAATTCACTTCCCATTGGTTACATATTTATAGTATATCCCTTTTATACTGTTATTAAAAATAAATAAGACTACATTTTAAAAATGTAGGCAGTATAACTACTAAAAAATGTCACTTATGCATTTAATATGCTGACAAAATTAAAATTTCTATTTAAATTCATTTTGATGATTACAAGGTAATTCTTGTAATTCCCAAATGCTTTTGAAAATTACTACCTCTCATAGAAAATTTAGATATTTCTATGTAATGAAACCACTGGAGAAATCATAAAGATGCAACACATTAACATGAAATAAATATTAGAGATGGTATTTAAAAGGCACACAAATACTTCAAACACATACAGTTTCAAATCTTTATTGTTTTAAAATTCTACATGTCTTTTACAATTACAATAATTTGTTACTTAAATGACTCTTGTATGGTTAATGTACAATGAGTTTTTTCCTGAAACTCAACCATGAAATACAATTTCATCAATATGATTTTTCTAAATAGATTAATACAAGACTTCTGTTTTGTTGGGAAGAACAAGTGCTTCACCTTGAGAATAAACAGCACAGGTGTCTTCCCTTCAGAATCTGTGTGATCAATCCATCGAAAGTGCTTTTGAAGATTGCAGATCTAACTGTGACTGATTTTCAAAATCAGTCCATCAAATTACAAGGGTTTTTTAACATTTAAGAGCATTTTCATGTAATGAAACAAGCTGCAGTAGTTATTTTTATTTATCTACTGAGGCAAACTCACGTTGAAGAAAAATTATATGATTATCGGCATGCAATGAACACCCTCTTTAAATAGTTGATGAATTTTACACATATAAAGAATCTGTTAAAGAGTGCAAGTACTTTGATAATGATTTCACAAAAGGACATATGCTGGTAATAATGGTAACTAACATTTAACATCTAAATACAAGCTAATGGTATATTTAACAGGCAATTAACATGGCAAACAAACCATGTTTCATGTGGTTGCCCTTAGAGAAAATGAACTCATTTGGTCCACACTCTTAAAGTTATCTGGGTAAAAAAATCGAAGCAGTTAGGGCCAGAGTTTTTGATGAATTTCTAAAATGTCACCTGTTAAAAAGTAAAAGCAGTACATCAATGACGTATCTTGTCACATGACCTCAGTATAAAAAGATGGCCTGGTATTTGGAGCGATGAACGAGCACTGAAGGACAAGTCAAAAAAGAATGGAGACAGAATGAACTAAAACTTTGTTGTGTTATACTTTCTTGTTCCATGGTACTGCTTTCACTCTGTAGAATTTTGTACCCAAGGGAACTTTGAATCTGTTTTGTGCCTACAAAAAAAGAATAAAAATTTAAATGTGGAATTATTCTACTGATTCTGGTACTTTTAAGCTCAAACTGATTCCCACTACTCAGTATTCAGGAGACCCTTAGAAGTCCAGCAGGACTCTGAACAATGTGGATGCAAATACCCAACCCACCACTCGCTCAACTCTTCTAGCTCCCCTACTCTTGCTATTCACTGACTTAAAAGAAAAGCACTTTCGTCTAACTTTTTACGCAGAGAGAATTTCTCACAATTGTTAAAAATACTAAAATACACTTTTCTTCTCTATTAATCACAGGTGATTTCTCATTACTATCTTCTTACCTTTTTTGCCTGGCAATACTCCTTTTCCATCACTTTTCCTAGCACCCATGGTCTCCTAGATGCACCCGACGCTAAAGAGAAAATGTATGTAATATTTTGGATAAGCAACTATAAGTACCAGGATATTACACTATATTTTCATTAAAAGCAGATTTTTTTTAAAAAACAGTTTAAATAAACAAACATTAAGTAAGGTCAGATTTAAATGCAACATTTTGGTGGCCCTTAGAACAATAACTTGCAGTACCTAGGCCAACCCCAAATTTAACCTATCACAAATACAACTAGTGTTCTGAATTTACCTTTCCCCACTTCCCTGATGTAGGAATAGAATCAAGATACAGTTTCCTGAAGCAGTGAGACAGAGACAAATGTGTCCCTCAGGCAGTTGTTAAGTCTTGATATTTGTTTTATTTGCAGTTTTCTTAGAGTTGAGATTAACTCTATTCAGCAATTGGTAAGAACCAGAGCAAACTAAGTACATTTGAAAACAGGTCAGTGAATCAAGTATCCACAGTAACATACAAACTGACAAAGCTTTTACCTTATATATGTAAAAAAAAAAACCAAAACCAAAACAGTAAGAAAAGTCTATCATATTTCACACAGCTATGTATGCACTACTAATGCCATAGGTCAGAATATATTACATCTGGAAGTAAGACAGGCATTTTGCCCTTAGGTTTCACAGATGACACATGACACAGATCCTTCAGCAGACTCACAATCCAGTTAGGGCTTAGTGGTCTTCTGGAGAATACACAATTTTTCAAGATCTATCATCTTCCATCATAACTGCAATCTACAGTGAGTCTGCTCAGGAAAATTATTTGACAGCTTGTCATATGTAATAACACAGAAACTTTCACTGATAAGTTAGAATTAATATAAGTTGTATTTTGATGCATATTCTTAGAAGTTTTTACAAAGTTGGGAGCACAGGTGGGTTTGCAAAAAAGCATGGTAGTTTAAAAATATTTCCATTAATCCACTTCATGTAGAGCTCATGGTTTAGTGCAAAGCATTGTTATTTTTCCTCATCTAAAAAGATTTCAACTTAGCTAAGTTTAGATAGCTGCCAAAAAAAAAGCCAACAAAAAGCCTTGACAATTAAGGGAGAAAAAAAGTAAATCTGCCATCAACTTGAACATAAACAAAGAAATACAGGAAGTCTTCTCTGAAAAATTATAATAAATACAATTTTAATTTGGTGGGAAAACTATAAGCAAAAACATTGCTTGTAAACTCCCATATACTGTTGTCTACATTTTTTTATTTATTATTTATGCTGAGTAGTTAAAGCAGCCTGATGGGAATGTTAACATACTCTGTGTGTGTACCAAATAGGCATATTCTCCCTCTTTTTTTTTTTTTACAGCTTACTTTGAAGATGCAGGTCCTTTTCCCCAGTTTTCCAAGATATTAACATCTATATAAATTTTTAATTAAAAATGTTTTGCTTTGAAAAATATTTTGCATCTGAACAAGTTAGCAAAAGCTACAAAAATAGCTGACAACTGCTACCTGCTTCTTGTATTTATCACATATATAATTATAAAAATCACTTAGTGTTAGAAAGTTAAGACTGTTAGTTGTAAGAGGAGATAATAATTAGAAAAAAATCTGACACTTACCACACTCACCTGGTTTGAGATCCAGTGCAGCAAGGGACTCTGAGTGCAAGAAATACAAGGTTGGACTAACAGTAAACAACACGTAGTTGTCATGCCTTTCATCCAAGATGATGAGTACTAAATCGCCAACCTGAAAACTAGGGAAAAAAAATAAAATCAAAGAACTTAACTTAAAAAAAAGTACAGAAGCTTAAAATTACATTACTTACACTACATTTTTTCCCCCATGTATTGCATGAGAGAGACTAAGTTGAAGAGCAGCAGACATTTCCACATATGTCAACTCATATACATTTCCTATTTTCTGAAGACAACAAAAGCAGGCTCCTTTTTAAAAGTGTTTTTGAAATGTTCTACACCCATTGGCTCAAATTCGTTTTCTCAAACTTTAATTTTTTTCTTTGGAACATAATCAGAAATACATAACTATATGCTAGTATTTCAATTTTGCATTATTTTTATTCACCCGTACTTCACGTAACCATCACTGTAGTGGTGTTTACATCTTTTTGTTGTTTTAAACTGAAGCAAAATTGAACACAGAAAAAATACAGCAAGAACATTTATGCAGCTTCCAATCTTAAAATTTTAAGCACACAAGACAAAGAAGGGATGAAGTGTTTATCTTTGATCAAATGATGAAAAGCCAAAGAAACACTGTGGCAACTGTATGTAAAACCTTTTAAAACTCTGCTTTTCTGACACCAGCATAACACAAAAAAACAAGTTGTCATGTGAAATTTCAGCTACAGAATTCAGAGAGCAACTTCTGTCTCCAAACTTCTTATTCCAGGGTGTAAAGTGTTGCGAGTAAATTATTTACCATTAATGAAATGAAGTCTAAAATAGCTACAAATTAGCATTAGATCACAAGGGAGCTGTAGGAATAAATATTATTACTCCTCGGGGGATGAGGGAGGAAGTGCAAAGAAAGTGAAAAACTTCTCCACAGAAGGAGACTACAAATACACAGAGAGTCAATTGAGCTGATCTAGAGAAATTTAGGTCATCATCTTTAAAGTTCATTTTTGGATTAAATAAACAATACTCCAAACTTTTCTGCCTGGACTTACTATGAAGACAGGCTAGATTGACTTAAAAACATCTCTACTGAACAGATGAATTATTCTTTCATACTATTTTCTTCCTCAAAATCTACCAAGACACTTGTGAGAATTTTCAGATGCTAGAGGGAAAAAAAATATTCTTCACCTCCTGATCCTATTACAGCAAAAATGAATACTGGTGTAATTCAGAAAACATTAATAGAAAATCTGCACAGATTTTCTTTCTCAAAAGATTTTTTATATTACTCAAGTAATAGATAAGCCTCATGTAATTAAAAAGCTGCCTGTAGCTTTTACATTTTACAAGAATACATTTTTTTCCAGCAACAATTCTACATGCAGCTGCTAAGAGATTGATAATACCTCACAAAATGTTTCAGTTACTTTTATTTCATTTGGTTAGGGTAAGACAAGAATTGGGAGACTTCAGGAAGGTAAGACTTCTCTTGAAATATAATACAGCACTATGCATATACAGGATGAATAGATTTTCTTTTTCTTAGGCTTCAAGGTTACAGGTAAACAAAAAAGTAATCTAAAAAAAGCCGCAGAATTCTAGAAATCCTATGAAGTAAGGAATTCAAGACAGTCACTGACAGAATTCAAAAAGGCCATTTCATTGTTTATAAAAAGGTTTTATAAAATTTGATTTATGCTCAGGTGGGACTGTTCAATAGCTGATGGCTAAATTATAGTGATCTATGCACATTTCACCACAGAGCAAGAACAGAAGAATTGTAACATTAACTATACAATTATTTTATTGCAAGCATATCCATCTATTTATATGAAAATTAACATGTACTTACTCTCTAATTGCTATTTTTTCAGAATGCCTTGAGGATACTGATGACATACTTTGGGACATCTATAAAAAAAGAAAAGCTATAAAGTACTGTCAAGCTATGATGAAATGCACATTGCAGGTGAAAATATGACATGATTTTTCATTGATTTCAAACAGTGCCTAGTCTTGCAGATTTTATATTCACTCTGTAGTGGGTTTGGTTGCTTGTGGTTCTGTTCTGGTTTTTATTACTGTACTTTTTTTTAATAGCTATCTTTGATTACAAAAGTTCCTGCATAACTTCTCCCTCATTATTTAAAACTGTGAAGGACTTTTCATATCAGTGTCAGTGAAGACTTATTCTGGGCAAACACAACAGCTACGATAAAACTGTCCATCACAACAGAGAAGTCACTGGCACTAGAAAAGGCTGATGTTAGAACACCAGAGATTAAACACGTTTATTACAATTAAACTCTAGATGTTGAGCTCAAGATAGTCTCTCAGTTTTTCTACGAACTGTCACAAAAACTCAAATTTATTGCAATCAACAGGGCAGCACTCCCTGGAACAAAACTGGAGTCAGATTTACTAAGACCAAAGGTTCAATAATAAAGGTTTACTAAGAAACAAAGGTTCAATTCTGTAAGGTTTTGGACATAAGAATTATCTCCTATATGTATATTTGCTTTTAATTCTGTTTAAATTAATAAAATACTAGCACATGGAACAACTTCAATAGGACAAACTAGACCTAAAAATAAACACAAGTGCACACAAAGTTTCTACAAGAGCTGTGATAACAAGAAATGACAATGGGTAATTAACACTACCTCTATTTCCACAGGAATACCTATCCTACATGTAGACAAGTAGCTGGGAAAGCTGTCCAGATGTAAATGTATCAGTTCCATCACCCTCTGGTAACCTCCTTACAACAGACAATTCATAATTGCTCCACAGAGACCCTGTCTAGAGGTCCTGCAGTTTTTCCATCCATTCCTACTTCCTGGACCATTTATACATGCTATTCAAATCTAGATTGCTCACACTTGAAGTTTAGCATGTGATTTTCCAGCTGTAACTCAGATATTGTTCCCTACAGCAAATTTCCTTCCTATTGTCAATCTTGCCCCCTGCCTTCCTCAGAGGCAGTACCAGCCTGTTTTTGTTTTTTGAGCCTGAAGCCTATTCACAGCTCATTTTCTTCATTTCTTCAAAGAACAAGTCCAAACTGAATGCAGTACATCGCAGAATGCTCTCAAATTCTGATGACACCTTCAGCAGTGTTCTTTATACAATCTAACTTCAGATTTTTTCTTAATTTTTATTTTTTATTATTTTTAAAATTTTAGAGGCTACCTTTCTTCCTTGAAAAGGTTGCAGTTACTGTGAAATGTGTCAAATTTCTTTAGACTTCACAAAAGTGTTTGAGGGTTCTCCTCAGATATAAAGACCAGATATTTTCTTGCTATTTTTTGAAACTGGAATAAGTGTTAAATGAAAGCACAAAATAGCTTGATTTCTGTAGTTTTCCTAAACTGCTAACTTCAATAAAAACAGAATGAACTAGAATGTTGAGAATAATTATATTAAAACCTAGTAAGGAATGTTTTATTAATACAATTGTAGTAGCCTTTACACAGAAAAAATTGTTCCCTTTCTCAATAACTTATTTACTGTAACAAAAATCCTGTAATAACATTCCAAATATTAAAAGGAGCTCCTTTTTGTTCCTTGTAGAAGTAACCCACAAGTTCTTCTGCAAAAGCCAATGAGCTATGAAGGTTTTCCTTTTCCCACATAATGCCTTCTGAGCTCCCTATCCGAAGTACCTCAATAGAATAAACACTGGTATTGAAGTGTTGTTGTATACGTCAGTTTTAGAAGTGCATTTAAAAGGAGAAGGAGAGGGAAAGAAGGATGAAGACACAAATAATAAACTTATCTATGTAAAAACTCACTTTATAAGTAAGGAATTTAAAAGATATGAAGTTCCATTTAGAAATCAAATTGGCAATTCTTTGGTCTCTAAAGCAATTCAAATGTCTCCTACACGGCTTTGTATTAATCATAACAACAATAATCCTCTATTTGTCTCACAGAGAGTGTTTCTTTCATTCTACTTTACTCTAATTTGACAAGAGATCAAGAGTTTGATTCAGGAAATCTACAGAGAGGTTTAGAAAACTGTCTGGGTGTATTTTCAATTTTATTGTAAAAACTACACTTAAATAAATTCTGTGTACTTCACTGACATTCTGAATTAAAAATAATCCTTGAAAAATTATACTTTTAGATGTTTTGCAATCCTTTCTTACACCTGGTATGAAGTCTAACTTCCCACTACAGAGGTATCAGTTCCTACCAAACTTTTAGGTATCACCTGTCGCTTAAAGAAAGTGTGATCTCCATGGCCAGTCCATCGAAACGATGTGCCTGTTTCTTATACACACAGAAATTTTTTTAAGACCTCATATTGAGACCTCCTAGCACAGATAAAGTGGGAAGAAATAAAAGGAGAAGAATTTATACTACAGGAATCAAGGGCACTCTGTCACTGAATTATTTTTCCTTCCACAGACATTTACTGTAGGCATTTTGTAAGGTGGCTGCCTGCCTGCATTTCCAGATACTAGGCAGAATTACAATTTCACACCTTACAAGGTGGCAGGTGCAGTTTTGCCAAAACAATCTGTATGTTATTGTTAACACTCCCAATTATGCTTAAAGTGCAGGCATATTTATATTTTTGTAAACTGGCCTTTAATCTACTGCTGCTGAAAACTGAATCATGGTGCCCTGGAAATTAATACCCCGTTATCCCAACTCTGGATGGTCTGTATTCTTTGGGAAGAAGTCACTCTTCAGTCCTGTGAATCTTTTTCCATGAGAAGACTAAGCTCATGTACCTCTGGAAGGTTATCAGGTTACCTATTCACCACTTGCCTTAGCACTCAAAATATTTTTTAATTAATTAAAAAATATTCTTAGATTTTAACAAACTTAACATTTTTAAGCTTTTCTTATTTTCTCATGAGGCTTAAAAAATGGACTGCACAAATACTCACCAATCTTTGATTTAATCTCTTATTTTCCTCTTCTTTCAACTGTAAAGTCTAAAAGAAAATCTTAATCTGATTAACTGGATATTATACTTTATACAGTACAAACATTTTTTAAAAAAGTTCTGATATGACTAGAGCCCAACTACTTGTACAACACTACATCCTTCAGTTCTAAAATTATCAAAACAATTATCAATTATCAAAAAAACTTTTTGAACAAAGACGTGCAAAAAACCCCTTGAAGTCTAGGAAATTATCCTAGTGCTACAAACTCCCATGCTAAGATTTCACCTCCATACTCATACTTCTCTTTCTGTTAGAAAAACATGCAAATGATAGAACAGCAAAAGAAATGTAATCTATTACTATGTTATAGCTTCTACCCATGACAAATCCTTTGTAATCAGATGACATAAAAAAGCATGTATGTGCTCATAGTCAGAAACATCCAGGCACTTGCTTCATACGGTGTCACAATCCATTAACAGAAAGCATTCCTTTTCTTTATTTGGTCCCAGATTTTAGTCCAAGTGATCCTAGAAAGCTGGAAGCTAATGACACCGTTTTTTAAAAATAAAAAAAAGTCAACTTCAAAAAGACAGCTGTGATGAAGTTAGGTATGACTGGCCAGTCAAAAATTACTAGAATCTGAAATACTCCAGTGTAACTACTAGAGGTTAATATCACATTTTACCAAGAATACAGCCTAAGAGGAGAAATTACCCAATTTTATGAGAAACTGGCAAATCAATCTTAAATCCTGTCCAGCTGTTTTGTATTTCTTAATTAGAAAGAGAAATTGTAACTTTTTTTCTATAGAAATTCACTGTATCAGTGATCTGTTGCTCCTAAAATGAGTGACAGAGCAGTCACTCGTACTAAAGCCCACATAAACATAACAAGGATAGGCCAAGAGTAATGTTTTAATAGTTATCTTGAATTACAGTTATCTTGAATAGTTATCAGTGAATTACAGTGATCCAAAAGTACAATGAAAAAACATTCTCTGAAATCATATTTATAATCCCTGCGGACACTATATTGCATCAGAGCATACAACTGACCACAGCACAACTTCACATGTACTTTTAAGTACTTAGTCTTAGTCTTAAGTACTTTACCTCACAAATAAACAATCTACTCACTCTTTCTAGCAACATTATCCTCTGCTTTTCTTCAGACATATGAACATTTTCACTAAAAGAGAAAGAAAATTGACAAGTTAAAAACTAACTTTTTTTAATAATCAAAAATGGTCTTTTTCACACCCACCTGTTATCTTCACTCAGTGAAGAGTGTTATATATATTTGCTAGCACACAGGAAACAGCACAGAAAAACACTTTAGGAATCAGCATTGATGTTTCTGGCTGGTGTTTTGGATTTTTTTTTCCCTTTGCTTTAAACCTAAGAGGTTCTTTGCTGCAACACGCCAGTGAATTTTCAGCCACTGATTAGTTTATCAAACTACATCAGGGCATTTCTTGGTATTTTGCGTTGTTTTCAAGACACCAGGATGAAAGATACAGCCCCATTTGCTTTGACAGTTAACCTCTGATAGTGCAATTCAGCTCTATTATGCCCCATTTTCCTGGTCTGTAGCTCAAAGGCTACTGGGGAGTAGTCTGAAGTGCCCTGGTACTCCATGGTAGAGACATTAATGTGAACTGCTACTTGTTGCCGTTGATCTGTGGGATAAACTGAGTACTGGGGCATGATAAAATAAATGCTAACATCTCAAGTAATTGCTTAAGAACATAAACAGTAATTCCTAAAACAGTTATAACATACTTTAAAAGCAGTTTAAATAGGGAAGAAACAACGTATTTTCTAGTCCAAACTGATTTGGTTGAGAAAACAGACAAGTTTTGGGATGAAACATGCTATAAATCCAATCAAAATAATCTGAAAAGCTAACTGATTATAATTAAACCATACGAATCATTCATTTCCATTAAAAGGCTGTTTAGCTCTCATGTAATAGGAAGCAGTCAACAGAAACCTGTGAAAGTTTCTGTCTAATCATACATTGGGTCATAATTCTTTTGTTCACAAGCTCACCTTAATTTTTTTTTGTACACCTGTTTTGAGAGTGCAGGACTAGAATGATTACTATAAGAAACAGCTCTTTTTGTAAAGATGGGGTACTTCCTTGTTCTTTTATCACTGCAAGTTTAGTTTGGCGAGGACAACCTGTTTTTATCTTCACTTCTACAAAGCTGTTTAGTGCTCTGGGTAAGGCAGCATCGGTTGTGATGCACACTGACTAAAGCACACCTAACAATTTTGCTCTTGTTCCTCTCGTGTGGCTGCCAGTCAGGTTTCTTACTTCTCTGAATGGTATGGAGAGAAGGCTGGAGTTCATTAAAACGCTAGTGGCATGCAAGTGAGACACTGTTCAAAAGATGTGTCAGTAACATGCAGCCTCCCAGTTCATTCACCGCTGGTTTTCCTTCTGTTTGATGTATGTTTTGCATACTTAGGTATATTATTTTATGTCATGTTTACAGGGCCAAGTTTCACCTTGAAGCTGCATACTTCAAAGTCATCAAACCCACGCATTCCTAATGATTGTGACACCACAATTGTATGCACATGTATGTTTAAAAGAATATTTTCAGGAAGAGCATCAAAAGTGGGAGGAGAGTTAAACATGCTCATCTGTACTTCACACTGCCCAAGAGCACACAGTTCCAGAATTGACAGCGTGCTTTGTTTCTACTCTAATGCCCCATACTTACTGCACAGCCATCATACTGGTTTCCATCGTGGAATCCATTCTCCCCTCAGCCCCAAAGTCAGCAACCAATCTCTCTGTGTCTGTGGGCACATCAGCTGCACAGGCCCCACAGGCTTCTGATGCTGCTGCCAAGTAGGTTGATGGAGAAAAATTACTACTTCTCAGTTTACTAACTTCTTCTTCAAGTTTCTTCTTCTCTTCAAGTAAGCGAGCTCTATCTTCAGAAAGTGTTTCAATCAAATCTGTGACACAAACAAACAGAATTTCTTTTAATTCCAGCAGCACTAACGATCGAAATCAACCTGCAAAGAATGGAACAGTCCTATTACAAAAGATGAAACTTCATCAGAACTTTGCTTACCCTTATCTTTTTCTTGCTGTTGTGTAAGCACTTTTAATTTGTCACTAAGATCATTAATAATGTTTTCTTTTTTCATTTTCTCTCTTGCCAGAACAGTGTTAAAGTTGGTCTGAAAACAGAAAGAAAATATTGAAATGAAGAATGTATTGTAAAAATGTAATGCAAAATAGTACAAAAGATTTCAGTTTTCTACAATATAATTAAAGACGTAATTAAAACTTTTTTACTTTTTGCTTTGGTGAAGAGATAAAATGCCAGTACATTTTATTTTCATGTTTGTCTTTAAAATTTTTTGTAATTAATTTTATTTTTAACCCTCTCATTCCCTCAAGCCTGATACATACAAGTAGTACAATAAGAAATAATTAAAAAAAAAAGGTTGTTGATTGTTCTTTAAAATTAATACTTTTTATTCCAGTTAATGTAAAATAGTTGAACATTCTATATTTAAAATAGTTACTTGAATGGTTCAAATTATTAAGATAAAACTAAACTGCATCCAGATATGTTACATAAAATGAAAAATACCATTACCAGTACACTATAAACTGAATTAAAAATACATTTCAAGTAATGCATTAAATCTTGAATGAACAATTCATTCTTGCAAAAGACACACAGGAATCCTGGTTAATAGCTTGAATAGGTGAACATAAAGAGACCAGCAGAACCTTCAGTACCAGTCTAACAAATATTTCCACTTCTTCAATCCTTCTATTGACCATTGTGCCCTTTAACTCTGAGGGTGCTGATGAAGAGACAGACAAAACCTACTAACAACCATCTATTAAAAGGATATTTCAAATTACTTTTAATTTTTCTGTGACTTTGAAGATTCTCTTGATATATGCCTATCAACTCTTAAAATGCAAACTATTTGGTGGGCTACACAACTTACATAGGGCACAGCAGCCTTTGTTATATGTCTGCATAACAAATCTCTGTTATATACAGATATATAACATATATATAACTTTGTTGTATGTCAGCATAACAAAAGCATGACACCTCTAAAGAAACTTCACAGAGGAAAAAAACCCAAAAAAGACAAAGGCAAGGCTGAATACCCAAAATACTCAGTAATCAGCAGAGCCAGTGAAGTAAAATGTCAGCACTGATACACCTGTTTCTGGGTTTGTAGTATTTATTTGCTTTGGTTAGGGTCTTTTTTGGGGTTGTTCATTGTTTGTTGTTTTTTAAAAAAGTTCCAGCTTTCCCTGGAATTTGCTATCAATGCCTCAGAACTTTCCCTTCCACGCTCTGCTGCAGAAATGAAGAATATTATTACATAATGAGGAAATTGGAATACTAAGGAATATTGGAAAAATAAATCAAATTATTACCAATGTAGGAAAAAATTTCCTATTAGATTTACTAGTAAGGCTAACTTCAGTATTAATGCTTGCAGCCCAATTGCAGTAACACTCCTTTACAGCCATGTGCAATTCTGTGTTCCCTATTCCCTGCATCAAGTGATTCATAGCATTCATTCACCAAGCTGGCTGATCACCACCCTTGTCTCTTTGTCCTTATTTGATCCTACCACAGCTACAGTAAGGAGAAATGCTTAAAACAGAAAATCCTTTCTCAGCATTTAAATGCAACAAAGCTGCAGATAATAGCTGTTACTAACAGATTTAATTTAAGAACTTGAGACTCATCTACAGAAACTAAGAGGTTCAAGATGTTTTCAAAGGAAAAAATGTGTGGCTACAGATGTAAAATAATAATCCAGTGCAATGTGATTTTTCATCAAGATAAGAACTACACAGTGGCTTTAAGTTTATTACATAAAATGCAACATATTTTATTTGAACCTCAAAATAGAACACGTTTATGCTTAGAACCTCAAAACACCAACTGTCCATGGTAATAAACTTTAAAAGGCAGTGAAACACTAATTGATTCCAGATCAATTCATAGTTCAAATAATTAATTTAGTGTTGTCCACAAGTTCTATAATACCTGGTATCTTTCTGCAGTTAAAATTATTAATTAAATATTAATCCATTTATAATAATAAATTATTATAATTGATTTAATAATAAATATTATACTAATTAAAAATATGCCAAGCACTTAAGCAAAAGAGGTCACAAAAATTTGGATTGCCAGTTGTTTGGTAATTGGTTTTGTCTTTTGGGTTTTATTTTTCAGTGGAGTATTTTTGTTTGTTTCGTTCTTGTGTTTTTTCTCTTAATGCTTAAATGTTTGATTACATTAACACATCATATCCTGGCTTCAGATAATCTCAAAAGTTTAGAATGTGGAAGTGTTACAGAGCAAAAGAGAATACCATACTCCAAAGAAGCAAAAGAACACAACTGTCATGGAAGCAAAAATAATATTTTTAAAAATCAGCTTTACCTGCTGCTCTGCAGTGAGCGATGTTCTGATGTTCTGCATTTCTTCATTCTTTCTTTTCTCTTGTTCTTCAAGTTGCTCTAAGAACTTCATTTTTTCTTCCTGAAGCTTCTCCTGAAGTTCAGCGACTAAGTTTGATTCAGCAGATGATTCAGCAGGACTTAAAAGAAAATGTTTATGCTTTAAATGTGCAGCATATACCAAGCCCCACATACATGAAATAAACACACACAAAAAGTCAGACGTTCATTTTGAGACATTATTCCTGAAATTAATTATCTGTATTACAATTAAGTCATTACTAACTTCAATTCTACTTTTTAATCATGTCCATGTCACCAATTCTTACTCTTGAGCATTCTGTGTTTCTGGCATAGCATGCTGGCTCTAACTTTGAAGTTTTGTTGAGAGGGAGGACTTTTGTGTATACTTTTACTAATGTAACAGAACACAAGGAAAGTGGTAAAAAAAACCCAATTATCAACTTCACAAAGATACTTAGTATGTAAAACTGCAAAACCTTCAGAAATATCACATAAGGAAAAAATTCAGCAGAAATGTGATGCTAAGGAATCCAGATGTGAAATTCAAAATTCTGGATTACAGAATCTGGAGGACAGCAGTGATGAACTTAAAGGAAGGAAAACATCAACAGTCACAAAGGCAGGATAATGACCTTAAATGACTTTTGAAACAATGTTACATAGTATTTTTCACCACTGAAGCAAAAACTAACTACACTCTTCCGTGTTTTGGCTTGAGTTAGCAAAAACGCCCCTGAAGAACTTTAGAATAGAGAAACCCCTTTGATTGTCAACAATTGTGAAAAATTGCATTATTTTAAATGTTTATTATTCATCTGCACCCGAATTGTATTTAAACCATATTGATATTAAAATTAATCATATTTAAACCCAAAGCTCTTAGCTGACCTAAACCAAAGCAGGAATCATCTGCCTCTCCGATGGATTGCCTGGACTACCATTTACAAATGACAGCCAAGTAAAGGATATTGCTGTTCTGCAAAGGACGCTAGCACATTACCAGTTTTTATACCTCATCACTGTACCAGGCAGCAGGTTTAAGTATTTCATCTGAAAAGGTCTTGTCAACTACAGCAACAGTGACAATGCCTAACTTTATTGTTTTCAAGATACCAAAAGCACATATCTTCAGATTGGGGTTTCTTTGCAAACACTTGCACTGCTCTAAGATGACAAAGGATGTACTTAACAATACTGCTACTGTTCTACCACATAGGCACATACTATATACAACTATTATGCAGCAGCTCAGAAAGCACTCAGAAAGCCCATAAGAACCTCTAAATAAGAGCTCTGAAAGCCAACTGAAGTTCTCAGAGTGGCTAAACAGCCTCTGACATTCATGGAGTTAGAAGTAAAATAAGCAGAGAAAAGAAAGTCATGAAACATTCAAGCAAATCTTTTTTGTGCCACTGAGAAAACATTTTCATGCTTGATTAAATTGCCATTTATTTCTAAATGAAGCCTAGCTAAGAGAGAGAGGGGACATGTGCTCTGTGGAGAAGCTCCACTACTTATGGTGGTCTGACAGAAGTGGCTGGACAATATTAAGACTGCAAGATACCAAAGCAGTAATTCCGTCTTCAAAGCAGTTTGGATTCCTATTCCACTTTTAACATTCTTTACAGTATTATATATACATATATATTTTAACTAACCGGAAAACTGTCTTATAACACTTAACAACCAATCATTAAAGATATTGTGGTTTTCTCTATTGTTTTGCTCTACTACAGAGTGCAGGAAGAGTAAATGGAACTACAAACACCTTGCAGTTTTATTATCTTTCTTAATCAAAATGACTTGATTTTCAGATATACCAAACCATGTTAATGTTTATACTGTGGTAATGCATGGATAGAAAACATTTCTTTGTTGACTCTTGATATTTTTTGTTAGTTTTCATGAACGTTCAAAACCTAAATTCCTGATACCAGCAAAATACTCAGGTCAAATTTAACAATCCCTCTCTCTGTCTGCACCTTCTGAATGGCTAATGTGACATTACTCTTGTAGAAAACAACCACCATATAGTCACATGCCAAATGAAGATTGTTTTCTACCATTACAACTTCTAAACAATGAGTGAGGATAACAAACAAACCTGAGTTATTGACATACCTTGGGGTTTTAGGAATTCAAAAATCAAACAACTAAATAGTGACTTTGAAATATTAGGACAGATTTACTTAACATATAAGCCCTCTAGAGATAAAACATACTATATCTTGATTCCTAGAGAAAAAAAAAAATTACCAGCAGAATAAAGGCGTAAAAAGAAGCCTTAGGAGGCAAAATATATTTCAATGTCACACTAAAAATTAAATTACTTTACAGAACTTGTAACAAACTAACAGCACTTCTTTAGATTGAAGCAGATCATAATTCTTTGAAATACATTATCTGTTTTATCCAGTATGGATAAGAGTACACACAGCTGTAATCGCAAGTTGAAAGTTAAGTGTAGGTGGATTTTTAAAAAGTCTGATGACATAGCTGCATCTTTTTCCTGTTGAGTCAAGTTCTTCAAATTTCTACAATGCATTAATACACAGAAAAGGAAAAGAATGCAGAATTTAACATTTTTCTTCTCATCACACCATATTTCATTAAGACAATACTTTCTTCAATTAAGAAGGGCTGTTCTTAAGTTTCATTACATCCCAATCTTAATTCAAAGAAGCAATATTATCTTGATGCATTTCTTTATACACTGACAAGCAAACATAGGCACTAACACAACATCACATAATGATGGATTTGCTTGCATGTGAAGATCCTGAGGTAGCAGACAATTCCAGTGAAGCAGATATTCCTATTTCCCTTGCACTATGCATGACCTGCCCTCACCTACCTTTTTTTTTAACAGTACATTGATACTCAAAATTTAAAAGCTAACTTAAGTCTGTACTCATTTTCTGCAGTGTTCTTTTATGTCAATTTTGTCAATTTTATTGATCTTTTCCCATTTCACATACTTGGTTTAATACCTGGGGAAAAATATTCCTGTATTAAGATATTTTACAAACAAGATCTATCTGCTGCATTAATCTTGTTCACACACCACAAGAACATCAATGAAAAATGCTAGCATTTAAAAAAAATATTATTGCTAAGCCTTTGTCACATGGAAAAATTCTATTTCCATTCTATAACAACACAATCTAGGCTGCTGAAAGGCATTACAAACTCATAAGTACATAAGATATGATAAGTCAAAAAGAATACTTCTATGCATTCTTGGCAAGGGAGGAACATTTTTAAGACGTAAAATCTCTGCAGAAATTAACAAAGAAAAATGGTGACGTTAGAATGTTCTTTAAGATTATGTTGCACCTTTATGTTTCATTAAGAAGCTCAAACTGAAGACCCTGAAATAGGTCAAGTGGGGCAGCAATAGTCAATGGAAGTCCATGTGGCCATGGGACAGCTCTCAGTCAGTCCTGTATCAATTCCCACTCAAGTTTTCATGCCCCGCTATCACCACCTTGGTGTACAGTCAGCCAATAAAGTTATCAGGCTACCTAAAAGCCAGTCACTGCATGCTCCCGCAGTGCTAGCAGAGCAAGGATGGGAAAAGAGAGAGCGGCTGAAATCATCAAGATCAGAATTTCAAGTAACTTGCTACTGTGGAAACACTCCTTCAACATGACTGAAATATAAAACCTTCTTTGCTGTCTTGAAATAATCCTGTATAACGTATTTTACAATCCTTGAGATCAACTACAGACATGGGAACACCACTGCCTATAAAACGGAAACAATTTGAAATGTAACTATAGAAACCAATACAAATAAACACTATTACAAATACAACAATTTTAGTTACTGCACAGTGTGTCATGTATATACCATATTGATTAAATATTAGGAAAACACAGTAACTTAATTCTTACAGTACCTCTGATTCACTTGCATCTCAAGTTGTGTTATTTTTTCCAAAAGCCCTTTTTCAGCAGCTTCCCTCTGTAATTCCAACTCTTTACAAGCAGTTTGTACTGCATCCTCTTTTTCACAATTGAGCTTCTGAATAAGCATCTGCCTGTCTTGTTCTTGGTTAGATATTAACAGTTCTTTCTCTTCCTTTAGCTTATGGATAATAGCTTCGTATTTTTCCTGTTGCTCACAGAGAGACAATTTTTCTGTTTTTTCCTTCTCTAGGGCAGTCATTTCCAACTCTAACTTACTTTGCAGTTCTGTTATTTGCTCTGAAAGTCTTTTTTCTGCCTCAGCAGTTTTTTGATGAAGAAGCGTTACTTTATCTAATTCAGTTCTAAGCAAATTTGATTCTTCTTCATACCTATTTATTAGCTCAGAAATACACTGATCTTTCTCAATTGTCATCAGAGTCCTTAGTTCTGATAATCCCACTTGATATTCATCACTGCTGATTTGTATTTTATTGTTTAATTTATCTATTTCCTTTCTTAAGCTTTCAGTTTCCTTGTCAACCTGAGATCTTAAGGTCTCTTGTTGCTGGTTTCTGCTTTCTTCCAAAAGAAGCTTCATTTCATCAGTTTCTGCCTCTTTCAGGGCAAGTTCAACTTCTAGTTTGCACCTCAAATCAGACAGATCTGAAACCTTGAGTTGTAACTCTTCTACTTGTTGTTGTTTCTCTTGCATAACTACCTCATGAGACTCCTGCATTTGTTCAAGTCTATGCTCGTTCTCCTTTTTTAATTTATCCAAACAGTCCTTGTGCTCAGCGAGGACCTTCTCAAATTCCTGTAAATGCCTGGCTTGTAGGTTGCTTTCCAGTTCTTTTAAATGGCTTTGCTCTAAACTCTCAAGTTCTGCCCTCAGGAGTTGCAGTTTCTCATTGTTTTCGACATGAAGTTTTTTCAAGTCTTCAAGTACAATTTCACGTGACTGCCTCAGTTCCTTGATTTCAGAATTCTGTGTTTCCATTTGGCATTCCAATTCAAGTAATTTCTGGTCTTTTTCATTCTGAAGGCAAACTACAGCTTCTTTCTCATTCTTTACTATTGCAAATTCATCATTCTTATTCTGAAGAACTTCTTCAAGACCTAACAGGTCACCTTTTAACTTTTTGATTTTCTTTTTATTTTCTTCACCATCCTCCAATAATTTTTTAATTTTAGTTTCATACTCACTTTTCAAAGACTGCAATTCATTTTGATGTTTATCATTTAGTGTTTTTTCAAGTGAAAGCTTTACCTTTTCAATTGTATTTACTATTTCTAAGGAAGTACATTTTAAAGAATTAGAAAAGTCACACTGTTCTCTTTGTACAAGTGTTCTGAAATGGCAAAGATCTTCTTTTATACCTCTTAAATGTACCTTTGAGTCTTGAGCAATAACCCTACACTTCTCCACACAAACACTGAGAGAAGCATTTTCTACTGAAACATCCTTTACACAAGAACTTGTATCTTGCATACGCCTACTGTCTATTGCATTGATAACTGAAGAATAAAGAGATTCCACCATCATTTCTGGGCTTTGTGGGTCACTTATTACATTAGGAGACACCGGATTTTCTTCTATTACAAATTCATTTACTGCTGACATAAAGTCAGATTCTGGACTCTCCGCCAATGAATCCAAGTCTAACGATCCTTGCTTAAGAGCTTGCTCCAAGTTCGGATGGGCAATAGTTTCAAAATCGAACGTGTGAGCATCAATGCTGTCCGGAGACAATTCTTCTAATGGAGCTGGGGGACATACAGGAGGACACAGGGGACCCTGAAGACTGAGTGATGGAGGAGTTCTTGAAGAGGTAGTAATTGCGGTTCCTGTAGTACTTTCCATCCTTGGTGTGGTAGCAGATTGTGGCGATGCTTGACTATTGGAGGCCTACACGTTATAAAACAAGAAATAAACACAAAGTGATAAGCAGAACTGTTAATATTGAAAATTCATTCTAAACCTCCAGGCGAAACAAGAACTTGGAAAAATCAGCCCTTATTATTTGTAACAATCTAAAATATGTACTAATAAAACTTAATCAAAAATTGCGGAAAATCAAGATCTTCTATTAAGTTTCAGAAAAGCATCATTTGTAAACACATAAATATTAAATGTTCACCTAGCCAGAAGTCCTATGTAGAGCATAGCCAACTGTATCTTACCAGTCAGAAACAAGCTTTAGTTCTTTACAGCCTACTTATTTCAGTTTTTCCAATAATTTCATTACTAAAATATATTTTTTCTATTATTACCAATATTGTCATTAAAAACTCCTTTAGTACCTTATGCTATTATCTATCATAGACAACAAGGAATATGGAAGCCCTAATGCCAACAATGCATCTATAGATTCTTAAGACAAAAATATAAGCCTTAAGCTTTAGCAAGTGCAGAACACTTTCCAGTGTAAGCCAAAAAGCAATGTACAGCCTGAGTATCCACCAAGGACACATTCCTGAAAAAGTTTGTAATAGGATGGACAGCAAAGCAATTTTTCCTAGGAAAATTACAGTGAAACACACACAGTTAAAATACATAAGGCAAGCAGCTGTGACACACAATTAAGGGGTATGCACAGGATCATCAGGATCATAAACTGGAAGAGATGCAAAGTTTTCTGAACATAACAGCACTCCGAAAGAGCCCAGATGCATTCTCTGTAACACCATAGCTCAACTATTACCTTGCTCTTCCATCCTTCACCACTCAGAACTTGTTTGATTTTATTCATATAAGAAATGTGACCACCTTGAAAATAAATAGTTCCTGAAGAAAAATGCATGGGAATTTTTTCCAGCAGAAAATTTCCAAAAAATGTTCAGTCTCAAAGTGCTGGAAATCTGGTGGTGCTCTTCAAAAAGCCAACATTGCCTCCAGCTGATAATTCTGTGATCTTGCTCATGCCTCTTTCCCAAACCATCCACACTGCCTCAAAGCAACTAGAATGCATGTCTGGTGTTCTTTACTACATTAGCTATTATTGAAGAAACTTCTGTCATCCATTGAATTGAGCTACTTGACTGGCAACAGTTAGTGGAGCTTGGCAATAAATGTTCAGCAACAGCAAAAATCCTAGAAGTGATAGACATTGATCTGCTGTCATATAAATAGCCATTTTTTGCTGTCTCCATTTTGTACAAATGATTGTTACTCTGCACCAAGGAAATATTCCTTAAAGGATATAGCGTGTTTAATAACTCTCAGCTGATTTAAGAAGAATATTTCCAGTTTCAACGCTCATTTATTTATTTGCACCTCAGCCCTCTTAGCTTTTGCATCTTTATGAATCTAAATCATACAATGATTTTTAAATACATTGTAAAAAAACCTTGTGATCATTGCATACAGAATATTGTATACACAAAAAGTGAACAGAACAGGAAAAAATGAAAAGAAACTGCTCCTTTCTAAATGGTTCTATTAGCCCAGGTTTAAACACATCCCTTGGACTTAATTTCAGCTTGTTGTTTATCTAAGAAAACTTACAGAACTAGATGTTGAAGGGCACTGTGTATGCTGATACATGCCTAGGTTCATAGCATGCTTTAAGTGACAAACATCTACCATTAATATACTAGTATTAAGAAACAGTAACAAAAACTATCATCACAGATATCAACCACACACTAAAAAAAGCAATTCAAAGACTTTGAACATGGAAAAGGCTTACAGAAACCAACACACAAAGGAATGAGAGTATCTACTTTTGGCAACCCTGCAAAATCATGCTAGAAGATAAAGAGTAAGGATTTAGCATAAAGATGTAAAAAAAGGAATAGTCACTCTGTGGAACAATAATGAACTCTGTTTCCTCATGACCTGGGGCTGTAGCACACTACATGCCTCAGCAGTGGCTTCTGTGAGTTGGGAGTCTAATGAGAGCACCAGATTACTGCTTAGAGAAGAGTTAAACCTCACATTTTCAATGGCTGAAACTATTCGAAGACTGTTTACTGAGAAGCCTTTGCCTTCCATCTAGTCTGTTTACAATTTACAGGCAGCAATGTATGCACATGTCATACACTAATTTTTGTAATGACAAAGGAAGAGGAGTCAAGAGCAAACAATAAAAAAATAGAGACAGAAAACCAGAATTAATTTCAAAATTCTCAGGTATTGCAAGACTACGTGCCTTGCTCTAATTATGTTACTACAAAAAATAATCAAAAATGCTGCAGTTCTCAGGAAGCTTATAAGCAGTGTTTCAATTCCAAACTCCACTAGAAGAAATGGTAGATTTATGATCTGATAAGCCAGCTTCCCTTATAAAAAAAACCTTTTAATACCAAAGGATTGCATATGTTATCTACTAACCACCGAGAAGACACCTTAATCACCTAACCCACGGGCACCTTAGCTTTTCCTGGACATCTTTAACCCAACTGCTGACCGGCTTAAACTTTGTATTATGGAAATAAGAGGGCACAGCAACATCTTTGAGGCTATTAAATTAGAAATAATAAGCAGAATGTCTTAAAAATGAAAACAGATTTCAAAGTATTAACAAATTAAATAACTATCCACAAAAATGTCCTTTAACTACTCCAATGTAATTCTAAAGTAGAAAATTATCACTTATGTTCTACAAACTTGAAAGTTGAAATAGTAAGAGCTATGGAGACACTTGAAAATAAATACTCTCAACATGCAGTAAGTTATTCAATCACCTCTGACTTGCTCTTTGCTCACTTGTCTGCAGTCACAACTTTTCCCTCCTGCCTAAAGCAACTACTAAAGGACAGTTGCTGTGGCTGATGTAGTAGGATAAACTTCCACTTGACCCATACAGAATTCAACTGCTGCACTATCAACACCCCAGGGAAACTATCCCAGTCAAATCTGAAGAATCAGGTTTCTCCTGCCACTAATATGGAAAGGGAAATGCTGGAGTCGAATGTGTCTCCTTGGTAGAGTATGAGAATAATAATATGGGCAAGACTAAACACCTGCACAGGCAACTGTACCAAGCTGGGACAGTTCACCACCAGAAAAAGTGGATGCATAAAGATGTAGGCATCTCCATGACAATTAGTAAATGCTTATTATTCTTCTAAATTATTTATTGTGAATTCCCAGCAGTATTGATATAAAAATGAACATTTTAAAAACTACTTCAGTAATTCTACACAGGCAAAAGTAGTATAATTTAAAGAAAACGTTTCTATATTAGCTGCAGAGCAAAACAACACAGAGAAAGACCTTGTGTCTTTCATCAAGTAGTAAAAAGAACATTGCCTTTGAAAAGAAAAAAAAATCTCTGACAAATCTGTTTGCTTCAATTCCAAAAAGAGTTCAAATGAATCACTGAAATGACACACAGAGATGGGCATTTTCAAGATGACATCATGAATGGCCCAGCTCTGATTGTGCAATGCCATTTGCTCTAAGGAAAGAGACAATTATCCAAATCTGTCTAAACACCTGACATTTCTGTGTGAGTGAAGAATCCAAATTAGTCAAACAAAAGCAAAAGAAAAGAATGCATTTTCCTGATTTGGCAAACATCTTTTTCAGTACAACCAGATATATATAAAATTTTTCCAGATAAGCATGTCTGAAGAAAGAAAGAAAGGGAAATGACAAAGACTTCACAAATTCAGGTATATTTTCTGCTTATCTTTCTACTGTTATTATGCGTATTTTGAATTAAAACCTAAATTTCACATTCTTCTGACACTGCATGCCTTCATGAAAAAATTTATTAGAACAACTGTCACTATCCTAGCCTCTTACGAGATAAACTTCAGGATTTGGGACTCCATGTTGGGAGCAAATGTCTGTATTTTAGAGCAAGGTCTGTTGTAAGGGCATTTTCAATAAACACCAAAATTTCACAGAATCTCACTTCCAGCAGTTTCAATGGCTGTTACAGGGTTCAGGCCCTAATATTCTTAATGGCTGTTCATTTGAAAAACAATCTTCATAAAGAGAGAAAATATCTGGGAAATAATACTTAAATAATACACCTTTTCTATATTACAGAAAAAAGAGCAGCCCAGATTTCATATTTTATACAAATAAAAGACTTCCAACAAATCTGTTCAAATCCCATAGAAATCAAAAGATAGAGAACTTCATGTCACTTGGTTTAAGCAGGAAATTGCTATTCAAAATTAAACATGCTCGTAGCTTTATCTGTTATATAAGATACTTCCCAATCAGCCAAGTGTATACAACAATTTACACTGCAGACAATAACACAGCCCCTGGATAAACCTACTGATTTTCTACAGCAAAAGAAAACCAGTTTGAAGCAGTCAACTTCACAACAAATCTTAAGCATTGCTAATTTCAACCAGTGTTTCCCTGAGAGAGGCCAGTCAGAAGCTAAAAGGAATCTACTGGGTGTACTATGGAATTTAGAGGCTGTATGCACAGAAGCAAAAGTGATTGGTAGAAACAGTTTCTAGGGGAAGGAATCTGCTTGACAGGCAGAGTGAAACTAGGAAGGGATCTTTTTACCATCTGTTCCTTCTGTACTCAAAGAGAAGGACTGCACAACAGCCAACCAAAGCCCTAAAATCTCCTTAACTCCTTGTGCCAAAAGGACCTAAGAAACAACGCAGAAATCCAGAGACGTTCCAAAATCACTGAATACAATCTAAAGCAACGAAGGCACAATGCACACATTCTGCAGACAGAAGATTTGAAAGTGACAGAAAACTAAAATACAAACAGTGCAACTCTACTTCTACAACTTCTGTGGAATACAAGCATTTGTTACATATTCTCAGAATACTTACTAGGTCACGATTAGAAAGAAAACTTACAGTTAATCTTCATATCAGGAGAAAAAAAGATGTATTCTAAAGCATTTGATAAAACAATATTATGAAAATATTCTACTGCTTTAAATATAATATTCTCTTTTTTATTGATAAAGAAAAGCAAAAATACCTTTTGCTCATTCAGCAGGTCTGTAATAGTTTGTGACATTTCATCCAAACTCTGTGCTGCCTTGACCAGGTTATGTAGAGCACGTACATGCTGGTGAAGAGGTTCAAAGTCACAAAGTATGGGAACCCTTAAAAATAGTACAGGATTACTTTTTTCCATACTGTTAGTTTAGTACTCCAGTCTATTAAATTATTATATGTATGTTTCAACAACACCAAGCTTGCCTCTGTATAAGGTCTGTATGTTCTTAATTTCATCTATTTTATATGGAAAAAAAAATCTACAAAGACTCCCTGGTATTTTTGTTTAAAATTAAAAACTTGGGCACCTTTAAGGAGTCTGCAACAATAAACACAGTGATGAGCAAGTAATTCCAATCTTTCCTCCTAAGGAAAGCATTTGTCAGTAGTACCTAGAGTTCCAATGACAGTAACAGAAGTGATTAGATCTCTAATTGAAGCACTTGTGTTTGCAAATGACTATATTTTGTCTCCAGTTGGATTCTCTCCAATCCAGCTCTTCCTCTGAAGAAGCAATTAATTCTCTACTGTTTTATTGTCATGATAGGTAACCTAAATTAAACAACTGATTAATGTGTCCTGATCACATATCAAGTGTGGCAAGATAAGCTGAAAACATGGAGCAAGAGTTCATCTAGACTAACAATATAGTAAAAGCATATAACACTTGAATGTATTCTGCATTCTCTATTCAATATATAGGGCAAGTGGCATTAAGTGTATTTTTGCAGAATTAAGATTTCAACAATTGCTCAAACACAATTTCAGAAGACAGAAGCACTGTAAGTAAAATACAACATCATATTAATTATGTAGCTCAGAGGTTCAGTGCTGATAGAAAAGGACTTTGTGCTGGGTCTGTTTTGCTTATTGCTTGCTCTTTACATGTTAAATGAAAACATCAAAAAAAAATACTGCTCTCTAGCTTCTTCTGAAGATCAGCATCCACCCAAGGTTTGTGACAGCTTTTGTCCACACGAGCTGCAAGTTCACCACTATCCTCTGCATTTTTCACCAAATTCAGCCCTGAGCCCAGAAACCAGGAGGAATGACATAATCCCACCTCTATTGCCATCAAGTGGAAAGCTATGTCACTACAATTCAAACCAAATAAAACATCTTAAGTCAATGACTGGTTTTCTGACATATAGCAGGGCAAAATTCTTCCTGAACTCAGTATAAACTTTCAGGAAGATTGTAAAAAATCTCACCAATTAAAAAAATTAGGCAAACATTAGGAATAAGATCATATAATTGCACTTTTTTCCACACAAAAGTGATGAGGAGCAAGCCAAGGAGCAGAACAAGAGAAATTAAAAGGATACATCAGCTAAAAAATTACCTACAACAAATCCACTGTGATGCTGAGTAAGCTCACTACACTTGTTAACTCCACCAACACTACCATAAAGATAGCCAGGAATTCTGAATCAAAAAGAATGCCAGGCCAAAATACAGGTGAATAAAAGCAGTCAATCCAGCTCCTGCCTTATGCACCAATAACAGGTATTAGGTTGACACTGCTGGTGGACCTAACAGATGGCAGTGAAGCATCATCCTCCTGCATTTACCTTTGTAAATGCAATCCCAGTTTCGTGGGACTGTGGCCTCAGGGCTAAAAAAAACCCCAAAACCAAACAAACAAAAAAAAATTAAAAAAAAAAAAACCCAAACAAAAAAACCAAGAGGAATCACAGCAAATCTCAAATCTCTAACTGCAGATCTCTGTTAGGAGGAGGAAGATGATACTTGCAACATGAGAATGTGGTCATACTGACAGATCTCCTCCTAGGCAGAACTTTACATACAACTTCCTACTACCCATTTCTGGCCCATTATCTTGGTTGGCATTTCTCCACCTTGACTTCTCTGAGTTTGGAAGCTCACACTAACAGTCATCTTTTTCACTATGATATCTCCAAGTTCTAGATCAGGAACTAATCCCATAAATTGCTTGTGAGACAAACCAGTTGCTTTCCTGTCTACATATGCATGTTGCCTCGCTGTTGGGAAGTAAGAAACAGAGAAATAGAGCTTCTACTCAAAATGATGGATTTCCATTGACAGCAGAGGCACTTAAGAGAATGCACTTTTTAGCAAAATCAGTTTAATAAAACTGGAGAAAAAGTAGTAATTTAATACATGAGATCTCTGTGATCTCATGCTGAGCTAAAGACATTTATTTTATTTCCTACAGAATACCACACAACAAAGAGCAAAAGAAAAAAGCATCAAGTCTCATTCTGATCTGACAAAACATAGTTATGAGTTTATTTCAGCATAAAACTGATGGCAATTTTTTTTGCTTTTTAGCTCTGAGGCAGATCTTTCTGTCTCAATACAGAATAGGTATGTTCAAACCATCAGAGCTTGAATACACATGTGTATCTGCATTAAGTCAGTGAAGCTCATTTCTTAAGAATGGCAATTAGATCAGAAAATATCCTTGTTTGTTCTTTATGGAAAATGACCTAAGGGGGTGGAAAACTGATGGGGATGGGACCCTTGGGAAAGCTATTTCTGTAACACACAAAGTGTAAAAAGGTGCCTTACCTGAGTAATGGCTGTACTTCTGAAGGACAGAAAGACTGCAAAAACTGCAAATCACTCAACGAGATATCTGGAAGCTCACTGTCAAATCTGCGAGGTTTTCGTGTCTGTAAAGAAGACATTAATTTACACATTGCTGTTAAGTATCAGATGACTAAAGAAGGATTAAGAAGAGCTTAATAAATAACACAGAAAAGTTAGCAGTAAACTGATCTCTTACTCAAAAGATTTTTCATTTTTAAGAAACCATGTCTGGTCCTTGGCCCCTAAAAAACACCCCTTACATTTGTAATGATTAACTATCCCTAGTGCTTGGGCAGCAGTAGAATAGGGTATTCCAGTTGCAAGGGAACTACAATGCGCATCTAGTCCAAATTCCTCCCTATTACCAAGCTTCATAAACATTATGGATGTGTTTAGAAGTTAAGGGGTAAGAGATGGCATTAAGTTTTATTTATTATGCTGCTACACATACAAATATTAATTCAGTTCAGTATTTGAAACATTGAAGTGAGTAGCATTCTTATTTTCCAAGTATCCTTTAAATTTAAAAAAGAAGCTGAAAAGGTTAAACAGGCAAAGTGAGATGGCAACATTAGAATCAGGGAGTTAGCTTACTTCAATTAACTAAGCTGTATGAAATCAAAGTTAACAGACAATGCTTAATTATAATGCCCTCATGTTATCAGCCAATTAAGAGGCAAAAATGCTTTTCCACTCATCTAGTGATTACATAGAAAACTTTTACTTGCTTTTACCATCCAATTAATTTTATTGCTCTATTATTCACAAGACAATTAGAGGATCAAATTATTCCTTCTGGCTTCTTTTTTCTGATCATTGAGATTAATTTTTTTTCAATACCACAGACTAAAAAAGGACTGCACTGCTAAAAAGGAGAGCTGACATTTCCTCTCCCACTGCACTCTAAGTTACAAACCAGTGTTAATATAGGTCACTTGAAATGGCAGAGAACACTAGCTCCCAGCTTGTTCATATGTCAAAGTAATGCAAAAGGCATATAGCTTCAATGACTAAAGCCCAGGTTTTTAATTTATGAAACTACATAGAAATTAAATAAACCCAAAGATATGAGTACATACACAAAAGGATGGAGGCCAGGAGTCAAGTCCTCTAAACAAACGATTCCTTAGAAAAGACTTCCCTGAAGAAAAAACCCAAACAAACAACTGATTTAAAGGAAGAAATGCAACATCTCAAGAGAAATCAACTGAAGTTACTGCAGTTTAATAGCTGAACTACATTTGGAAGCATTACTACTTATATTGATGTCTACATAAAATTACAAATGACCACAGAACATCAGGCAAACCCACCACTGAAGCAGAGCTCCCTTCACAGAAGTCTCTTTTTGCTTAATGACCACACAGGTAAAAGCCTCAACTTATTTTTTTAAATTTTCACTGTAATCTTCCTCATCTCCTTTCCAGAAAAATTTGATAAACTTTCACTCAGTTTTCTTATTTTAGCTGTCCATTCATAACACAAGTGGCAGACTTTGCAGAAAAAGTTATCAAAATTCTTTTAGTAGAATCTTTATTTTTAATTTTGTTTTCAAAACTTCTGGTGGAGGTCTTTGGATATGGGTCTTAGTTCTTGGATTTTTCTGGAATAGTATAGAGGAAGTCATAGCAGTACCCAAATATTCAGTAACAGCTTTAGAAGTGTTATTTAAAAGAACAATAAAGCTCACAAGGCATGTTTTAAGCACAAACTGCATTTAAGTGTGATAATGAGAAACTGTATATTTTACAACCATTTCGCAGCTTTCACATTAATTTGGATAATCTATATGAAATAGTCAATTGATTTGATCAATGGAAAAATATTTTCTTTGTAATGGGACCAGCATGCACTCCTTATTTAAGTAAAAGAAAATTTTTAGGTCTTGAAATTAGAATATAATGAAAATTATTTTAATTACAAAGACAGGAGATATACTTTAATGCAATTTAACTTCACAAAACAGAAAGTACTTACTAAAGAGTTTACCAAAAGATTCCCTTTTTGCCTTTTCAGCTTCATATAGATGTTTCCCATCTTTTATCAAAGCACCTGCCCACTGTGGAAAGGAAAAATACATAGTTACTTGTTAATTTATATGCTGATACAAAGGTTTGATCTCAAAGTTTTATTTACTTACCTCCCTGTAGTGTTTTATGAACATTTTTCTCCTCACAACTTCAACAACAGCTAAACAGTACATCTGAGGAACAGTGCTGAGAGCCTCTACAACTTTGACCCTTTCTAGGAGCTCTGTTACAAGACGAAGCAGTGCTTGTAGTTTCTCTCCATCTTGGTCAGCATGAAGCATTACAAAACAACACCACCTACAAAAGCAGATTACACTTTAGAAGATCACATCTTGGAATTTATTTTTTTTTAAATTAGATTAGCAACACGTCTGGATGAAATGAACAATGACATCATTTCACATGGGACAACAACAGGCTAACTGAAAGTACCAAGCTGTTCAGAATTCAGTGGTCACCTTGCAGTTTCCTATTAATTTCTCACAACAGAATATCCATATCAGTGATCAAAAATGGACATCTAACACCATTTGAGTTAAGTCAGTGGTTTTGAATGTCTTGGTAAGACATTCAAGTTATTAGCATAAATAACCTTAGGAGTAGTACTAATGTAACTTCCTCCAGTAGAATTAAAAAAAAAGCCGATATATCCTGAGGGGGAAAAAAAAAGACCTACTTTTTGTTTATAGATCTTAAAAATACTTATTGAAAAGCTTTAGCAACAGGTATTAAAGGTTAGAATGCTGTCAAAGAAGTAAGAACACAACACTGTTTGGGAAGTCCACACAATGTACTCACACATTACAAGCAACAGCCCCTGTAACAAATTCTCACATCTTGTAATCACATTTTCAATTCCCTTAATCATACAATCAGTAGGAAAATTTCAAGCACAGACACCAATATAATTAAACCACGGGATAACTATTGGGAAGGTGATCAACTGGTGTGCTTGAGGATAAATATTACAGCAACTTCGCCACCAGAAAATACTTAAGGTGAAGGTATATCCCACAAGTAAGAAAAAACAATAAAAGCAGTTTTATATATCAGAATTGAAGCAAAAGTGAAACAACAAATACAAACAAGTCAACATCAAGCAATCAGGAATATATTCTAACAGAAAGCAATTAGGAATATATACTAACAAAGACACTACAACATTTGCACTCTTGATCTTTTCATAGTAATGATTTCCTTCAGACACACATTCCTTAAACAGCCTTGCTGCAAATGGAAGTACTATAAAGTTGTGAAGCTTCAACTTACTTCAGTCTGACTTGCAGATTATTTGCAAGCTCCTGTTTGGCAGTGGTACATTTCTGTTTAATATCTAACAGTTTTCTGTGATTAGTTAACATAATCATCAGCTGATTTGCATGACTCAAACACAAATCAGGCAGCACAGAAGGATCTTTCAAGTTCTCAGCTCTCTTCTGATTAGCCAAAAATCCCTAGAGGAAGAGAGACATTTGTTACACTAGCTTTGTGACAATCAAAAAGTGTGAAAGTGATACATCTTCTCTAAGAATGCAAGAATTTTAACAAACTTACTGTAACCACTGAGAAGTATAACAATGATACATGGAAAAAGCAAGTGTCAGAGTTGCTTTCTTTCAGTCCCACAATCCAGTCCAAATCAATTTTATTCCATATTTCCCTAACAAATAGCTATCAACACAACCCTAACAGAGCTTCACACAACTAACCAACAGCAGTGAAAGACCACAAAACTTAATCAGCAGAACCACAGCTACTAGGATGGAAGGGATCAATCATCATTCTAACATCTGCTAACAATCTTCTTCCCAACTTCTGGCATTTGAAAGATTAAATATCAACTTAGAGCATGTTCAGTACTACTGTGGGCTAAAGAATTTATATTTCTTGCATAAAGAAATTCCCACATGAAACTAATTCTTCTCAACAGCCAACATCAAGAGCCACACATCATATTTGCATGCAAAGTGTACACTTACATCATAAGTAAAGGAATAGACAGTTTATAAAAGGAAATGGCAAGGATGAAGGTTTGAAAGCTGAAGTCTCTGCCAAGTCTTAAAAAGGTACAAATTCTAAATTTACAGTAGCACTTAAACAAGGTGACAAAGTCTCTTTCCAGCTGACTGTAATGCCTCTTATTCCAAAGTAGGATTCATAAACTTGAGATAGGCTCTTCATCCAAGTGAAGAAGGAAAAAACAGCTAAAAGCACCACTCACAATATAGGCAACTAAGCATAGGGATGGGAAGACTAGCTTAGCCGTCATGCTAAATTCACTTAAGTTTAGCACTGTTCTACAATATAAAGACCACAAGACTGAGATTTAGAATTTGCTTCTAAACTTACTCATTCAATTTATTTGGAGACAGGCTCCACTTTTAAATGATGCTCCAGAAGTACTGGTTGTATCTACCTTCACATACCAGACCAAAGAGGCAACAGGGAGCATGGCCCTAAACAACTTTCAGCCCAGCACTGCCCTCCTCAAAAGGGGCCTCTAACCTCCCTCAAAATAGAGAGGGCAAGATTGTTCATTTATCCCTACAAATACTGTATCAGTGTGTAAGCAGGAGTAAGAAAGTCATGCCTTTTTTCAGAGTTGCAACTCGAAGGTCACGATGAAAATCTGAACATCTGTTCTGATTTTTTTTGTTCTGATCTATTTGTTCTGAAAATCTGAACAAATAGACTTTTATTTACTTTCAGTAGCAAACAAGACATTAAAGGACAATCCTAATTATCAAGTTAACTGAAGCTCTTTAAAGAAACTGTATTTAATAAAGTAACGTTCATATGATACTGAACTGTTTGTTAAAAATAGGAGCTACATTTTTTATATTTAAAATAGTCTCTAACTAAATTTCTTAGCACTTAAAATGACACCATCCAGTGAAGGCACAGTACTTTTTCTCCTTACTACAATACTGATGATCAACCCTTAACCTATTCCCTGATCATGTATCACTGAGTGATCAATTACCAAGGATTCAATATCTCCCTTCAAAATTAAAATTGATCTACTTAAACTCTTATTACGTATCTCTAATTAAAGTTCTGATTTTTTAGCTGTAGCTTTAAACCACATGAAAACATGACAAGATGTAAAAAACTGCTAATACTTAATGTCAAATTATTATGAAATAGCATCTTATTGACTAACCCCAGCGTGATATGTTGAAAACCATCTTGCATAAAGACATGCAATTGATTCATTGTAACTTTAATAGCATACACGAATCAAAAGCCTACCATCTCTCCATGTTGCACACACAACTGTGTATTACCTGAGCAAGTTCTTTCTGTTCATTCACCAGTCTGCTGCAGCTTGCTATCATCTGGTCCAATGCATAGAGTCTGTCCTCAAGACCTTTAATAGCCTTCATGTTCTGATTATCTAGTTTGGCGATAGTTTGGCGACATTCTGCCAGAAAGGGTTGGATGATCCTTGGATCAAGCTAAAAAAAATAAATTTATTAGTATTTGACACACTGAAAGGTGATTTAAGTTAGTTAAATTAAGTTTTTTAGCCTCCTATATTTTCCTTCTGTTTTTTTTTTTTTTTTAATCTAATGTATGACTACATCTATCATCTATTTCAGAATTGAGTAAATGAGTCTGTGCATTCTATGTCACAGCATGAATTTTTCTGAAGTATTCCAACCAGACCATCAGAGCAATCTGGATCCTTATAAAGGGAAGGGACACTGGTCAATGGGACAAGGCGAGCTGCAGGAGGAAGAGGTGCTTACCTGTAGCTAATGGACAGTCTGACCTGTGACAGAGTCCTTACAGCTACAATCAAAACCATCGTGAATATGGCTCAGTGGGAAGTGAAGAAGGGAGGGTAGTCACAAAAAGATGCAAGAACTGCAAATCTTTTCCCAGTAAATGAGTGTTTTAATTGACTACTTAAAAAAGCAGATAATTTCTAAGCATCTGGAAAAGATCCCATGGAAAAAATAGCATATTTGTCCATACTTTTTGCTAGAGGTTTTTTTTTTCCCCCAACAGAAACATTTTTGAAGTTGTTTCACAACACCCAAGAAAAAAAAAGTATTTGAAACATTGGGAGTCTACCAATGTCCACAGATATTAAGGGTGACTTTTACACTTCACTGTAAGAGTAGTGAACTAAAAATAACAATTCTAGAAACAACATGGGCAATTGCTACTTCTTATGAAGGCTTAGTGTAAACCTGAAATACCTTGGTTCAGAACATAGTAAAAATCATTAGGTGATAGCAGAAGATGAACACATTTGCCCAAATTTATGCAAAATGGTTATGGTATGCCATCTCTTACAAGAGAACGCAGTGAAAAGGATGCTATTTGTGAGGTCACACTGGCTGTCACAGCACTGGCTTCTTTCATCAACATGCAGAGTTTATGCCACTTACAGAGCACACAAATCAACCCCCACCCTCAAAAAAAGCAATTATTTGACTCAATAGTAGCATAAGGAAAAGTACATTTCCCCCACAATCTACTATTTAACTAAGTTTTCACACCCAGCACTTCATCCTGGAAACAACCTTCTGCAGAGTAGAGAGAGCAATCTGGAGAGGAGAATCATTAAAAATTAAGGAGCAACTATAAAGAATTGGTCTTTCATTCACTTAAAAACAAACAAAAAACCCCAAACAAACAAAAGAAACCCACCCAAAACCAGCCAACCAAGAACTTCATGGCAAAGTACCAAAACCTAGTAATAGCCCAGATCTCCTAAGAATAAACAGTAAGTTATTAATGTGACAAAATACATCCAAACTCTCTGAAAACAAAGGTTAATTTTTCATATGTGATGTCCTTTGAATCTAGGTCTTTTCTCAAGTCACTTGTTCATCGTCAAGAAACAATAACAGGAGTATTTAACCAGACTGATTTTACAGGATCATCTCCACTGCCATCCTGTTCATGATTATTCCCTAAGACATACTGAATTAGTCCATTGAAGCATCCACAAGAGTTTCTTAAAAAACAAAATACTAAAGAACAATATAGTAGTTTTGTTTTTATATTCATAAACGAATAGTGTTTTATACCTTTTTACAAAGAATGGCTATTTCCCTCATTCTTTTCTTACCTATTTCCTCCATCCACTCTTTTTATCCCATCTTTACCCTAACTGCATCTGTAGGATCCATCTCCACTTTCAGTGGTAGATAATACTGCTCTTGTCATCATTTCAAAGTATTTTCCATTTCTAGCCTCTTACTTAAGTGGCTACAACAGCCCTTAACAAAAACATCTGGTTAGCTCCTACTTACCCAGTGCTTTTACTGCAGCCAAGGTTTCTGTAATTACAAGTGCCATTTTGTAGAAACATCTAGAGGCTAGAACCATCAGAAACTTAGCAGCACTCTGTGCAACACACCAATTATCTCAAGACTACCAGTACCAAATGTATAAACCCCTTACTCTTGTGCTTCAAGCTTTCAGGGAAATCTTACCTGAATTCAGTTTTTGAAATAACAATTGCAATCACAAACCATTTGTATTTGTTCATATTTCCAAGAAGGAAAGGGTGTGGGAGGAGTGCAGGCAAAACAATTTAAAAAGTTAGTACCATTTTATTCTATTACTTTATTTTTTTTATATGAAAGGGTCACCTCAAATGAATATTAGCAGAAAAATTATGTTGCAAGATATTTATTTAGAATTTTCTTTTCCTTTTCAGCTGCAGGCCACTTCTGTTTTCAACTAATTCTCAATCTATGGTAAGCAAAGATTCAATGCTTTGTCTGTGCTGCTATCCAAACAGAGTAAATTAATGTTTTCCTAAGGAGAATCAGGAACACATTACTTCAAAGCTCTGGGGTTTTTTCTTGAACCAAAATGGATCAGGAGTGATCAATCACAACTGCTCTGGTGGTGGCCAGAATACTCAGACCGAAGCACCTTCCCTACCTGCCAATTCTGCTTATGCCACAAATACAAAAAGAAACTGCATCTCTTGCAGGTTCAAGCACAATTTTTTCCCATAAAAATTGACTGCAGTTACAAACCAATTATAATAGTTGAAATAAAGGATTTCTGCCTAATCTTAGATAAGGCAAGGATAGAAAAGACAAGTACAAGACAGCGCCTCATATATTTGATATATGCCAGATAAGACTACAAGCTGATCAAAAAAGACAGAGTATATAATTAACCAAAGTATTCTTAGCGTTTTTGTGTCTTTTGGGACACTATAATTTATTTGGAAGCAATTGTTTAACATTCATCTCTTCAAATACTGATTTTTAAAATTTTTAGAACACAGATGTGTTCTGTTAATTTTACATCAAAATTGAATTTATTGCCTCACAACCCATTCTAGTGGGTTCTGTTACTCTTGTTTTATAATAGTAGAAAGTATCTTAGAGCATTACTGAACAAACAGGATGGAGAACTGTCTCAGGCTTCAGCCAATAGGAAGTCTTTAGTACACAAAATAAATTCTTGTTTTTGCTGAAGAAAAAAACAAACTTGTAATGTCCAATCTTTTCCTTAGCCGTTTCTGCACTAGTAAAATCTTAGACCTTAAAATTAAGCCAAATTCTCCAATTAATTTTAAGACAGAATCAAAATATCAATGTACAGAACCAACTATACCATGATGTTCCCTACAACAGATGGGTTTTAGAAATCACTGATTCAGTCTTCCAGTCCTACCTCGCAGAGGAAATAAAGCATCAAAGACAACAGAAATTGTTTTCTTTGTTCAAGATATGTTGTGTTGTAATAGTATATTATACCTATGCAAACAAGGCTAGACAATGTAAGAAATATCAGCTACAGTGAAAGTAAAGAAAGAAGGAAAATTATAGGCAAAAAAATTTTAAACGTTTATATTGCTCACTGATTAAAATATTGATTTTGAGAGTAAAGTGAGTACTGTTGTATTCTTCCAGCAGCAGAAACAAACTGAATGACTGAGCCCTTCTGAGCACCTCTGTATTAGCTAATAAAGAATGCTGACACATAGATCATAAATTTATTCCAATTAACCATATATATTTTTTTATATATTTTAATAAAGGCTTAACTACTTTGAGCTCAAAAAACATTGATTTTGGTCCAGGAAAATCTTTATTTTTATTATAAATGTAGTTCCTATGAAAAAGGCAAAGAAATAATAGTAGTGTCATTTTGCTTATATACTACAAGAAGCTTTTGGCTTTAAAAAATAAATGGCTATTTGAAAAAGCAAGATAACAAGCACTCATAAAATTATACATCTTCCTAAAGATCAAATTCTTAACATTCAAACTCATAAAACACTTTCCCCACACTTATCCCTCCCCAGTCTCTGCTCTGGCTTTCATTCAGAAAGTGATCTGAGAAATAAGCCACAGAAGAGTTTAGTCAGTCATTTCAAAAGCACCTGCATGTGGAAAAAAAAAGCTGAGGCCTTCAATGTAATGCAATTAAAAAAAAAAAAAATTATTAACTTACCCTGCTCATGGAATCGAAACATTTTCTGACCAGGGATTCAACATCATTAAGTCTATCTTGAACATTTATCCAGTCTAACAAAGACACATTGAAGGAAGGCTGATCATCATCTTTCAATTCTACTGACATTTCATTGTCCTGGACAGTAGCATTTTGACCAGATTCCTTATCATCTTTTACATTTTCAGGATCTGTGCCTTCCAAAGCTGAATGTTCAACTGACTTGCAAAATGATGCTAACATTGATTTACTGTTCGCTTTAGATACATCCGAATAAAGCACCAATTCAGGAGATTTCCCATCCTCAGTTCCTTCACTTTCTGCTCCTCCATGCTCAGGTGAAGACTCCAGTCTTCCTAAACACTCTCTGTAACTATGTCTTGTTAGGCACTCCAGCAGTGGTATCTTGGCCATGATAGAAACAGCAGAACCCAAGCTTTTTTCAAAAAGTGAAAAGAAAAAACCCATCAGTATCTAGAAGCCAACATGATACAAAATCTTAGATAAAAATCACCCACAATATGAACTGCTATTAATTTTAGAATTGAAGCAGATTTCAAAATTATTTTGCTACTACCCTTTAAAACTTCTGTGATGAATATCAACATCATGGAAGGACAGCTAAAGAAGTCAAAGTTTTTGGTCTCTTCCATTGCAGAATATGGTATCTTCTACACCTCCAAGCTTATGTTGAATGAAAAAAAGTGATAAACAGAGAGACCCACTTACTTCTTTGCTTAAATGCACAACTGGGACTTACATTTCCTATCTGCATGGATAGCAATACTTCTTATCAAAGTTTTGAGTGTCCTCTGTCTGACTACTTCTGCAGCGTTTGAATAGTTTCTATTTGGTAAAAGCTATGAAGCTAAACTTGTTTTTTTAAAAGACAAAACATATTTATGGTTTGTTTTTTTAAGGATCCAATATTCATTTATATTCTATTAAGCAAAGCACTCATAGAAATACCATAATACTACAGTGGCTACAAAGATGTAAAAGATCTTCTTTGAATTAACATCCACAGTTTGGAGAACACAAGTAAGACTCATACACATACACATATATATATCTACATAAATGCCCCCATCCCTTTCAAAGGTATATAAATTCATTTAAAGTCTGTGCTATGACTTCATACTTTCAACACAGATTGTAATTCTAAGTATCAGTTCAAGTTATTAAAAAACAGTTAATTCAAAAGTGTAAAGAGATATTTAAAAATGTTAACATCTAAATTGGTTATCCAGTTTTTTGTAGTGCACATTTGGAATGACTCCATCTCTTAAGCAGCTGTTCATTAACAAGCTTATTTTCCACATAATTCAATGCAGGTTTCTTTGTGCTGACAAATACAAGGAAAAATGTCAGTTTAAAAAAATCACCAGCATAGAACAAAAAGAATGTTCTCCATGACACAATCAAACAAAGACATGCCTGATTAATCAGAATAAGCACTAGACATAAAACACTTTAAAAAACTAAGTCTAAAATCAAGTAAATATGGAGAGGGAGAACGAATTTAACAGCAAACCTACTGTGTAAGTTTCAATTTGATATCATCTATGGACTGCAAATAGCTTGAATACACATTTTCAAACTTGTAAAGCAGCTTTTGGTAAGAGTATGTACAATCTTCCAAGTTGGCCATGATGGCAGCCCAGCCTTGATGCTGAAGATGTTCATCATGTACAAGACCTTCACAAAAGGAGCAAAGCTTCTTGGCAACCTCATACATTTCCTGAAAAAACAATCAAAAAAATACTAATCAGGATGTTGTAACTTTTTGATATTAACATAAAAGCATGAAATTTAGACAGCTAGAAAGTTGCACACGTTAAAACTTCATAAAAATAACTTTTTAAGAAAAAAGGAAGTTAATTAAAGTATGTACTATTTACTGAGAAGAGAACTCTTCATAACAGAGAGGTGAAAACTGTAGTTCCAAAACCACCTTATAAAATTAATTAAATGCTGATAATATAAAATATTCAGGATACACACACACACAAATAATAACCCTCATATTAATAATATGATAGAAAAACTGGCAATCAAGGTCCAATAAGGAGCACATTTTTGATGAGCCAAGCAGAAGCTCAGAACAAGACAATAAAATGCACAATCAGTCAGCAAAAAGCACAGGTGGATCAGGTGCAAGAAGAGATGCATGAGCAAAGAGCAGGGCAAATAATTTAAGTTTTTCATTGATTAATAAACCAGATGCAACATGACAAGCAGCAGTACAGTGTCCACAAAACTCTGGAACATACCCTGAAACTTGGCATGTGCAAACCAATGTGGAAATTACGTTTTCTGTTAAAGTACTGGATGACAGAGAGGCATTTTAATGCCATAATAGGGTGAGAATTTACTGCCCCACTTGGCAAAGTTAAAACAGAGGTCTACATATGGCAATTACCAGATCTTAATAATCATGTACTAACAGCAATGCCCATTATAATAAATTCCAAAGTTTCAACTAGTAGGAAGAGAAACTATTTTAAGTTTAGCAATATAAGAAAAATTCTGTTCCCCTCAAAAAGCCTATCAGAACATCAAAAAGTAATAAAAAGGCATACAATCAATCCTTCAGCTCAAAACATCACCAGTTACAGACTCCTTGGAAAATACTTTCCTATGCACCCCTGTACTTCAGGTTTTAGGATCTATTTAACCTATAAGAAAAAGGTCTTTCCACTTTTTGCAGGTTGAAGCATGCTATTAAACCAGGACGGAAACACAACTCCCCTGTGCCATCATACATGTGAGAAAATCATGCACGGAAAAACAAGTTATACAAAATACAGTGAGAAAGCAGTGTTAAAAACCTAACACATCATATATTTCAGAATGCATTTGCTGCTGAACACATGGTTAGCAGCACATATGCACACTCAAAAAAATTTAGGGACCAACACCACTCACATTCTGAAATAAACCACAAAACTACATGGCATTTTAAACAAACATTTCACAATTCATACTGAGATTTATGATCATCCTTCCTGTTTCAGAAGTCCAAGCCTTGTTTCAAGTAGCATGACAAAATTCTACTATCCTTCAAATCACTGATAGCTAAGCTATCAGCAGACAAACGATGAATATAGTTATATAAGCAACTACAACGAAATCCTAGGTTGTTAATACAATTCCTATCACTTCGTAGTAAAGGTGGTATTTCTTTTTTTGTTTTCTGAACTTTGGCAGCTTCCTGTACATGCGAGAATGATGACTTCCGGTTTGAAAAGAATGGTTATTTTAATTGCTCCAGGAACTCTTGCTTCCTAAGTTAAAAAATCAACCAATAACACAAATGGAATGGTATCCAGACATTGCTGAAATCTGCAAAGTCATTTTCTTCAGACTATCCCCAGTTTGGCTGTACAATTTAAATGTACATAAGCGGACGAATGCAATATTGACTTGAACATTTGAACATTTTTTTACTGTCTTAAATTAATTTTGTATAGAAGTTATTCAAAGGCAAATTGCACAGCATATAAAAAAAACCCGCAGAATTACTGCTTCCTCAGTTATCACATTAAGAATCAAAAGAACAAGCTGTTTTACCCTAAGATATACAAAAAAAGTATACCAAGAATATGAAGCTGAAAAGATAACTGAATGTCTCTGCTGCATTCTAACATACATCCTGGAAATGTACACAAACAATTTACTTTCAACTCACAAAAATTTACTTTCAACTCACTCTCTCAAAGTCAACCTACCACCAAATGAGGAGCCATACCACTCCAAACCACTATGAGCTGCAGTTCCAGAAGTGAGAATATACAAAACCACACATTTGTTTCCAACAGTTTAAAACAACATAAGCCACCTACAAAATCAAAACTAATCATGAAGTCTTTTTATCCTGCTCCTCCAAATGAGTATCAACCAGACACATTAAAGACTGGACCCAGCTGTTTCTTTAAATGCCCTGAGTAGAAGTTTTTGCCAGTTCTATTTTCCTTTGGATAAGCTCACTTAGCACAGTACAGCTCATGTGTTTAACACGTTAAAGTATGCACTAGGCTTCATATAACCAAACTTTCCACCCTGAGACATATTCTTAACTAGTAGGCAATATTTGCTTTTCCAGCTAGATCCATTTATTGTGCTCACAACAGAAGTCAAAAGTTACAATCTAGAGCTGCCCTATGAAGCTTTATTATGTGTCATTTTTGACACTCGTTTCAGAACCTAAGTGTTGCTAATTTAAGATTTTCGTTTTAACAGGCTTATTTCCCCAGCAAAACACTTTCAAACACAAAACAGAAGTTACAAGTAGAAATAAAAATATCCTCACAATTGAGATCACTTGTTACACAACTGAAAACCAGTGCTGACACTCTGTATCTAAGAGTCTAACCTGTGGCAATTTCCTCAAATTTAACCGTAAGAGGAGCTCCTATCCCAGCAGTCTGGGTCCTAGAAAAGCAAGGGTGAACAGTATTTCCCAGAGCAGGAAATTAATATTTGTTAATTTTTCAGAAACTTTGTAACAGAAGGACATTCTAGTGAGTGTCAGAATTTCTCATATAAACAGATACACGCCCAAAGGAACTATTATATAAAAATACCCCAAGGCCATCTAAGTATGCAACCAGGTATTCATTGTCAGATGAGCTGCAGCTTCTTAATGTATACACAGGAGATGCAGACATTAAAATAAAAATGCCCTTATGAAAGCCATCATTAATATTGCTCATAGGTAATCTCAGTCATAAGCATTGAGACATACTATGTCTCTAGGAGGCAATTTTTTTTTCCCTGAGCTAACTCTGAGATCAAAATTCATTAGCTAAGTCTCTTTCAAGTAACTTACCCATATGCTAATAGACTACAAATCAGATTGCACAAATGAACAGACATGTATCAGGGCACACATGCAAGGTATTACAACAGCATCCTATATTAACATCCTCTCAAAGTTATTTTCACATGTGACAAAGAGATTCTGTCTATGTGGTAGGAGGCAAACAGTAGAATTATGTCAGTATGGCATGCAATTAGAGTCCACAGTAGTGCTTTTGATGCTGGTTTCTTCAGCCATATCATAAAATAAGCTCATTACGTTAAATAGTAAAGAATATTACTATAAATTCAGGAGGTTCCAAACAGATGGTTCTAATGAAGGTCAAACCACATGGAGTAATTATTTGTGCACATGCCAAAACTGTTTCAGACTTTGACTATACTGAGCAGATACTAGTGCATACAAGAAGAACACTATGTTAAACCAATATTTCATTTGCATTGTTTTAGTCATCCTGCTTTCAAAACGTGAAAGCACACAGCATGAAAACACAGCAGAGAATTTGTTCTGCATCATTTGGAGAATGTATGTAACTTTAACTATTTTCTTTAAAATTATTTAATTAAAAGCTACACAAATGTACCTTTCTTATCTTGCCATCACTTCTGAAATAAACCTACAGGTGATGCGGCTTGTTCTTCCTACATGCTGTTTACCTCCATAGACAACATTTTTGTGAGAGATCTCAAGCTACTTTAGAAGGAACTACATCAATTTATTTTACATAACTGTATGGCTCTATACAAGAAAGAATTAAGCAGCTCTCTGCTAAATGAAGTCTAAAAACTGAATTATATCAAGCACAGAAGTAAAGGCCTGCAATCCAACATATGTTTTAATGTTTCTCAGTAAGGTTGCCAGCTCCAGCACAGAAAAGGAAGCCTGCCTAACAACAGGCTTGCTTTTGTCATTGACTATTCACAGACACACTCAAGTCTTACTGGCAGACACCCAATGGCTCACAGAGCACAAAAGTTAACTTCAGTTGCCTTGTAGGGCTACATTCATCCTACAGAGGTACAGCAGCACATCTAGAACACCAGCTGCCTCACTGCACCACTGGAATGAGGGCCTAAAAGAGCAGCATTACCAGAACATGAGTACCAAGACCCTGACTAATCCCCACGTGCTGTTACATTGAATAGTAAATAATGACATCTTCATGACCCAATTTTTCAAGAAATCCACAGGGCCACCAGAATGCATTTAATCTTTGGCTGGGTGTTGTAACAGTGTGTAGCTGAATTATTTCCTTTGAGAATCACAACTTAAATTTAGGTAATTCTTCTGATGAACAATCTTCTTATAATGAATTCTGTTTTCTTTCTGTTTTCAATCAAAAATCAGTAGAAGCAACAAAGTATGTTTTATTTAAAGCAGCAATTAACTGGTGAAGTGTTTAGGATTAATTTCAAGTCTGTCTCTGCATCCTACTGTCATAACTCTGCTCATCTGAATGAGCAAAATCTGAAAAAGGCCTGTTTGGCCTAAGTGGTCTTTGGACTTACCTCTAAAGAACAAAAGTTCTCAGGAAATGCAGGGTTCTTTCCACTCTCTAAAACCCTGTGGTAGAAGGAAATAAGTCAAAGTCCTCTATTGCCATGTGTCTGAAACCCTGTAAAAGGGACTCCTTACAGGTTTCAATCACCATAAAAATCAACTCCAGACCAATCAAAATGATCCTTGAAAGTAAAATTCCACGAACTTACACACTGCAACAGCAGATAAATGCTTTCACAACAAGGAACTGCAACCTTGTTTACCAAAATTAGTAACCACGACCATTATCTCTAATACATACGTATATATGTATACATTCATATAACATGAACCTACTAAATTAAGATATACTTCAACATTTAAGTTTCTAAAATCTGTAATTGGAGCAGCTTCACTGTGAGGGAGACTGATATTTCATGGCAACTTCTTTCAGTAGACAGCTGTTTATTCCATTCTCCTTTAATATTGGGTTATTTTGGTGACTGTGTCCTTTGGACATTTGTCCACACAGTTCATGACTTATTTCCTACTCAAAGTATTTATTTCACCAGCATAGCACAACAGAAGTTATTTTTTAAGTCACAGTTTAATTACTTTCTTCAGTAATGCTTTTAATGCTTTCACTAGATCTCTGATATTATAAGCAGGTTTGGAGAAGTCAAGTGACATAACTTCCCATCAAAAAACAAACTGAGAAATGACATAAACCACATCAGAGAGTCAAACCATGGCATAAGGTAAGTGTTGGCTTCCACTAGCTTGATTCCAAGTCACACAACTTTTTTTCTTCTGATCCACTTTTTAAAAGCTTGATCTAAAGTTTTGGTTACAAAGAGGGGAAAAAAAAAAGGCTAGAGTAGCATTTAGAAAGATCTGCCTTGGAGTAAATCTTTCATTATACCTAGGGATAAACTAAAACCCATTTTACCTCACACTGCTCAATTACTTTAAAAGATTGAGACTGATCTGAGTTACAGAGAAATCTGGACTTCTTAGGAGGAGCCAGAAGTGTATCTTTGGCGAATAATTTAGCCAAAACTAATTTGGCCACACAATTATTTCAAACATTACAGACCTTGAAGAACATTAATATTTTCAAATTATTCTTTCTGGAGAGTCTCAGAGCAACTTCCTGGTAGAAAAACACATTTCTCTAAATAGTAGATCCACTGCTTTCAGGAAGTATGACTCTACAGACCTTGAAGAACATTAGTATTTTCAAATTATTCTTTCTGGAGTCTCAGAGCAACTTCCTGGTAGAAAAGCACATTTCTCTAAATAGTAGATCCACTGCTTTCAGGAAGTATGACTATACTTCTTGGCTCAAATATCTGAAGTGTTTGAAACTAAACCGAGAATGATCTATGACGATGTCTATGACTACAGTCGTGGTTTTATGCAACCAAATAAAATGACCACATAGTTTCTCATCCTCATTTCCACTTCTCAAAGAAGAACTGACAGGAATTGACAGTTTGATCATGATAGCAGCAGCACCCCATGAAGTGTGAAACATACCCACTCCCAAAAAGCTCAATATCCTTCCCAGAAAAGGACATAGGAACTTCAGTTAGATCACTTAAAAAAAATAATCCTGTCCTAAAGGGTAAGCTACTAGAAATTATTTTAAGTAGTGGCATTAAAAGACCATAAGATTGACACAACACAGCCTATTGCACAACATGCTGTGTAGAGAACAGCTTGTTTTCTCAGCTGCTGTGCACGCAACTTTTTGCAAACACTGTGTGCACCTCACTGTCCACACACTGCAGCTCACTGCAAGAACTGCTCAACTGCAAGAAAGGTGGAAAACCAGGCTAGTGCAAAAAAGACAACCTGGAACCCATCAGGCAGAGAAATTTCAAATGTAAGCTTTTAGCCCAGGAGAAACCAGAATGCCAAGACATAAAATGAAAACAGGCTTACAGAGTTGACTTAACTGAGCTTTTTAAAAAAACATATGAACAAAGACATCATATTGCAAATGACAAACCTGTGGCAAGAATTTCAGTTTAACTGGTAAAGGAATGAGTTAAGGAAACAGATGTAGCTTCTTTAAAGCTACCTAATCCTTATACTGTGAATTCTACATAATGAGATCATGGGAGGTGAACAGGAACTTAAGAAAATCCATAATAGATGCTAAAATCATGAAAACAGAAAGAAACAGAAAACGGATGTATGACACAGTACCATGGAAAACCAAATGCAAGATACAGGAATAATTTTTGGTTAGGAGTTATAAAATCTAAAAAAAGATTGTAACTTTTTAAATGTCTAACTTATTTTACTTTTTATGTAACTCAAAGAAATTAGTGTTAATTGGGGGGGTGGGGGAATGGCTGCTTTTACATACATTTGTATCCTACAAATAGATATGCAACAGGCCATAAGAATGCCAGGACCTCCATTATGAACTAAAATATGACTTCCATACCAGAGTAGTAACAGATTATAGAAAAAAAAAAAGGCAGAATGTAAAAGCATAATTACATTCAATAACAGACATAGAAAAAATTATGGAGAGGCCATAATGCATGGATTCATAAAAACACTTGTTAAAGGAGACTCTAGAACTACTTTTACTGAGAGGAAAAAAAATTAGAGGCCATATATCACTGTATGTTTGCAACTTCCCATCAAGTCTGATTTTAAAGATCATATCCTATAGTCTCTGGGCAGAGCAGATACCAGATTAAACAGAAACAAGTAGCTATCAAAAATTCTTCCCTTTTAATATTTACACATCACTGCTTCTTGTTGTTGACAAGAACTTGATAAGACTTTTTCAAGAGCAGTAATTTAGAATGCAATCTTTATTTTCCTACTATATACTACATTATCATATAATAGCACTTGTATTAGTAGTAAATATTAATTAATCAAATTTAATTAATTAAAATGCTCTAAATAATTACAACAGGCAAAAACCTCTCCATCATCAACTACTGCCATTCTGCTTTTCTGGTAAAGCAGGTTACCATTTCTCTAGAATTAAAAAAGACAAAGCTTGGATTATTTTGCAGGAGCTCTCTCATACAGTACTCTGTGTGGCTTTGGGTGCATCAATCACACAACCACAGAGGTTCAGAGCCTTCCTAGCTCTCCCCAGATCTTAATTTTGAGAAGGATTAATATCCCATGTTCTTTCTTCCTCCAAGGCAAGAGGCTTATGGTGAACCTTGGAGAAGATTAATGCTCTAACCACATTCCCAGTCCTCCCTCAGTTTCTTCTGAATTACTGCTCAATATTCTTCAAGCAGGCATCACAAAAGACTACTTTGGTACAATACTGCAATATTTCTTTATGCAGTTTTCACACCTTGGTACATCTAAAAATCACAACAGACTATTTACTAATCTTCTATTACATATGATGGATTTGTCAGTCCCCTGACATCCCAGAGAAGTACTCAATTCATTTTCACAGCCTAACACAGAGCCTATGGCTTTAGAACATTTAAAATCTTGGATGAAATTAAATGTGGATGTAAAGGTGAATCAGATTTAAGACTATTACTACCTATTTAATCTTTAAATAAATTTCCAAGTTTTTCATGAGCAAACAAATACCATCACTACAATCACTTTATAAGCAGGGAAGAACTGCCAAAAGCGGGGAACAAATAATAATGTTCCTGAAAATAAATCTGCAAGCTAAAAATAACACCTGCATTCTACTTGGATCCATGTTTAAAGACAATTCCTGCCCCTGCTTCCCCCAGTCCTGCAATGCTACTAATAGGTGTCACTAATAGGTGACACTAAGTATGGAAAGATTTATTTTCTCCTTGCAAATCAACTCATGATCACTCTCTCTGTATTAAAGTTTCCAGCCTGTAGCTAAATTTAATAGTACTATAGGCCTGCTACCAGATTGTGGAATTAACTATAAATACATGATTTAAATCTTTAGAAATATCAAAATAACATATTTAATGGCATCAACACTGAAACTTGCATGCACTGCGTATTAATACAATCTCCAGAATTAAAGGGGGAAGATTAGACACTACCAACAATTCTTTTCTAGTCTAAATAAGAGTATTTTTTATAAAACCTTGGAATAACAAAGCTTACTCCAGAGGGACTAAATATGTTCTGTTGTTGTACAGTAATTTTAACAAACTGAAAGCCAAATTAAGAATCTAAGAGCAGAAAACAGGACACAGAACAGAGAAACATGAGACTGAGTATCACCACCTTTCATGTTCATTACCCTCAACAAAACACAAAGACTGTAGCATTTACTACAGCCCCCTCTTCACATCAAATCAATGTTAAGTGTTTAGAAGCTATCAGTCTTGCTTACTTTTATAACCTCCTCTTAATACTTCACAAAGAATGGTTTTAAAGCACTTTCAGTTTCAGCTGGTAAAACCAGAACCCTCACTCTTCACAGAGCACAACTGAAATCCTCCTACTCCTTAGCTAAACTCACATTGATATCTACTCTTGCCTATGACAGTCATATGACTCACAGACACCTAATAACTCAAGGTCCTATTTAAAAAGTTAGCTAAAACTGTCAACAGGTGGGGGAGAGAGAAAGAGAGTCTACTGGACTCAATCCTTGCCTTAAATCAGACAGTATGTCAAGGTCACATTATTTCACATTATTCACCTTCTCCTTCCTGACAGGCCAGGATGCCAAGGGGGAAACCAAAATCCCTGTTCTATATACAAGAGTTAACACTTTTCTCTAAATTCCGCTTTGTAGTATTAAACCCCAGCCACTTCAAGTGTTACATATTCTTCTCAAATGCATTAAATTTGTCACTGAAACTAAGAAATTTTATTACCAAGACAAAAAACATATCACTATTCATTTTGTGTGAAGTGCTACACATAACTATTCTCCTGCTGCCAACCACTGGAATAATCTTTAGAGATACGAAAAATACTTAATCCATTTAAATGTAAAATTTGTTAAGAAAATGACATCAGTTTTTAATACAGAAAAAATCTGTAAAAATAAAACATAACAGTCCAGCTACTGAAGGCATTGTGTCAGTGTCTTGAGCATGCAGCTGGCTTTTACTGCATGCACACTTGGTATCTTACTGACCATGTTGCAGCAAATGACTTCCCTATCGAAACAACACAGAAATAATTAAATTGGACTTCTGACCACTTTGCAAGTAAATGTATGCAATATGCAAGTAAGAGGCAGAACTCAGTAATAAGCAACCTGAATTTTGGGGAAAAGCTTTGTTTTATTAATTCCTCGCCAGTTGTTTAGACATAAAACAAGCATAATACAGAAACTTGGCAAGATGTTTTTAAAAATTAGTGTTAATTTTCTGCTTGAGTTAACATCACTTCCAAAGTTACTTTTCTCATTTCAGGCTGAGGCAGACTGAGGACACTGAAAATAAGGGAGCGCATTAAGGCATAGTCCAAAGCAACCTGATTGCTCTTGTTTTGTAAATACTGTAAACATACATGTCCAAAAGGTGCCTTACACTAGTTTTGAAAGAAGCTCTGAACATGCTAAGGAAGCAAGTCTATTTCTCAAAATTTACCTTGAAACTCTGACACAAAGGCTCTGAAGAGTACGTCATTACTAATACAGCATTTTTACTGCCTTTTGAAGAAACTATTTCATATTTTATATCAAGATTTCCCTCTGACATATTTTCCTCTGGTCTGCAAATCCAGTAACAATCTACTTACCACAGCAAGCTGTGTTCGCGATGCTACTGTATGAAACACTGCAGGCATCATAAGAGATTCTTCTACTTTCAATTCCATCTCATTCTCTGCTGAAAATGTGGTTTTGGGGATAGCTGGTGGACGTTCACACAAGATCATTTCTTTGTTGAATAAAAAAATTGGGTTGGTGTCCTACACTCAAAAAGGAAACAAAACCAAACACTGAGTAAAGGCAACTTCCTGTTGAATTATCAATTATTTCCTCATGTGGGTAACGTGTCTTGAGAACAAGTTAAAGTCTACACTTAGAAGCTGAATACATAAACACCTGTTTCTCAAATGAAAGAAATCCAGCAAACTATGGGAAATAAACTACAAATCCCTTATTAATTAAGCTTTTTCTTCCCCTATAAATGAAAGTTTAGGCCAAGAATGCAGCATGCACTTACTGTTCCAGCACTGTAACTACACACTCTTCTGTCTGGTGCCATACACTCTCCTCCATTGACAACCAGTACTTGGTGCTGAATGGCAATCTTATACTTTGTTTGAATTGCATGTTTCAGATCAGCCACACTGAAAAAAAGTGGGAAGAGAAGTTGATGTTATCAGATTACTCATGTCTCAAATTTTATGTATTTCTGTAAGAGACACAGGTGACTTGTCTGTGTCTAAGCAGAACACTTTTAAAAGAAATATTTTATTCTGCACAATGACATATTTCTAAATTTTCTAAGCGCTGTGATGTGTTGGATTCTGGAAATCCAATTAATATGCTATCAGCTAGAAGAAAACAGTCTCTGCATTGCTGATAAGTCACCAGCGATAACTTTTCCAATATCTGTTAGCATGCTGAAATTTTGGATTAAGTCACACCAAGCATTTAGGATAGCAACTATAAAAGTCATATTGTGTTCCTTAAATTTATACTTTATGACCAAACAGCTGACTTGCTAAGGCCCTAGAAGTGAAGACTATCAACACTTCATTATTCACAACATAACCACAATTCCACTTAATAAACTCTGACTGATTTACTGTACATGAAGTACCATAGAGCACTTAACAATAACAGGAAATTCAACAATCAATACAACAAATTAATAGAAACACCACAAATTTTAACAGAGAAACAGTATATCAACAGAACATTTCTGGTTTTAATTCACCAGCCTCACACATTTAATTCTAGCTCATGACATCTTAACATTACTGCACATTTTAAACAGTTCTAGACTTTGTAAACAGCAAAGTAAACAAGAATTCACTAATTTGATACAGTTACTGACCCCAGCTAACATAACACACTGTGGCAACACCTGTGCAAAGGTATAAAAAAGCTTCAGAGTATGAAGTGAATAATATAAACATAATATAATATAAGCAAGAATAGTTTTGATATAACTGGCAGGAAACGCAGAAGTGTTACTGTTACTTGAAAAAGATCATAAAGATCTGTAATTTAAAACAACCATGATTCAGCATGACATCACAAATTCATTACAAAGGTCTCATGAGTGCAAGCTTGTACTTGCTAGCTGTGTTACAGTAACTACTCACCTATCACCTCCCTGAGCTTTAGGAAGATAACTTGGCCTGTCCATGTACAAGGAGACAGGTGAAGAACCCAATAAAGTTGGTCTTACTAGAAAATGCAAGTCTATACATGCAGATATACAGAATAAGCAGTTACACTGCTCAACTGACCAGTCTCTGATTTCGTGTGCTTCAGTTGCTGGAAAGCTTTTTCAAAGAACATTCAACTGAGCAAAAAATGGGCCCATAGCAAATTATTAAGAGCCTGGCATGGCAGCTTAGATGCTGCACCTCACTCACCGTGATTTAGAAATGTAAGGTCTAAATGTATCAGACAACTTACAGGGGTGCAGGCACACCTGGAAATGATCCAGCAGAAACAGAATGTAACACTATTTCATGCTCAGTAATAGCCTGACTGTCAGTTTGCTTTAAAGAGCACACAAAAACAGTTTAGATAGTCTTTTTTCAGTCATGTAAATTACAAATACGAATTTGGGAGAAAGGAAACAACAAATCAGAAAAAAAAAAGGTAAGAAATCTTTCTTACCCAATTACTTGCAACACATTCATCATTAACAAACTACAAAGATAGCAGGTGAGTTTGACTCTTGCTACCCCCAAGGTGTCTTGCACATGTGAACAAGAAAAATGATGCAGTACAAACCTCTCTAAAAAGCATCTATACATTTACAATATGCTTTTACCATGCAGTGAAAAAATGGAAACAGTAAATTTATTGGGACTTAACTGTGATCCTGTAATAGTGATCATGCTTCAGGCAGTTGGGCATTCAGAAATTCATGGTTTACATATACAGTCATGTAAAATAGTTTGGAGCCTTACAAAATAGCACAAAATTTTTAACAAAAACCCCCACGCCAATTCTTTAGTACCCAAAAACATTCCAGGGCACACATTTTCTTCAGGATGAGTGTACAGACACAAGGAAGAACAACCTGCAGAACTCCCTCTATGATGCCAGACAGTAAAAAATAAAATTTTCTGGAGAAATCACAAATAAAAATACCATTCAAAAAAAAGGGCACAAAAGATCAGAAGTAATTCTGACAATTCTGTTTTTTTTTTCAAAAACTATCAAACACAACACCACACTCTGAGCAGCAGGTCAGCCTCTGCCACTGTCCCAGAAAGTAAGTAACTTCTCTACTCTTTCATGGAATCACACACACAATCACCTGCAAGTCAATGAAAATGCTAATCATTAAAAAGACATGAAGGAAAAACATCAAAATTCACTCAAATATCAGAAAATCCAGAGGAAAATGACAATGACAAAAAATCCAAACCTAATCTTCATCTGTCAAATACTTAGTATATAAAAGGATACACACTTTTTAATTTAAAACAATACACAATTAATTTACTCTCTTACTTTTGTACAGCAAGTTCAGTATCAAATGTAAGGGTAGTTCCAGTGTTGACCAAAAATACATATAGCTTCATGATGACTTCTTTAGGTCTCTGAAGTTTGTAACTTCCACCACTAAAATCATTTAGAAACTGAAACAAAAATGTCAAGCGTTAGTTTCACAGAAGTTATGAAAACAACAGACACACGTTTTCAAAAACACTTTTTCAGATATAGAGTGTGCGAATACATCAGTGCTCATATTCCACAGTTCATTCATTACCAAAAGCAGAGATGCCAGAAACAGAGGCAAGGTAAGTCTCTGCACGTACAGTTAGGAGAACACATGAGAATATACACTGAGAAGAATAAAAGAAACTGAATTAGAAAAAAAAAAAATTAGTTTCAATTGCAGAAGCCATCATCCCAGATCATTACCTGGCTTTCCTCAATTATAAAATACCTTCTTAAAGCCCCAGATAGTAATTTCCACACATCTTTCTTAGATTTTACAAACAGCAGCACAATCTAATAATTCCTCTAACTTACAGCTACTATCTGCTCACTGCTATTCCTACCCATACTTTTTCCCTCAGAAATTGAAGCATTGGCAAAATAAAGGACAGAAAAAGACAAAAGGCAAAATTCCTTTTTGTATTTCTCTACAAGTAATAGCTTTAAAAAATATTTTCTTCTATTATCAGCATTAGCTAAATCTGTAGCTTCTTTATTTGTTACTGATGGCAAACATGAAGTATTCAAGCAAGAAGGTAAACACACATTTTCAGTCCTGTGCCCTACAAGAACCTGGATGAGTAACTCTATGCATGTGTTTTTCCACTGTATGTGGCAGACAAAAAACTTTAACCTGCCTCATAGAACACTGAACTTTGAGATTCTGTTACTGAAGTAGTTCACACTCCTGAGCCTTCTTCTCTTCTTCTTAGGAGCTAGGAAGCTTATGAGTAATTTCCACCACACTACCAAGCTGCTGCAGAAACACAAGCACTACAGTTACTAATGGCTTAAGATTTTTCTGTGGAAGGAATTACAGAATGTTAAGCTGTAAGTTTTAGCCACTAAGCAATATTTTAGATTATAAAAATGACTTTTTGAATTCAATTACTACACAGGTCATCCCTTTTTCCTTGAAATATTAATAGGACATACATGCAGTGTCCACACAGCTAATCATATTACTCAAAAAAAAAGTCTGATAAATGTGCATTTATCTCTTTGTCTACACATAGAAAAATTAACTAACCACAGAGAAAAATAACAAAAGTGCCATTAATATGAGGAGGGGGGAGAGTTTTTATCATAATATTTATTCCAGGAAGTCATACGAGTTTGCTTACAAGAGAGCAGCTATCCTCCTGCTCTTCAAGCTTTAACTATAGACCTAGTAATAGATCTAGTTTAACTACAGACCTAATTAAAACATGCATTTTTACAAAAAGGTCTCAGAAACAGAAGCACATTAAATAAAAAAGAACCAGTTAAATAATCTGATCTGAAGAGAGTTTTGTTATCCTTACACCTGAACTCTATTGTACTCAATTGCACCAGCTTCATTTTACATCAGAAAAAGAAGAACATACTCTATACAGTAAGTTATTTGACAGGTAAAAACTGCTGAACATCAAAAATAAGGAAAAAGTTCTTTATTTTATTAATAAATTCTCCGGACCATGTTTCAGAATTCATCAGCCTCATGCACACACTTTTCCCAAAGGGTATTCGTGACTGTGATCCAGGTAGAATTAGAAACAAGGATTAAATAATAGAATGTTCCAAGCACAGACCACATGACAAAAAAAAAAAAGGAAACTCTTTTCCATCTAACCATAGTAAAAAGCTTGCATGGTAGCTAGTTTTCATATGACCATTACTACCCAAGCTAAAGCAATATTTAAGACAGAATATGTCCAAGACACACAAAGCAAAATTTTAATCAAGGAGTTACCCATCTACACCATAACACTAAACCTAACTAAAACATAGAAAGAAGAAACATTATTAAGATCAACACTATTTATGACAGCATCTGCCATACATCAGGAGTCTATAACATTTTAACTTCTGACAAAGAAAGAATTACCTTCAGGCATTTTACAAAGCTACCGCCTTCTTCAAATTCAAGCACACATTCACTTTACTTGATTTTTGGCAACAGAGTAGCATGGCTGTTCAAAGCCAGAGAAGATCTGAAAAGAAAAGATTCAGAATGCAATTATTACTAAAATGTCAGGATTTTATTACCATAATTACATTTAATACTGAAATCAGTGCATGTTAATGCCAGAAGAATAATTATGTGGTAGTTGTTTGGCGTTTTGTTAATTAACAATGCTATCCAGTCACAAGTCTGCCCAGATCTGCCACACATCTGAATACTTCTGCTCATCATTTTTGTTTAAAATAACTATTAATCATACTTTTGAGTGTTAGCAAGAAGAGAAATTTAGTTCACTATAAAGAACTGCTTGCTTTTTCATTAACAGAAATTATTTTTCAGCACTCATGCAGAATGCTGTTAACAGTGACACTGCGAGCAATAGAGAATGTCTTAACAATGCAATTTATCTAAGAAAATCCAGCATTAAAAGGTATACATGCTATTGCTGTTGAATGAATAGTCTTATACAGCACCTGCCTCACAAAGATTCCTTCAGGAATCAGTATCAACTTCCTTACCTGAAAGGTAGCCTATTTTGCTAAGCCATTCACCTACTTTCAAAGCAATTGTTAGATTTATTTATTCTATTTTTTAAATAAACTGAAGATGTTACCACTCCCAGATTGTCACTACATCTTGGCCCGGGGGTTCCTCTACCAGAACTGCTTCTTAAACTACAAAATGAGCCAGATCACAAAGGTGACCTTTTTTAGGCTACCCTAGTTCATTTTAGCTGTGTTCAGTTAAGTAGCAGTGCCAAAGGAGAAGGAGCCTTGGCAAAGAACAAGTGGATGACCTGTTGGGCTCAGGGCAGTGAAACAAGTGCACTAACTCCAGACTGCAAACAAACATTATTTCTATCATGTTAATGCCCTAGCAAGCTTTCTGAGAAGATGATCAGGCACTATAAAGGGTGATAATCCATTACTAAAAATAGGCTTGCTGAAGCCTGAAAACCAACATGTAAACCATTTTACACAACCTATGTTACTACAAATAAATTGGAAACACTCACCCTACATTCTAAAACCTTAATAAATGAAAAACAAAAAAATTTTCTTGTCATGGAACAGAAAAATTATCTTCCTTTTGTCCACTCCCTCATCAAACCCATGAAAAATGCATACATGACATTTTATCAGAAGCAAAGGTACAAAAAAAGGGAAATAACCAGTGTGCTTAAGTGCTGCCATTAAAAAAAACTGTAATTGAACTGTTCTCCTCCTGTTTAGCTATCAGCAGTCAGTAGCTGTACTTGAGCAAAATTAATTTATGAATACTTGCCTTAGGTCAACATAATGCACATTAACACAAAACTGCTGAAATACTTCTGCCAGAAACTAGGAACATAAAGCAATAATCTCCTGCCTTATAATTGCTTTGCAACCACTAAGACAGAAAAAAACAGGTGGTGTTTCTTCACCCAACACCTCATCAAATGATGTTGGGGTAAAAGAACTACACGATGCAGGGAGGACAAATTTGTACTAAATTACTCTTAAAAAAACCTAAAAACAAAGAAGATAGAATTCACAAAATTCCACTAAATTTACCTACTCTCAAGGCTGTTACAAATTTCAGTGAAAACTTCAAGAAGAGGGGAATGATGTAAAGCAAGGTTCCAGAGAATATATGCCTTAAACAGCAATCTCTCCTGCAGATTCACTGATGTCCAACAAAGACATGCTGCAGCATGTCCTTCCTCCCTTCAGCAGGAACAACATAAACTGCCTCTCTGCAGCTGCCTGTCTTCACAGCATTGGAAGAAAAATTAATTTTGAGAGCTCTCCCTAGTCTTGCATCTCTGGACAACATCTGCCTGTGTTCAAAGTTGCAGGGGATATGCATGAAAACCTACCAGAGTTGCCCAAGTTTCTTTTCTTTCAAAGGTCAAGTTATTGCAGACTGTTACAGGCAAGGTCAGCTACATATCACAAATTAGCCTCTAAGTTTGTTTCCAATATTCCAGAATATTATCATCATCCAGCAGTAACACAAGTTCTTAACATAATCTTGGAGTGAAAGTCATACCATCAAGCTTCAACAGGATATATCCATACAGGTTTTGTTCCTCTTCTGTTTGTATTACTACAACAGGCCATTAGGAGAGTATCAGGCTTTATTTATTCATTTTTACCTTTAAACTCTTAGGTAGTGTTACATGTTTCAAGGCTTTTATAATGTTATGTTGCTGGAATTATTTTCATTTGTTTTAACAGAGATTCAACAACTACACAATTTGTCAGCTACTGAAAACAGAGCTGCTATCTATGTAATCAAACAAAACCACAAACAATTAATCCACCCAGATTATTTGTTTAAACTGTGTGACTTGCAGCATTAGATTCACGCTATCCTATAAACTAGATTCTTCACACTATGAGATAGAAGTCTGTATGACCAACTGTCACAAATTATCAGTAATACCATTAAAAAATAGCTGCCAGATCAGACAGAATATGGTAGGCACAAATAAAAGAAAAAGTAGATTTTAAAAATGTAAGAATGTCACAAAGTATAAAAAGTTCCCATAATTAACTGAAAATATGTATAGTGTCACATTAGGTTATAAAACACCAAAACCAGCCACAAATACATTGTGCTGGTTGCAACATATTTCACTGCTCTACACACTACATTGCAATGCAATTACTGCAATCTTTTCTTGTATAATATAAACTCTTCAACAACCAACTACTTTTGAAGTCAGTGTTGATCAATACTTTCAATATGTGCTGTTTACAAGTACTGAGATGTATCTCAGTTCAGAACTTGCTCACAGTTATATCTCTAAAAGGAAACTAATGACTGCTTACAGACTCTTCTTGTCATTACAGCACAAGCATCACAGGTTTCACAGCACCCTACAAACAATCCTATAGCTATATTAACCATCCATTTCTGCCCTTAAATGCAAAATCCCTGCTTCCAAATACCTAATGCTGACTGTTCCATTGTTTCATGGTACAATTCTTTTCAACTTCACAAAGTCAAACACTGAATTATGGCATTCAGAGCGGGACAAAGACAGAAATCAACATTTATGCTGTCTGAGTTTAATGGGACATTAATCAACTTCACTTTTGTCATTAAATTCCCTGTATTATCTTAATTGTTCACACTCATGCTTCTGACATCTCATTTTCCATACTTCCTTTATAATCTGGATTACAAACTAAACTTGAGCAAACAGCGACACCGATAACTTTTTCCTTAACACCATAACATTTAAACTGAACTATGCCAAAGTAATGGCTTTCCTTTAAAACCAGTGGTGTAAAATTCCATCCACAACAGCAACACACAAGCAGTACATGGTATCTTGCTTTTTGTTCCCAGGGAAGAGCAGGGAAGCGCTGCTCCACATCTATATGCTAAGTGTTGTACTTATCAATGCTTCATCTGCCAGGTCAGCTAGAACCAAGAGGCCCAAACTCCACATCAAAACGGGCTCAAGCCTGAAAGCAGACAGAAGTAGCTGAATCACCTGATCAAGACAAGATCATGCCTGCATTTCCACACTGTTACTAGACAATCACACACTTCTATGTGATCACCATCTGTGTGCTGCTGATAAAGAAGTTTCACTTCCCTTACTGCAGAAGCACCGAGGCTGCACTACAGGTAGCAGTGTCTCTTATGAGTCATAAATGTTACCCTCAATTACCAGCATCAGGACACCACCACAGAATTTCTGCCTGTTGAAACGGCAATTCATCTGAGGCAAAGGCTGACAAGTCTGTGACATGCTCAAAAAGACTCAAGTGCTATTCCTCATTCAGTAAATATGTTATCTGGGTAACATCTCCCCTCAAGGCCAATATACCTTTATTACCACTCAAGATGGAGTCAACTTTAGAGCACATTAGCATGTTATTAAATTGTGCTTCATTTCCATACCACAAATCTTATGGTTTGCCTCTCAGATGCTACAGTTCCTGTGATTTCACCTTTCAGAGCAGGATTTCCTGCTTCACCTCGACTTGAGCAACTCTAACAGACAAAGGTACAAGCCCAGTGTAGAATATTCCTTACAATTAATTTTGTTTTCTTCTAGAAACCTGCCTTCTACCTCCACTTCCTTTGTTTTTTTCAAGTGCCCTTCTCAAAAAATGCTCTCTTGCTTCAACTTGCAGACCCCAGCAGCACAGTATCTTATAGCACATAAATCAAAGGAAAATGAAAATAGAAACTGAAGCTAAATTTAATGCAACTAACACCTTTCTTAATGTCAGTTGTAAGATCCTCTCTAAAAGCAGGCTTCAAGGAACTTTCTTCAATACTGCAACCTAATGCATCTAATCAGAAATACTTTAATTTTGCAGAACATTACTACTACCACCACCAGAAGAATAGAAAGTATTACCTCATTGTGAGGGCACGCATTCTTTAGTAATGCTTTATGCAACAGAAATGGCTGTTTCTAAAACACAGTACAAGTGCATATCATTTTCTGGATAGCCAACTGTTGAAAGGAAATATGCTTTAAAAGGCACTAAAAAAACTTAAAAGAAAAACTAAAAAATTTTAAAAAATACCCTGTGTGACAAATAAGTAGTAGGGCTCCTTCTGACCCAGGTGCAGAAAATAATTTACTTCTCCTACTCCTCCAAAATAAATTTAATGAGAAGACCACATTTAATCACCAAGATATATATTACTGAAGGTGGAGATCCTTTCTCCCACCGGCACCTTGTATGAAAGCCTATAAACCTCCTGTTCAAGCCACACAGTAGCCTTAAAGAAAGGCTGTCAATCCCTGACATCTGTAAGGTTGCAGCCATCTGGAGCTCTATTTATATGTTGAGATGTGCATCAGGCACAGAGGCGGTTACTTAATTACAGCATCTCCAACAGGCACTGTGTTCTTAACAGCTCTCAAACTCAGCTGCTGGTCAGCACAGCAAGTCTTTTCCACTCAACCCAAGAGCCAAGCTGCAATCCTGCAGAGCAGCCACGACACATTCCTAAACCCCTAGCTCCCAATTCAGTAAAGAGGAAATTCAAAAGTCAGTAATTTAGTATTTCGTAGTCTAAGAGGTTTATTCCCTCCTTCCCCTCCTTTAAGATGAATAATTTTATATCTTACTAACCTAACACTTCAGTTACATTGGCCATCATATTCAGAGTTGCTCCTACAACTCTGAATTACCCTCATTCAGGTGCTGCAATGCCTTCAGAGGTCCTCAGTAACATCAAGGGTGAAAGAGCAGATCAAAAGCAAATCTGGGCAGGTAAGAAAACACTGTGCATTAAAGAGTGCTTTGAAATCGGTGCGGGCCAAAACAATGCAGCTTCTCACAAGTTCAGACAAAACTTACACTGTGAATTTTAGGAACGCCATGGTCATAAGGCAACAAGCACATTATCAGGCACTGTGTCATGATTACATATGGGCATGATTATAAAGCTCAAAATCTGATGGTTAGCAGCTATTTACACTGCTGTTTTCACCGATTTGAGGAGCTGCCAAAACACAGTCTATATAACGCATCAGACAAAAGTCCTCCTCTTCCAATAGTAAATACAGTTTTACCCCATTTTTCAAAACCTCACAGCTCTTACATGATAGAAAGTGAAACTTCTGTGCCTCAGTTAACAGGTACAGGACAGAAAACAAACCTAGGATTTCTGACAATCTTATTGCTAGGAAACAGCCCACAACCTGCAGAAGTATCCCTTTTCTTTCTTTCCTTTTTTTCTTTTTAATTGATGGAAACAAGTCTTTCCACAGCTGTCTGCGCCTTACTTTTGACAAAGTTAACTGAAGGTTTTGGCAGATTTTTCATTTTTTAATGTATAATTTTGCCATTTCAAAGCATTTCTGGAGTACAAGCCTCCCTTGAATTACAGAGATTAATACATTCTCTTTGCAGAGATTGGTACTTTCAGGTACATGGAGCTTCAGGTGGTTTTATTCAAGTTACTGACTGACTCCATAGAGGTGGGAAGGTTCTCCCTGTAGGTACATACTCTTTAAAATAATTAGCATGTAAAATCTTCCAGTGTTTGCAAACAATTCTGCAAGAAACAGACAACAACAATTTCTTATATCCAACTCAGACAAGTCAGCACCAGTGCTTCTTCCACTAACACTCTCTGATCAACCAAGAACACAAACTATGGAACACAAACAAAAAGAGCACCAAACTTATGAATACCTTTCCTCAGCCAGTTCTTCTGCTCCTTTCCCTGCATCAACTTTCAGCGGTGCAACTACCTGTTTCTGTGGAATAAAGTGGATGACTTTGCTGTAATTAGTTAGAAACACCATACTTCTCCAGGATACTGACAGCTCAAATTGGTTCCATGATCTGGTTCGTTACATAACTCCACAAACTACCCTTTAACTAAGGCTGGAGAGAAGCCAACGAATACAGAGGATACTCAACATCAGAACCATCATTCAAGAAGACAAGTGAAAATTTTCAGAAGGCATCATTCATATTTCTAACTGCCCTTCCATCCTCAGTTACTAAGAGAACACTTCTTAGAAACCTAGTACAGAAGCCCAAACCAGTACCCTCTTAAGAAGCAGGCTAAGATAACTTAAAAATTTTCAATTACTACAGATGCAACTAAAGACAGAGTTTCTCAAAATTTAGTCTAGGATGCCATTTTCCTTGTTCTCCCCTCTTCAGATACAACATCCTAACGCTACAACTTTTTTTTAATTTGGAAAAGAGAAAAAAATTGGCCAGAACTATTTAAAAGACAAAAATACAGAACATAAGACTGATTAAATAGCATTTACTTCACAGGAATGAAAAAACTACAGATGGAAAAGAAAGTCCAAGACTGACAATAATGAAATGTAAGGCAAGTAAAGATCCTTGTGATTTAGTCTGACTGCCTACATAAAAGTCATAGGTTCTTTCTTAATTGGTATTCATAAGCAATCAGATTTTTAAAAAACCATTAAAGTTATCTAGCAATAAGGAAATCCACTACCATCTTAGTAAAATGTTTAATTGCTTTGAAAGTTGCAAACTTGTTTCAAATTTTTCTTATCCTACATTAATTATAAAATCAGTATTTGAACTTTCAAGATCTAAAGATAAAAAAGAGAAATTTGATAAATTCTAAGTGACTTATAACTCATGTCACCCACCAACCTCCTCCTATTCATCAACCTCCTTTTATTTTCAGTAGTATCTGGAAGTAAATGACCATCAGCAAGATGCAGAGCTGATATAAGCCTCAGTCTCCCTAGGTATACATCTTCAGAAATGTCTAGATTCTCCTCATATCAATTTATTAACTCTTTTTGAATCACACATTTAAAAATCACCTTCAGATCTCTATTGGCAACAGTGCAAAAGAAGATAACAGCAATGTGCTGAGAAATGAGAAAAGCTGCAGGGTAGTTTGCAGAATATTAATTTGTCTCTAATCTCAAGGTGTTTTCTAATCTTCATCTGCCCTCCTTTACTTTTCTGGAATATAAATCTTTGGTAGCTTATAAAAGCTAAGAACGTGCACTGATAAATTATTTTATGCAGTTTTACCAATATAAGAACTATCCAACCACCAAAGAAACCCCAAGAAAACCAGAGAAAAACACAATTTACAATGACTGAGGTATTACAACTATATTCCTGCCTTATTGAACTCTGGTTGTGCTGTTTGGAGCCATAACATGCATGTGAAAATGCTGTTGCAATACATTGCTTTTTGAAATGTATAGGTATTTTACCACGAAGCCTCTCACTTAAAAAGGAAAGTTTACACACTACCCCTCCCCCCCTTCATTCAGAAAGAACTGAGAATTTTGAGTCATATTTTCAATCCATTCACTGGGTGAGAATCAAGTTTCTTTCAATCAGTAGACAACACAAGTACTTGTGAAGAATATTTTTAAAGAGAGAAGTCAGCTTGAATTTACTAGTAGAACACTTACAATATAGCATAAGCACAACGTACTAAAGACAGCTTCTAGTTCTGTTACACAATATATTCTTATGTAAGAATCTTCCCTTCATCTGAATTTAATAAAAATACATACTCTGGAGGATGGAAGAATAACTGGATAAACAAAAGCACCATTTTGTCAGTATGAACTGTTTATCCCAAGTCAACTACAATAAATAAGGGTCCAAATTTCACACTTTGAGGTACCAGCATAGCTACTTGGCCTCGACAAACTCAAAAGTTTGAGATAAACCACTGACATTGAAAGTCCCTGCAATATCAGGAAAAAAAACCCACTATTCAAGTGATAAAGAGCAAAAAGTACTGCAGCTATAACTACAACACAAAAAAGCATAACATGTTCAATCATAGAACTAAATCAAAATAGAAGTTGGAAACTTAAAAACAGCTAGCTCAAACATTCAAAAATCAGACCTGAGCCAAGTGCAATTCTTACAGAATTTATATTTTTGCTTTCCTAAGGATGGTATGATTTTTTGAATCCACAATGTAAGTAAAACTCTCCCTATAATTGGTTCTTCAACACTGCATTCTACCTCTAAAATATGTACCATTTTCAATCTGTTCAAAATGAAAACAGCATACTGGCCTGTCAAACACATCTTCAAGAAAAATAATGAAGATTGATGTATCATACAGACACTAATTCTACCTAATCCCTCCAAATGAAAGCAACAGACAATCAAAATACTGAACACACTATTTCACTATCACCACCACAGCTTTCCTATTCTCCTGAAAAAGCAAAATTCTGTTTCAAAAGAAAGTCTTAAGAGGTAAGAAAACATGAGTTATGTCATAAAGAGAAAATACATCCATGTTCTGGAGTCGGTTAAAAACCCCTCAGAACATGAATTAGGCAGAGCTGCTCTCAAATATTCACACACCATTCTTCTCATTGATCCTACATCATTACATAGCAAGACAGCTGCAGGACAGTTAGAACCCAACTAGTCAACAAAGCAGTTTCACATTTTACTTTCCATTAACAAGTAATTAACACAGGTCAGAAAGAAATTCATAAGCACTCAAACAAGCCTTTTTTGTACTTATTTGTACTAACTCATAGAAAACAGTCCACCACATTCTACCACGGCTTATTTTCTAGATGCACAAACTACTAGAGCTTTATATATAGCACACCATAATCGTTTCACCTTGATACGATAAAGACAGCAGGCCCAGCTGCAAAATCTCTTTCCAAAAGAAACTGTCAACATCTTGGATGGCCATAAAAAGCTACACTGAGCTGTTGCTTGAGCTCAGAAGCCCTCTGAACCATGGACCACAAATCTGAACAACAAAAGGAAAATACACACCTGGAGAGGGACAGAAGACTAGCAAGAACCGCCCTGACAGCCCTGGTGTTTCTCCTGACCAGCCCTGTCTCAATCTGTGGACATAAATGCGGTATCAATAAATTTATTTCGACACTTCTATTGACAACTTCCAATAACTAGTATTGAAAAATTATTAATGTATTATTAACAATATAGTTATGTTTGAATCCCATTAGAAAACACAAAGCATATCCACTTCCAACCCTGCTCACAAATACAAAAAATAGAAAGAGCTGGTACATGGCTATGATGTCTTCCAACTTGCCTTTTAACTGAACTACATCAAAAAACTAAAATTTAAATTAAAACTAAATAAAGAGTGGATCTGCACAATGAATTAACTCATAAATAGACAAGTGACTGTCTCAGTAACCACAGAATGTTAATTAGCTCACAAAAATAATTGCCAGCAATTTCTTTATCACCATTAATCATGCTATAGGCTTTTACAACTTGCAATTCATGTGAAGATCTTTCAACTTGTACAACAAAAACATTAGTCTGGCAATTCAGCTAGAAAACAGACACTGTAATTCTTGCAATTGGATTAGTAATTTACATATTAATGATTTTTTTTGGCCTGTTTGGTATCACTGCATTCAATCACATCCTGCAGTATAATACAATATTATTATGTAAGCTGGCATCTTGTAATCAAGTGTTTGCTACTCGGTAATACTGATTAACAACTTTGCACCAGAACGCTACCTATTAATAGGCCCTTGAAAGTAGTAAGGTAATATTTGTTTTTTCCCCTCCTCATCTTCAGAAACCGTTCATATAATGCCATTGAGCTGTGGACCAAAAATCAGGAGCACAACTTTCTTGAGCAATATTGCAAATGCAGAAGGAGACACATGACTGCTTGGGCACTATCCAAATGACTGAAGTAGCACTGTAGTGTAATAACCGGGTACACATACTATAGTTTTTCATTTTAACTTGTTTCCACTTTACCTCAACCTGCTAATGAACCCATCCTGTGCAATTTAAGTCTCAAGACCTTCACATCACTCTTTCACAGAAAGTAACTGCTAGTTTAAAAGCAAATAAAGACTTAAGGACATACTGATAACGTACAGAAAAATTCTTTCCAGTGACTCCACTGTAACTGCCACTCCTATCAAAAACAAATCAACTTGTGCTACTCCCTTATCCCCAATATACGCTCAGTCCCCTATTTAACCAAAATAACTAAGTTCAGTTGAGAAATTGTTTTCCACCTTAGTTTCTGCAAGGCCATGTAACAGCTGTGTTCATACAACTTGCAGGGACACTCCGTTTTTTAAACGGACACCACAAAAGACCTCAAAATAACCCTTGCCCTCTTCTCCAGGCAGAGCACAAGTCTGATGCATACACTTCTAATTATAAATATAGTAACCTGACATGGGGAGGGAGCCAGCCCCTTGGACACGATCTCAGAAACTACTAACCCAAATCTGTGTTGAGCATAAGTCTAGAGCAACACAATTGCTGCTAAGACAGGTTTTACAATCTACAAAACACACAGCTACTTGTACAGAGTGGACAACAATAATGGACTTCCAAAGCACAATTAGGTCTCTCTTGCAATAATTCACTATCCCAATAGATCCTGTTTGCATTTCCAGCTCTAAAACTGGCATAGGTGAAGTCCTTTACTATGTGTTTTTCAGCATGTAATTTTCTTTACTACTCTCAAAATAATAAAATAAGGCCATTTTAAGTTCCAGGCACCACTATTCCCAGTAGATCATGTTTACATTTCCAGCTCTAAAACTGGCATAGCTGAAGTCCCTTACTATGTGTTTTTCAGCATGTAATTTTCTTTACTACTCTCAAAATAATAAAATAAAGCCATTTTAAGTTCCAGGCAGCATTTAGAGTAAGCACAAATATATCCTCTGCATACTTTAATCTAAACTTAACAATGCTAGAATATTTAAATCCTTTCTTGTTAATATTTGCTTCTTGGCACAAAAGTTTGTCTTAGACCACAAAACAAGAGTAAGGTCATTTCTTTACGTGCTTCATCTTTCAAAAATTTTCCAAGGTACTACATTTTAAATATTCTTGAAATTTACAATTTAAATATACGACAATAGTGCACATTTTCATTATCACTATTATTATGTAGTACTTCCATGATGCATGGAGATGAACTTTTTGGAAAAGTCCTTTACTATGTGTTTTTCAGCATGTAATTTTCTTTACTACTCTCAAAATAATAAAATAAAGCCATTTTAAGTTCCAGGCAGCATTTAGAGTAAGTACAAATATATCCTCTGCATACTTTAATCTAAACTTAACAATGCTAGAATATTTAAATCCTTTCTTGTTAATATTTGCTTCTTGGCACAAAAGTTTGTCTTAGACCACAAGACAAGAGTAAGGTCATTTCTTTACATGCCTCATCTTTCAAAAATTTTCCAAGGTACTACATTTTAAATATTCTTGAAATTTACAATTTAAATATACCACAATAGTGCACATTTTCATTATCACTATTATTATGTAGTACTTCCATGATGCATGGAGATGAACTTTTTGGAAGGGTATGTATGGGAGAATACAAGGAGCAATAGCTTTAAACTGAAAAAGTATAATTTTAGATTGGCTATAAGGAAGAAATTCCTTACTGTGAAGATGGTGAGACACTACAACAGGCTGCCCAGAGAAGCTGTGAATGTCCCATGCCTGGAAGTCTTCAGGGACAGGTTGGATGGGGTTTTGAGCAACCAGGTCTAGCAGAGGGTGTCCCTGCCCATGGCAGGGAGGCTGGCACTAGATGATTTTTAAGGTGCCTTCCAACTCAGGCCATTCTATAATTCTGATTCTATTATAGTGTTATTCCTCACAGCACTTCTCAGCTGCATAAAATTCAACTGTCTGAAACATGTTTTTCCATTCTTGTCATCTCCTCGGTATTGCTGAGGTACCTTTTACCATGCAGTTAAACCCACACCTCCAGAAGTGGAAGTCCTTCCATAAACCCAACAGCACAAACTACTTCTGACACACATACATGTGAATACAAGGAAAAAGAACCAAACCTCAAGCTCCTCATTCTTTCTCACAAAGAAGTAAAGGTGAAAGCTTAAAATATGATCCACAAGAAATGGCTCATAGCCAGGACATACCATGTAATTACTTTAGACAAAAACAAATGACACAAGAGGAAAAAAAAAAGCTATGGCTATATGAGGTCTAAACTAACATTTCTGTGTTTCTTGGGACCAGACATGACTTTTTATTTCACGTCTAGATGATGTTAAGTAAGAAACACGAACATTACAGAGGTCAGCTCATTTAATTCTCCTAGCATTTATATTAGCATTTCTACCTCCGGATCACCGGCAGCCAGTACTTTTGGGAGTCAGTGAGAAAGAAAAGCGAGCACTGATCCAAAGAACATCCTGAAAGCCTACTGAAGAGCCGTAAGAAAAAAACGAAGGGAAAATTCATTACAGGACACACGCTTCCTCGGGAGCAGGACCAAGTAAACAACGGAGGGAGAGGCAGAACAACGTTTGTAAACACACAACGCTTCTGCACGGGGCTCGCCCGACCGCCGCCGGCGGCGAGCACGGAGGCGCTGCCAGGCTGAGTCATTCCTTGTAGTAACTTCACCGCGAATCCCTCGCCCTGGCAGCGGAGCCCAGGGCAGGCAGGGAGCACCCCGGCCCGCCCGCCGCTGCTCCCCTCTGACGCCTGGCAGCCACCGCCCCCCGCTCCCAGCAGCCGCGCCGGGGTCACTCCGCCGCCCCGGGACCGGCTCCAGCCGCGGGATCCCGGTCCTCCCCGACCCCCGCTCCGCCGCCTCCCAGTTCTTTGTCGCCCGCCCGCCCCAGGGTACAGCCCCGCGCCCAGCGCCGGGACCGCCGCCCCTCGCCAAGGCCGCCCTCCCGGTACCGGAGTCCCCGCCTTCCCGCGGCTGGGAGGGGCTGAGCGGGGCGGCGGGGGGAGCCCGCACGTCCCCGGGCAGCGCTCGGCACTCACCCCCGGGTCCCGCGCGGGCAGCGCCGCTCATCCTGCGGCGGTGGCGGCGCGTCCCCCCCCCGCGCCNCGCGGGAGGGACCGCGCGGCGGAAGCGGCGGCGGCGCGCGGGGCCGGGAGCGGCGCGGGTGGAGCGGCCCTGAAGGGCTCCGGCGGAAAGGGGCCCTGAAGGGCTCCGGTTCCAGCCCCCACGGCAGCGACACCGTCCGCTAGAGCAGGCTGCTCAGAGCTCGACCCACCCCGGCCCTGGATACTTCCAGGGATGTGTTCAAGATCCTGCCACCTTAACCTCTAGGCAGCCAGTTGCATTTCTTCACCATCGTCACATTAAAGGATTTTCTCCTAGTGTCTAATCTAAGCTTACTCTTTTTTAATTTAAACGCATTCACCCTGTCCTTGCATGCCCTTGCAAACAGTCTTGCCCCATGTTTCCTCCTTCCTGCCTTCCCTTAACATACTGGGAGGCCACAATCTGCTCACCCCAAAGCCGCCTATTTCCAGGCTGAACAACCCCAATTCTTTCAGCCTTTCCTCAAAGGAGCGGTGCTCCATCTCTGATCTATTTTGAAGGCCTCCTCTGGACTCATTCCCACCCAGGTGGGACCCTGGAGCTGGATGCAGCACTGCAGGTGGGATCTTAGCAGGGCAGAAGGGCAGAATCCCCTCCCTTGCCCTGCCTGCTGCGCTGCTTTTGATCCAGCCCAGGACGTGGTCGGCATTTGGAAGTCAGGCCCATGGCCTTTCCCAAGTGGGAGGTTTATTCAATTTCATTTTAATCTGAGATGACAAGAGATCAAAAGTTTAGGAAATCTACAGAGAGTTTTAAATATCTGTCTTGTATGTTTTGAGTTTTGTTGCAAAGAATTATACTGAGATAACTTACATGCTTCACTGATATAAAAAGAAATCTTAAAAAATGATGGTTTTAGATGACACTTTCTTATGCTCTGCACAAACAGAAAAATGTCAACTTCTCCTAGAGATACTTATCAAACACTTTTGCCATGAAATGTGACTTACACCTACAGGGATACCAGTTCCTACCAAACTTCTAGATATCACCTCTCACTTAAAGAAAGTGAGATCACCATGGCCAGTCCAGCCAAACGATGGGTCTATTTCCTAAACACATAGGAAGTTTTTTAAGACTAGAAATTGACACCTGCTAGCAAGGATAAACTAGAAAGAAGTAAAAAGAGAAGGATTCATAGCATGGGAATCAAGGGCTCTCTGTCACTATATTCTTTTTCCTGTCACAGGCGTTGACTATTATTTCAGCATTTAAGATGATGGCTGTTTGCATTTCCAAATGCTAGGCAGAATTTAGCAAATGTTCAATGCATCCCTGTGCCAGCAAGTGAGGGTGGACCCAGGTGCACTCACTGTCCAGGCCAGACTCCCATCCCCCAGGGATGAGCCCTCGGAGAGCTTTTGACGTAAAGCAGCCCAGGAGCTGTAGGATGGGAACTGACCTCATATTCCTGTCAAGAAGACAAAAATAAACCTTGCACACATCACTTTTGGTTTCTGTTTTATTACAAGTTTCTTTAGAGGCTTAGCCCACTGAACTTTTCTTTGGGATGAGGACATTTCCATATAAATTAGACAAGAGTGAGTTTGAGAGGAATACAAGCAAGAGGCTTGTTTGACTCAGAGATGCAGGAGGGGATCACAATGCTGGCATCAAGGACATCCTCTAGCCAAATCCCTTGAGAACACCATACAGCTGGATTGTACTTTCTCTGCTGCCTACTTTCACCTGACCTTCTATAACATACCCCACAGGCAGCAGGTCATGGCAAAGCATAATGTTGTGGCCAGGGTATATTCAGATACAGAATATTCTCTGCACATAAGAGGAGGATTACAAAAACAAGTGCAAGCATGTCACGGTCCCAAGCACAGGAAGGACATCAGCATGCTGGAAAGAGTCCAGAGGAGGCCATCAGGTTGTGTAGAGGGATGGAGGATCTCTCCTATGAAGAAAAGCTGCAAGAATTTGCTTTGTTCAAAGAAAAGGCTCTGGGATGACCTAATTGTGGCCTTCCATATCTTAAGATACTTCTCACAAGCTGGACCAGGCTTATGGTTTTCACAGTAAACTTGTAGTAGCCACCTCTGCTATGTTGGGGAGCTTCCTGCCTGACACATGAAAAGCTATGTTGAATAGCCACAGCCTGTCCAGACAGAAATTTCTTGGCCTTTTAAAAAAAAGCCCCCAGTTGCCACCTTGTGGCACCCCATAAAAAAGTACTCCCCAGCTCTGCAGCTTGTTGGGAGATGCATCCAAATTCTGAAAGACACCTTTGACACTTCAGACTACAGCAATAAATGGGGCAGGGAAGACATCAGTACTCAAACAGATGTAATGGAAAGTATAATACAGAACAAGTGGCATGCATGCTATTGTCAGAAGTCAAGAAAAAAAACCCAAAACTTTGAGGTTTGGTAAGCCTGAAGCACAAATAAGTATCATTAAAATTCTCTTGAGGAGAAACTACTGAGAGTGACCTCCTGAAGGCTGAGAAGCTGAGACATTGGCAAGAGAAGCAGCAGCATCTCCTCAAACAGTGGAGTGGCAGTGCTGACAGGGCTTGTAGTTTTCTGTCAAAGCACCTCTGCCAGTCAGGCTTCCAACAATTGCATAAAGTGAAGCTTCAGGCACATAAGCATGGTTCTGGTTTTTACAGCACGTGTGGGACAGCTCTTGATTGATTTGAGAGGCAGCTCAGGCAGGACTGAAGCAGGAACTTCAGTTCTGGGGAGTAGGCAAAGTGCTGCTAGCAGAGCAGGTTGTTCTGGCTTGTTCTTGTAACGTTTCATTATGTTGCTTCCTCTCAAAGTGTTCCAGAGCCACTTCATGCCAAACAACTAATTACAGGGTTTTTTCATGAGCCTGTCTGAACAAAACCTAAAATTTAGCATTATATTCTATCCTAAAAAAAAAAAAAAAAAAAAAAAAAGCACCATTTTATGAAGAAGCTTTTGCTCTAGGATATACGAAAAGAAAGCATTGAATCAGGGTTACTGAGAATTCTTCACATTTTCAAAGTGCTGTACAAAATGTAGGTTATTATTCTTTCAAGATACTGTTTAGATCCACCTGTACTTTTTTTCTCATTCTGTAAAATAACCAAGAAGGTTGAAGGGATTTTTCACTGTGTGCTTTTAATTTTGGGTGCTAAATTTGGCATACCAAAGAATGTGTCTCTTAAACTACATATTCATGCAGCTGTAGTCAGAGAGCAAAAAGAGCAGGCTGCTCTTTAAGGGAAAGCAAACTGGGACCCGAGGCTGGCAGCAAGGGGCACTGTCACGGACAAGGGGAACAGTCCCACAGTATCAGTGAGGTCTGGTGACTGTTTCTCTGTACAATTGTTATCCACATGCCAGTAAGGGACTGATACTGTCAGTATTTATTTAGTTGCAAATGTACTTCAAAACCCACATCTTCCTATTTTCTTTAGCTCTGCTTGCCAGAAATTCAGCCTGTGTACTTCTGCTTCCCATACTGCTGTGTCTTGGTTTAACCCCAGCCAGCCACCAAGTACCACAAAGCTGCTTGCTCACACAGTTCCCCTCTGTTCCCACAGTTCCCCTCCTCTCACAGTGAGATGTGGAGGAGAAGCAGGAAATAATTGTAAAACACGCGAGTTGAGATAGAAATAGTTTAATAATTCAAATAAATACAATAACAGAGACAACAAAAAGAGAAAAAGTAAAACCTGAAACAGACAAGTGATGCCTAAATCAGTTGCACACCACCCACTGACAGATGCCCAGCCCTGCCTTGAGCAGTGATCGGCCCCTCCCAGCCTCAACTCCCCCTAGTTTATATACCAAGCATGACATTCTATGATATAGAATATCCCTTTAGTCTATTCAGGTCAGCTGTCCCAGCCATTCTCCCTCCTGGCTTCTTGTGCACCTGCTCACTGCCAGAGCATGGGAACTGGGAAAGTCCTTGACTTGGGATAAGCCCTGCTTAGCAACAACTAAACCATCAGTGTGTTATCAACATTATTCTCACACTAAATTATACATACCAGATACTAAGAGGAAAATTAACTCTGCCCCAATCAAAAACAAACACATTGCTATCTTCATCAATTTCCCTTGATTTTTGTTTTATTTGGTGGTTTTTTTGTTTGCTTTTCTTTTTCCCCTTTTTCAAATACTGGAAACAGCTATATTCATTCCTCTGCTAGGTCAGGCTGAGGCTTTAAACCTTTAAACCAAGTTCTTTCCTTGTCTGTTGATGCTTTGAGGCATCTTGCAAAGTAATGTTCAACAAGAACTTGTTTTCAATTTAAGTCTCCCTCCAACTAAACCACCACTTCAGAAACCAATATTTTTTAAAGGACAAAGTACTGTTCTGACCTGAAATACGCAAAGTGAACAGCAGTCTCCAACAACACCAGGGCTCCTGCGTGTTTTGAGAGAGACTTCAAGAACTTCGATTATCCTTTAATGTAGCCTGGCAGTCCATGGCAAACACCAATTCCTGTTTCATCCCTTGCTTCTTTTTGAGAGCACTGACTGGTCCATACGCAATCACTAATTTGTTTTTGAATGGTCAGTGACTCAAGAACAGCTGATGCCATTTTGAAAGCATGCCACTCCCTCTGACCTCGTTATGGATCATTCTTAACCAGTGATTTTAACATCGTGTGGCTTCCCAATGTTTCAGTAGTTCTGACTACACAAGTTTTGAATTCATAAGTGATTTTTCTTGTTTGCTGTGAAAGCTCCTTGCAGGAAGGGAATAGTTAGGTTCAATTTAACATCTAGGTCATGAGATCAGTCTTGGTCCTGTACAGAAATATGCAACGGGCATTTAAATCTCAGATTAAAAAGTCAGAATGGACATACCCTCAGAAGTGGTTAAGGACAAAAGCTCTCAAGGGAAAACATGCAGCCTGAATAATTCTGTAAAGATTCCTTGTTGTGCATTTTCATTTAAGAGGCTCCATTTGTGTAAGAGACCTTCCAATACCACCCCTTCTCCTCAGCACTCAGATGGTAATGAGTACAACAAGGTCAAACAAGCATTGCAGTGCAGACTACATAGAACAAGAGTAATATTGTTAGAAATATTTATAGAAAGTTATAGCTGTGTAAGCATTACTGAATATTTAGTGTTACTGAGAATAGAATTCCCATTCTTTACTGTCTATCAGCTTTGATTTTTTTATATTAAAGGACTGAAGTCATGTTCATAGAATCATAGAATGGTTTGTATTGGAAGAGACCTTAAAGATCATCTACTTCCAGCCCTCCTGTTGTGGGTAGGGACACCTTCAACCTGACCAGGTTACTCAGAGTTCCATTCAACCTGGCCTTGAATGTTTCCAGGCATGGGGCATCCACCACCTCTCAGGAAGGCTATTCCATCATTTAAAAACCTTTGTTGTAAAAAACTTCTTTCTTATATCTTAGAGCTTTAATAAGGACTGGAGTTGGGGAGACACTAGCGAGCAAATTGGTATTAGTCATAGGCCAGTATTCCATTTTTCCTCTTTCAAAGGGATTTTCTCCCCTCTTTCCCAGTCAGTGAGAACTTCACTGGACTGCCATGACTTCTCAAATACGATGGAAAATATCTTAGCCACTTTCTGTGCTAGTTCCCTCAAGACTCATGTATGCAAGTTATCAGGTCCCATGGACTTGTGTACCTTCAGGTTCCTTAGATAGTCTCAAACCTGTTGTTCTGCTACAGCTGATAGGCAGTTTTTCATTCTTCCAGTCCCTGCCTTTACCTTCTGCAACTCAGATGGTGTGTCTGGAGCACTTTCCGTATCTCAACCTCCTCCATATCCTGGGTAACCAGCTCCCCCATTCCCTTCTGGAGAGGACCCACATTTTCCTTAGTCTGCCTTTTACTACTCATGTACCTGTAGAAGCTTTTACTGTTGTCCTTGAGATCCCTAGGCAGGATGTTTCAGGTCTTTAGTTGTCCTAACCTTATCCCTGGTTGCTGAGACAATTTGCCAGTATTCCTCTCAGGTTCCTCGCTTCCACCCGCTGTTGGCTTCCCTTTTCTGTTTTTGTCCAGGAGCTCCTTGTTAGTCCATGCAGGTCTCCCTGTTCACACATAAAATTGCACTTTTAAAATTTAAGTTTAATTCCTGCTAACAAAAAATTATTACATATGCAGATATTTCAGTTACATATAAGAAGTTATACCAGGAATTTATTTAGTATTTGGCCTGTACTGCTATAAACTTGATGTATTTTATTTTTACTTTCATGTAAAAATATAATGTCCCCATTTACAAAATAACATTCTAATGATCTCTGTTCACAGACGACATACTCTGATCCTTTCATCATTCACATTCCTCACTCTCCTGGTTTGGTAACCATAAAGACAGAATGTCTACACCAAGGGATAGAAGCTTCAGCTTCTCCCTTAGCCCTGCTGCCAGTGGACTTGTCTCTCACTATAACCCGTGGAACAGTATGGGAATCCAGATCCAAATGGCAGTGCTGAGCCAAGAGCAGGGATTTTAGGCATCTCCAGCTGAAACCACAGGCCACAAGCCAGCCAGCATCACAGCAGCTGGCCTGAAAATGTACATCATCAGGCACTCCAGAGAGTTAAACTCAAATGCTTCTAGACTGGGTCCACTCCTTCTATATTTAGCTTTTAATGTGCAGTCTATTTTTAGAGGCTAGAAAAGTATGGTTATATTTAATCTGAGTCACTAATTTAGATATTTGGGGTTTTTTTACATTTTGTTAATAAGTACTAAATTACCTTTTTTACATAAGCATCTAAATTCTCCCTCCTTCCTAACCTTTCTAGGAATATAAAATGGACATTTATGATACCAAAACTCTTTGTTTAATATGTTTTATTGACATATTTAAATAAATTACAAAGAGCCTGAAACCCACTTTGTACTTACATAAAGATGAATTGATAACTGAAAATATAATCTGTTAACATATTGAATACTATTTGTCCTTTGTTCTGCTAACTTATACTACTCAGTCCTTTTTCTTTCACTTTTATTTCTGAATGGAATAGAAACAAAACCATCTTCCTTTTTTTGCAGCTCTCAGGGTCTCAATTCAAAGAATTAGTCACTGACCTCAATTAACAGAGTAAACTGGAATGATGAACTAAGTACATTGAAATGGTGATTCTTTGCATTTCCAGAAGAGACTATACCTTTCAAATATTCCTAAATACCTAGCTACATTATTTTAAAAGATACTGTAGGAGTAGACTAATTTAAACTATGTTTTAAATCATTTTCAAAAACAAAGAAAAAAAAGAAAACTGACTCTTCTGAGTGTACTTGCATTCATTACTCATTCTTAAGAGCTTTTTTATATTCATTGATGAGCTCAGGCGTGGGTGCTGGTGGAGTCCTCTTTCAGAGCTTTGCAGCTTTGGAATTTGCTCTTCACTTGAGCTTTCCAATACAGCAGCTCAGATGGCTGCTGGTTTGATTGCATCATTTATGTTTCCTATGCATTTTAAAAGCATGTATAAATTGTTCAAATCTGTGTAGACAGGGAATTATTTAGATAGATGGAGATTGTGGTAGGCCCTTTTGCAGTTAGAAATACCAAGGCTCTTAAATTAATGTCTTTCTAAAATAAATTTCTAAAATTATCTTTTAGTATGTTTCTATGCCAGTGTATGAAGAACAACAAATAGAAACTGAGACATGCAAATCTCTAGTAATTACTCTCTTCTACTGAAATAAGTTAGAGGTAATAGAGATCAATACCTTCCTAATTATTTGAGCACATTGCATCAAAACTTTAGTGCCAAATCTGGCTCACTGGAGGGCCTGCTGATGTACATTTCCAGGTTGACTTCTGCGATATTGGCTGGCTTGTGGTTTGAGGTTTCAGCTAGAGATGCCCAAAATCCCTTCTCCTGGCATGATATTCCTGCTTTCTTGAAGACTGGTGTTTGGAGTTTTGATTTTCTTTTTTTTTTTTTTAAACAATCTAGGTGCAAAATCAGATTTGTACATAATGCTTAACATTGTTTCTTATTTAACAAGGAAGAAATTAATTTCAGTAAGCAGTATGTGCTTTACTCAAATACATAATTACAGTCGGTTAAAATTTACTGGTTGGAGTCCATTTTCACAAAACCTTTCTGAGCAGCATTTACATTCTTAATCCTTCTGTCTGTATTAACTGAATTGCACCATTGGCATCATAAAGAAAAATTGTGTTGTAAGCATCAGACTATAGATTAATTGGTTTTATCTATATGCCCTTTTTGAACATTTCCCTAACATTAATACTTGCAGTTTTCTGAAATTTCCCTGATTTTCACATTTTTATTAATACTACGTTTAGTGGACCACAGCCAAGTTAGCTCAACTTCTTTAAATTCCATCTCTGTCCAGTCACTTTCTTAATTAACAGCAGATAATTTTCATGTTATTAATAGTTTCAGCACTTTTTTGTAGGCTCAACATTTAGTTCCAGGACTCTGGGAGAAAAAAGAGCAACTGGCCCTGCCTTGGCTGGCTATGGACCGTGTTTCATAGCTTCAAGTTCACATTACTCCTATCAGTTTCTCTTTTCCTCTGTTTTGTTACATAATACTGATTAGATTTGTTACTGCCGTTGCTTAATTTCTAACTGTATTTTTATATAAGTGGTGAATCTGGAAAAGCTCTTAGCAGTAGCTCTCTCTAGATTGTGAAATTTGGGGTTTTTATCTGCTTATTAAATCCTTTTTAAGATACTCAATTTTCATCTACATTTTAATTTGTATGTGTGTTTTCAATTAATTTTTCTCAGTACTTTGATCTCTGGAAAGTTAGTCAAAAGTAATTGCCAAATTTACATATGTCCCTTAATATCGGTTTTGAAAATAACATAAAAACTGTTGGTGATCACTGAACAGTCACAAACACTCAGTTTGTGATTAACTCAATTAATCTGGATTTATCTAAGGAAGAAACTGTTGGTGTTTTTTTTTTCCCCACCTTAGTTATGAGGCTATTTTTTTAAATACAGTGCCGGAGAAACTGTCATAAAAAATTTTGTTTATTATTTCTCTACATGCTAACTCAATTTGTGAGTTTGCTTAGGATGCAGAAGAGAAACCTGGGTCTGTCCCAAATGCTTCCCATAATCTGAGCCTGCCTAAGTTTGTGTTTCCTTTATGCTCTCCAATGCCATATAGAAATTCAAGGATTTCGTGCAATTATCTGTAATTCAGAAATTCTCCAAACTACCACCTCAAAAAGCCTTTTTCCCCCCCCCCCCACCTAAGGCCATTTTGCCTATTAACTTTGTCTGTAATTCAGAAATTCTCCAAACTATCACCTCAAAAAGCCTTTTTCCCCCCCCACACAGCCGTAAGGTCATTGTGCCTATTAACTTTTTTGTGACATATATTCTAGCATGAAGGGCATGTTTTGTGATTTTACTGCAGGCAGCTAGTCTAAGGATGAGGACACATTGCTAATGCTCTATATGGGATTTCAGACCATCAAAGCAGAGGGGAACTTGCTTTACACAAGTGTAGAAAACATCGTGTGGCTCAGGCAAGGCTGCAGAGCCAGCAAAGGGGAAATCTACAAATGGCTAATCCAGCCTGATCGCCGTGTTCTTGCAGCTATGGCACCACGATGCTGCTATCAATTTACAGCTAGCAGAGTCAAACCTGTGGCAGGAGGTTTTATGGTGTCTAACTACAGGGTGACATTTCTGAAAGTCTGTGATAAAAATAATCTCAAATCACAGATAAAGATTGGCTAGAGTATTGAACAGGTGTACTCTGAAAAAAAACAACATATTCACACTGATATAGAAAGTAGCAGTAAAATGGAGGCATTTAAGCAAAACCAAAGTGATAAAGAGCAGATGAAAACTCTTACTGTAAGGAACAACTCAGCAGTATGTTTAACATTGTTGTTAGAGAGAAAAAAAGAAGAAAATATTAAGAAGGACAAAAATGAGGCACAAGTGAGAATAAGCAAGATCCAAAAGTGGAATTAAACACAGAAACATTACTCTCTTCAGTGCTTGGTGACAAGAGGAAGCCATGGAAAACTTTGGAAGGTCACTTTGTAATTTCAGTTCAGCTGTGTTTGGGAAGCACCCCTCAATCTTCAGGTAACCCACACAAGGATTTCACAGCAAATTTTGTATGATCTTTTTAACCATTCTGCTGTGGCAATTTGTCCCTAAGCCAATTTTTCATATTTTACTGAAGCTGTAGAGTTTTTTTGTTCAATATATAGTAGAGGAAAAAAAAAAAAGAAAAAAAAGATCCTGCTTCTTAAATAAGTGCAAAAAAAATTCTAAAAGCAAGGTCTGAGCTGTAAGAGTAAGGCCAATAATTCTGTGTTGTTACCAAAGACAAGTAGTGCATTTCCTCTCAAGCCTCGATGGTCAATTGGCTTAAGTCCCAGTACTGTCATTTTGTCATTTTATAAGAACATTTGTGTATCGAGGCTTTTTCTGATCACTCTCATGGCTAATAAAACCAATATACAGCAGCATGAACATTTGCTTGTGGAGGAGACAGTAATGGCGTGAAGGTCATCTTAGAAAACAACACTGCGTTGTCTCTTCTCTGCAAATGGTCCAAAATATGTGTGTCCAGCAATAGTAAGAAATATAATGCCTTCTTATTTACTTTTCCTCTTGAAATTTCATTCACTATCTCCTGCTCCCCTTGTCCTACTTGCCCTGGCCTTATAATGCCCAGCCAGAGTGGCATTTCAGCTGATACATAATCATTTTTCTTGAAACATGTGCAAAGAAGAGTACAGAAAGTTACCCACTGTATCATCAGATGCAGACACTTTCAACTCAAACAGTAAACTACTTTTTTTTAAACTGAAGAAATAGCAAAGTATTTCTGCTACTGTTAGCTTTAGGTAACAGACAAAACATTTTCTCTTCCTTAAAGGAGCTTCTTGTGTGCTGCACTAGTAACTGAAAAATAGTCTAAAATTCCCTGGATGCTCCATGGATGCTGTGGTGTATTGCTAGCAAGAGTATTTTGCAGTACTGAAACCACAACACTAGAGGTCATTGCTAGTCTTTACATTTTTAATCTGTCTGCAAGCAAGTGTTGGGAGCTCTCAGCCTGGTGGCAGGAATTGCTTTTTAAAATTCTCTAAGCACGCATGCTGTGGAGTACATCTGTTATCAATATCCACTCTTGATGTCTGGTTTCATAAGTTTTCACACTTCTTTTTGGATTTTTTGAGAAGTATTTTTTAAATAGTTCCTGTATTTTATTTTTTTAGGGGTTTTTAGGAGTAAGATAGCCATCCCAAAAGAGACAAGAAAATATATTCATTAAAAAGCTTAATGGTCATAGCCACCTGCATGCCAGTCCTGTGCAATTTATTTATTTCTCTCTAATTTGTTCTTAAGTATTTTTCCAAACTCTCATTTAGCAAGGATGGATTAAGTTTTTGATATTTTTCATTAAAAGACAATATTAGTAATATCTACTGAATTCAAATGCAGAGTATCATATATAGACTCCTTTGGGAGGCTAAGAGACTTTTCAGAAAGTTATTTTAACTTTATTATGTTTCTTTTATGGTCAAATGATTGCGAAGTTGTCTGATTTTTTTATTTTATAATTTCAAAAGTTATATCCCAGAATATTTCTAATGCACTAAAAACAGCAAGCAGAAATTTAGAGGTCCAGTGCAGTGTGACATCAAATGTTCAAGTACTGATACAGAGATATTTTACTAGATACATGTACTTAATTTCACAAAGGATTGAAGTAGTTTGAACTGCTTAATGGATTCCAAGTTATGTTTCAATTGAAAATTACCATGTTCATAATTCAAAGATAACCATAGCAAAAAAAAAAAAAATGCAGGTAAATGACACTTCAAATTTGTAGAAAAATTTTTCTTTCCAGAAAATGAATTAAAATGCTTTCAGAACCTTGAGCTAATGAAATTTTGTTTGTTACTAAGTGAAGAAATAGAAACAGTATTTTCTTGCTCCCTGGAAAAATGGTTAATGTCATTGGTTATTTCTAGATACAGTAAACACAGAAACAAATTAATTAAGAAAAGTAATATTAAGTAGGCTGAAACTTTTCTTTTCCTTACCCTTTTAAGTTCAATATCTACCTTAATCAAGATTGTTGGGTTTACATTACTCTTACACTAACTGCAAAATTATTATTTTTAAATGAAATTTTTGTGAGGACTTTATTTTTTTTTCAATCTCAAATTATATGGACACCAGTCCAGAGTCCTTCAGCTGACCCTGCAATAATACTTCTGCTGCTTTGCAAGGATGTGAAGATGAATATTAATCCATGGCCATGCATGTTCAGCAATATAGCTTTTTCAAGATTGAGTAACTAGATTGACAGAAGTAAACCTTAGGAATTACTTTCTGATTAAAAGTTTTTAAATTAAGTTGGGAAAAATTAGTATTTCATTCTTCTGTACTTTCTTGTATTCTTCTTTTTCACCAAGCACTTGCAGAAAGTATTTTTGTACACTAGATGACAGTGAAAGATAGTAATTGCAAACAAGATTTTGATAATTGGAAACACATTCTGTAAGGTTATCTACTATGATCACTGGTCTTATTTCTGTTTTAAGATATTTTGCATATGAAAAGGAATATTATTGATGTTGTCAATATCTATCAATAATATTAAGTTTTGCTTAAATATGTTTTTGTTTTAGTATTTTGAATGTTAATAACCTAATTTTATTTCTTTTCTTAGAAACCTGTGGCATGTTTAATTCAAAGATAAATGGGATTACTGGTTTTGTGACACAGCTAAGAGCTGAACTTGTACAACAGAAGGACAGGACCCATACTGTATATTCATTTCATATTAGACTTGAAAGAAGAGGTTGATAACATAAAAAAAAAAGTAATTGTATGGACAGTAAAGAAACATTCTTTTTATTTCTAATTACCATATCTTGATAATTCCAAAGAATATTTTCTTCTATTCCATGACTATTTCTGAAAAATCACAGCTTCTGGGTGAAGTAAGCTTCTGCTTTGGCTCATGGTCATTTTAAAAGTCAATGTCCACCTCTGAAAATTAATCCAGTATCCAAAATCTTAGATGTTGAATGTCTACATCAACTCTTGTTAAGGTACTATTCCATCATTTCCAATTTCCTTTTTCCTGCATCCAGCTCACAGCCAGAGTTAAGAGAGCAAGATAAATGTAAAGTATACCCTGGTAAAAGGTCTGCTTTTGAATTCTTTATTCGGTCAAAAAAAAATGTTGCATTGTGTAAGGAAAGAAAACAAAATTTTGCATCACTGACAGTCTCATCATTAAGGACCTGGAAAACTAGATTAAAACAGGTACTCTATCCATGAATTCAAATGCAACAAAAACTCTGTGGTCTGAAAAAACATCCATCTGATTTTTCCTGCCTTGAGCTATTCCTGCTGTCAATAATAAATCCAGTGTAATAAGAGATGAATAAAAGCATACTTTTTAATAAGCATCTTCGGAAGGAGCAAAATAAAAACAGTCAGAATAGTTAAACATGTGACAAAGCCAAGAAACTGGCAACATATTTCTGTTTCAAAGGAAAACAAGAAAAAGTAATAGGGCAGACATAAAAGGAATATGCTGTTTACAGTAAAAATGGAAAAGTTATATAAATCTATAAGAATGGGACACTGCATTTTAGATGGATGAGATAGCCTACCAGAACTTAATTTTAAAAATCATGATGTCTTTTGGTAAATAGAGATAATATGTTTTGGAAAGTTAAATTGAAAATACTAGTTAACAATCTTTGTTACAAACATATAGTTGGCACTGAAAAAGGGAACCTTCTCCAGAAGTTGGATCACAACCCCTTTTCCAGGTCTCAGAAGACTTTGGAGCGTTTTGATATGAGATCCACACTGCCTCTGAAGAGGTAGATCTAGACTGTAGAGGGGAAACTAGAAAAGACTATTTCCAGTCTTATTAAAAAGCAACAGATTTACACCCAAGATGCATTTCAAGAATATTGAGGTTTTTATGAACCATGATATAGAGCAAATGACAAACCGAATTATCTTAGATTTCTTCAGTGAGTCTAAATCAACATGTGAATGAAAGCATATCTTTTTTTTTAACATACCACATGTTTTAATTGGTTTCAGGAGAGTGGAATAGTATGTTGAGTGCAATAGAGCAGTATGGCTTGTCTTGATAGTGCAAAGAGCTCCTCATATCCAGCAAGCAGTTTGTACTGTAGCACAACAAATAATCTGAAAGTGATGGGTGAGTTGCTTCATTACTGTCACACTCATGTAAGATTAATGATAAATGATGATAAAAATGCTGATTTAAAAAGGCAGCTAAAAAAACTGAAGAAGGGACTAGTTATTTTCAGTCAAAGAAACTTTAAGGCAGAATGAAATATGCTAAACCAGTGTTGCCCCACATTTTTCTCTCTGAAAAGTAAGCGAAACTACGCACAGAGATATCTTTTCAAGCCACATACTATTTTGCAACTCAGTGAGGAGTCCTTACCGAAGTCCACTTAAGGAATGTCAAAAATCTTTCTGTGTTCAGAGGTAACCTGAAAATGGTGAAATGGTGGTGCTCCAGGGCTACAGACAGCCACATTCACTGTCTGGACAGCAAATAATATGTGCCAGGGATTTTTGCCTGGGAACAATTTTTTTTAACCTTTTGCTCAAGTTTTATTTCACCGAATTATAAAAGATAAAACTGTTAAACAGAGTCAGGAAGTATTCTTGGGAAATGAAAATACAGTCCAGCTGGTTTGTGTCATCATTTGGAAAAGATTCAAATTGAAGGCATTCCTGACATAATGCTGTTGTAGGTGTAGAAGCAAGTTAGACACAGAAAAAGAAATGGTTCATAGATAATGCATAAAATAATGCTAAACTCAAAATTTTTATGGAACCCTTTTAAAGCGTAAAGTGTATTTTGACAGAACAGGAAACTTATTATGGCATGGACATATAACTTTTCATTTCTATACATTTGGGGTTAATAGCACAGTCTCCTGTGGCATTTTTCATGACATATTCTCAGAGAGACATTCTGAGTCTGATTTATAAAACTGCTGCAGCTACTAATGTTGAAGAAATTATCGGGAAAAGCTCATTCCTTATTTCAGTGCTGGAAATAATTGTGGGTGTTTCTCTCCAGACTCTTCCCCATCCACCATTTTCATGAAGAGGGACCTGCGTGCATTCCTTACTACAATTAGTGGGGATTAACCTCTCGTTTCAATAAGGTCAAGATTATATTGTTATGAAGACATATATTCATAAATATCAGTGTAATGCAGTACAGTAGTGTCTGTGTCATGGTTTTTAAAAGATAGAATATACACAAACCCCTTTATCTCTGAGGCAGACTAATTGTAAGCATAGTACATGGAGAGCCGATGATAGAGATGTTTGGAGAAGTTTCAGTAAACAAAGTAAGTTTCACCTCTGCCATTGATACATTCATCTGATAAATCATCACTGCCAAAATGTGTCACTGGACAATGAGTCACAAAGAGTAGACAGATTGTGATAGCTCTAATGTTGGGTTAGCTGAAGGCAGTGTTTAATCAATTTTCTGTAGTTCTAGGGAGGCATTTATTGCTTTCACTGACCTTATCAGAGTGATTAAATGTAGCCATTTATTACTTTCCTGGGAAAGAAATTATATCCTCTCTGCTTAACTTGACCTTAGAATAACAGATTATTTTAGTTCAGAAGGGATTTCTTGCCTTGTCCAGTCATCTTTCAGATATCTGCAAGGATGGAGAATTCACATCTTTGGTTAACATATTCCAGTGCTTAACCACCTTCATTTTTATTTTTGTTTTTCCTTGTATCTGCTACTGCTTGAGGGTACTGCCTGTCATTCTATGCACTGTAGAGAAGCTGGAGTCAGAGTCTTCTATAGCCTGCATTTATGTAGCTGAAGACTAGTTACCTTTTTAGTCTTCTCTTTTAGTCTTAGCCTGAAATAAGACCCCTTCTTTAATGTCTCCTCATGTGTTAAACTACAGCACCCCAGCCACATTAGAATCTTTCTGCTGGACTTTTTCTGGTGTCAGACTGTCTTTCTTTTGTGCTGGGGAGGAGGAGGACTCTGGCAAATACTGTCTAGAAAGGAATAATCACTTCCCTTGACTTCTTGATGCATTCTTGCTAGTGCAGCCACACCATCACTGCAGGGGAGCACTGCAACCGCATCTAAATTCTCATCTACCATCATCCCAGGCCATTCTCTGCAGGGCTAATCCCCAGTCAGCCAGAACCAAACCTCTACTCATGACTTATTTGGGACTGCACATCCTTTATTACATAGAGGTAATAAAGCACACTAGTTAATTAAGAAATAAGATAATAAAAAAAAAAATTTAAGTATGTCAGCTCTAACTGAGATTTTGAAATACTACCTCATTCTTGTACTGAGACTTTATCAAATAATTTCCTGGGTGATAGCAGAGAATTTTGCAAGAGCAAATTAGATTGTTTTCCAGATTATAGATATGCAAATTCTCTAATTTTAATTTCAGTGTCTTGACAGATCATGAAGATCAATGACAGTAGGAAGTTTTGTTACAGAACAGTTATATTTTGTTAACTAGATTTCATAAATATAGCTTATTTATTCCTGAGCATAGAAATTGCACTATTTAAATGAAAACTTAGAGTTTTAGTTCAGCAAATGTGTTAATGCCGATTTCAGGAGCTGTAGATTGTCTTGTAAAACATGTATTGGAACAAAGCCATGTGTTTGTGGTTTAGCTTGTAAAACCTCAATTTGTATCAAGCCAGCTGCTCAGCAACAAGGCTGTGCCATCAGTTGGGTTGGTATAGCAACAAGTGTTTGGGAACCTGAATAATCTTCCTTCAAACAGCAGCACCTTGGAGCTGTGTCAGTGAGAAAAAGCTGCTTTTCTGCAGGAGATGAGACCATGGCAATGGAAAACCAAATAAGGTAATGTTCATATACAAAGGAAAGACACTTCCACTGATTAGATCCATATTTTTTACTTAGCAAAATGTGTGAAAGTTGAAAAATTTGCTTGAGTTACTGAAACACCTAAAATATTGACAAGGAACAGCAACAGTTTCGGTACAAGAGCAAATTCACTAGAAATTCTTCTTAGTGGTATCAGGCCAATAAAGTCACTCAAGCCCACAGCTAATTCTTTCCAAATTGATGCCTGCATGGAAGTACCTAAAGCTAACCTGCAGGTTCAAAAGAAGCCATATCATGAGATATGAAAAAGTTGTACTGTAACTGTGACACTTATCTTCATTTTTCCATCCCTGAGTACAAAATCTATTTAAAAGTATGCTTTTCCTCCCCTGCAGAAATTCACCCTGCTGCTAGTAAAGGTGAATGAAGTTCAACTCAGTGAAAAATAACTTCTTAGTACGGAAAGTCATGCTCAAGTTCATTTATAGATGTCAAAAGAAGGAGTATCTGAGAAATAGTTGTCTAAAAAAATTTTGTCTTCTCATGTACATAATGTGAATCAGACAAAAAAAAATTTAAGGGGGAAAATGAATTTTTACAAAACCTTTGTTTGATAATTCTAATAGATAAAATTGTTTGCATGGCTTCTTTTTCCAAATTTCTTAAGGGATTTATTAGAAGATATACTTACAAATATTTAGTTAAATATCTCCAGTTAGTAAAGATAAATGACTGAAAACTGTAATTATACTCAGTGAAATTCCAGGCTTAAAGAAATGCTCTGAAACAGTACTTTTAAACCCATTCTTTAAAAGCAAAACAAAACAAACACTTAAACTGAAGTTTTTGAGAAATAAGGGGAATATACTGTAGCAACATAGAGTTTGCAGAAAGGAGCACAAACAGTAATGACAAATGTGGAAGAAACAACACTACTCTGTACAGCTGTGGCTAAAAGATAAACTGAGTATGCACTACTTTCACAAGGCATCACTAAATACAGATTTATGGTCACATACATTTTGTATGAGCAAAGCAGGCCTCTTTCCCTCTAAACTAATTAGTCAATCAAAACCAATTCAAAATCTGTGGTCCTACTTCTGCATGCATTTGATTTAAAAGAGTTAAAAACCTCCCCATGTTTTGTTTGTCTTTTACTTTTTGCCAAGAGATTGCTGCTATTTTGAGATATTCAGTCTTCAAGACAATTCAATAATCACATCAAGCAGCAGGAAAAATGAAACGTGCAGAAAAGCTGAGGAGAGTAAATCAAAGAAAATCTTTAAGCAAGAGAGAAGAATGCTGCTAAGAGTTAGTTCTGAAAAGGAAAGATGGCACAATATCTACTCAATATTAATCTTCACACAAAAATAAGCTCAGGGAAGAAGACAGCATGAACCAATACTAATATCCATTTCACTATATATGTGTATTTAGGAAAGTCATAGTTCCAGTTGTTCAGTAATAAATACATCCATAAAGTCTGGAAAGAACTTGAGTGAGGGAGCAGGAACCTAAGAATTTCTTGGTAATTTTGTTGAGGGGCTTATGTACATATGAGTTCCAAATATTTGAAATGGAAATGCAGAATCAGGAGAGGATCCCATTAACTGGCTGCTTCTGCTAGGATGATCAGTGACAAAGCAATGTGCAGTATGAACCTTAACATCTTTAAATTGCAGAGTTGGTATTTCATTAAAAAATAGTTCACAGCTCTCAAAGGATAATTTTATAAGGGGAAGAGAGATTCACAAGCACTTATACCCAGCTAATCATGACGAAGGAAAATCATGAATTTATACTTATATTTTTTAGAATAGTCATATCAGTCATATTGCTCCAGTTCATTGCTTCATTTGCATCACTGTAGATGTGATTGTGGAGCTGTTGGATAGGCAAGGAACAGGGACAAGTTAAAAATAGCTTGTTTTAACTACTGGCTTAATTTTCATCCATGAATTTCCCCTTCCAGTTGATCACAATGTATTAATAAGACAGTAGATTGGGGCTGGAAGAAGTCTATTCTTTTATTGTAAGAAATAACTTCATGTGCTGGTAACTCTAGTTGGAGGTTTGCCACAATTTAGCATCTGGAGTGTACAGGACTTGGAAATTCCTGTTTGAAACACAGCTCCAATTCTTCTTCTTAGGAACCTGGTTAAAATGTTTTCAGGTTGCTAATTTTCTCCCCTAGTACTTTTTATCCCTTGAGATCTGTCTGTGCAACTTGATCACATTATTTACCCTCTCAGAACATGACCAGGGAGGATTATGGAGGAGACAATGAGTGGGTTTAAAAGAAACTGAAAAACAGAAATCCCATCCTACAGAAAAGTCCAAAATTGATTATTTTTACTTTTATTCCCCATCAAATCCTCCCCTAGCTCACCCAGAAGGAAAAGGTCATAGTACACTGAGGAGCTGTGTTAGATACTTGGCAAGCTGAGATAAGTTGATCTCTTGGAGACTGAAAGTGTGAATGAACAATTTTCATGAAATACAACAGCAAGTGACCTAAATATATTGATTAATAGTTATAAAATACAAAATTCAAACTACATTTTGGGTGAGTACAATGCAATACTTGAAGCTGAAATACTTCTCCCAGGATTTTTTTTCCCTATGAAATCCTATTGATTTTATTAATGAAGAGGAGAGAGTATTAAGTAAACAAATTACCCGAGATCTTACAGAAGAGAAGTGAAATTATCTCTCTTCTTTTTAGATGATCAGTATAGAGCAATAAGTTGGGGGGGAGGGGGGGTTGATGCCTTTTGAAATGCCTAAATAAAATGTTCACACACAGGCTCTTCCATCTGCTTTAGCTATCTAAAGCATCACTAAGGTGTTTTTGAGTTTGAACTACTTTTCTTAAAAATCATTCAGAATTCTTCAGGAAGAACTGAAACCCTCCAATGGACAGCTTGAATTTTTGCCTATCCTGCCAGGTCCAAGCATTTTTCCCTGTGTTTCTCCCAAAGAGTGCACATTAGAGGTAACAAATGTAGACTTCAAGGTCAGGCTGGACAGGCTTCGAGCAACCTGATCCAGTTCATGTCCTCACTCATTGTAGTGGGATTGTACTAGATTGCATCTAAAGGTCCTTTCCAACCCAGACCATTCTCTGGTTCTGTGATTCTGTAAATCTTCCCAAACGGCTTTGTGTTTTATTACTTGCTGTGAGGTGGGGGATGGAATTTTTCTGTACCCACAAACCCGTTATACATAATCTTTTGCAAGACTTTGCTGCTTGTTGCAAACATGCTGCTGCTGAAACCGAAACAAATCAAAACCAAGAGAAACCAATTTATGTTTACCTTCAGTCTCTTTACTAAAAGCTCCTTTTTGCATGTGTAGTTGTTTCCTTAAGCAGATCTTATCCGAGGTCACAGCTCTTTCAGGCTCAGCTGTTTTGTTCCACAAGAAGCTGAACTGTATTTTCACACGGGGAGACCATGGCAGAGGCAGCCTGTGGCAGTGGCTGCTTTCCCTGCAGCTCTGCCCACATCTTCCCTGTACCAAACACATCACATCAGTTGTCAGGGCTGGCTGGAGCAGACAATTGGTCATATTTCTCTTTAGAAGATGCTGCTTCTTGTGAAGCAGACAGCAAAAATGTCTGAAACTACACATACCTGGTTAGCTCTTCATTAGTGCATGAAATGTCCTTGAAGGAGTTATTGATTTTATTTTCTCCCTGAAGAATAAAATGTGGACCAAGGAAGAATTTTATAGGCACAAACCTGATTTAAAGACAACAAAAGTGCTAGGTTTCACAGAGTTTTATACAACCTACCTTTTTAACAGAATTGTTGAGAGGAATTAATAAAATTAAGTACTCATTTGAATTTCTTAAATGCATCAGTGATACTATAAGCCATAAGTTTAAATAAAAGGTTAATAATAAAAGAATTTGCATTTGAATAATTTCTTACAGTTCAGTGGAGGAATTGTATTGTCTTGTGGATTTTGCATAATTTTTAATGAACATCCTTTTTTTACATTTTCAAGAATTGCTAATTATTGCTAAATAATTACTTTATGAAAGATCTGATTATTTTTTCCCATACAAAAGTAGGGGCAAGAAATTTAGCCTTATTTATAGACTAAAAGGGAGGGGGAAAAAAGAAGAAATAAAACCAGCCCATCTGTCTTCATCCATCTGGTTAAGTGCTATTATATCTGTGAAAAAGTGGAGTGCTATCACCATGAGCATGAGGAGAGAGTCAGCCTCAAAAAGCAAGGAATGGCAAGTGAGCTTTTCTGATCTACACAAAAAGTAATAAAGGAAGCTGATTATAAATGCCTTTGTATTTTCATGAATTAAAATCAAATGAAGATGTAATTTCAAAATGAAATTATACTTCAATGTGACTGAATTTTTTTATAAAATTACCTTTCTGTAGGCATGGAAATGCAATAGAAGAGTACTGTAATTACCTTTGTGTGACTTGCCTTCTTTAAAAATCCTTGTCCATTAGCAATTTCCAAGACAGTGCCACTGCTTTTTATTATTTGAGTTAGGCATGGATCCAGTGCACCTAAGCACATGCAGTGTTTCAGGAGTGAATTTTCTCTTTCTTGCAAAGGCATTGTGAACTAAATCCCTCTAGAGGGAGCAACGCAGGGATGCCATCAAGTTAGTTGTCAAAGGCAGTATAGATAAACAAACTTTGCTTGTATGTGGGGTAGTTATAAAACCATATACATTGAGTTTTTGAACACACCCAAAGAAAGCTAGATAAGCCTAGAATGCCAAGGAGAGAGTCCCTAGCCAGTGCATGAAACCAGAAGAACCAAATCTACATTCCACAGGAGAAACAGTAATTTTCACAGAGTAAGCAAATGTCCTGTATGCTGTCATTAACTGTCACAAATGACAGTGAAGACAAAAGCTTAATGAAATTCAAAATAGGCTAATAGATACTGAAAAATATCAGAGTTACAATACTAAGATATGGAGTGAACAATACTGAAGTCTGAGGGGTCCATGCTTCTGTGCACAAGAGTGTTCTACCATCTGCCACAAGGAATGGTCCCTCTGGTTCTGAATTAATATTACTGAAGTAGTGTTGCTCTACCCTACTGTTCCTATGAAAATGTTGAGAATGCCCCAGCAGTTCCCTTCTCACAGACCAGTTTTATTTCTGAGCCTTAAAAAGGATATTTATTACTCATCTGCTTCACTCAGATGCCACCTTTAGGTAGATTGGCTGGTGGTTTACAGCGAGCATTTAGGCACAACACTTCCTGTGTTCCCTGCCAATGAGAAAGTCAGAGCCACCACTTAAATACACATTTATAGACCTGAGACATTACAGCATGGCTTTAATTTTAAAATTAAGGGTCATTATATGAGGACTCTCTTAACTCACCCTTCTTTAACACCTACTGAAGTCAAAAAAAAGTGTGAAGTTCTGGCTTATCTTCAGGTAAGTCTGATGCTTTGGACACTCCCTGTAAGCCAGTCCTGCTAAACCCTGCATAGCACTGCCTACCACATTTTTAAAGGTTTGTTACCATATGATGCACAGTATATATGGAAATAATAGCAAATACATAAGTGCAACTTTTGAAGCCTGATTTAAACCTACATAGCTCAAATCACCACTTAAGTTTTTGTTAACAGTGGCCTGAAAGAAAGAAAGAAAGAAAAAAAAAGTCTCTCAATCCTGAGCAAAAAAAAAAATCTAAGGAAAACAGAAGGAAAAAGATATTGCAGAAATTGAATTATTTAGTTTGAATTTTATTTTTTTTTTTTTTGCCTAGAAAGACCCAGAAAAAGAGATATATTGTCACGTTTTGTATTTTTTCCTTTTTTTAGCTGTGATATCTCTGAAAACCATGTGGCACAGCATCCCATCTCCACTTCTCTGTGTTAGTCACTGATAGATCAGCCTCAGAACAGTTTTAAAAGCACTCCCACAAACACCTGAGACCTAATAATCTCAAGAAACGTTTAAAAGTATTTCATGTTATACCTCTTTTGCTGATCATTGATTCCAGAAAAGAAATATTTCTCATTTTACTTTTGGAAGTTTTGTTTTTGTCATTCCAGTTTAGTCACTTGGGGGGAAAAAAATCAAACCACTTCATTGAATTCTGTAGTATTTAAAGCTTTCTAACAACATTTTGTCAGTGATTTGGCTGTTTCTACAAAAGGCTCTTTTTCTCTTTTATTTTAATTTTCTTTGAAATATCATTTCCCACATGAAGCTAAGCCCTTGGCCACCTGTCCTTTGCATCATGGTAGGCAGTGTGTTCTGGATAGTGCTCTTACTGCAAGTTCACTCCACAGATCCAAGTCAGAAGGTTTGTTTTACAGATTCCTGTTTTCTGTCTGCATCACACCTCAGAGTCCTTCTCTGTTTCTGCTCCAGGTAATTTCTTGGTTTTCCCCTTGAACCACTCTTGGTCATCTTCTTATTCCATTAAAATACATTTAATGGATTTGTGTCATACTGATACAGTTTTGTGTCATACTGATCTGCAGTGCAATTTAGAGTTGAAGAGTTAATATAGTGAAGCACAAAATGAAATACCTGAAAAAAAATTACTAAAATAAAATTTATGGTTTATGTAAATTTTCACCTGTAAAGAAAAAGGAAATTAGCTAAGCAAGCAAACAACAGTTACAGATTACTGCAGTACTATAATTTTCTTTTATTTCATTTTATTTAAACACCTCATTGTATACAGCCTAGGTATTTACACTTTCACATTTTAGTGAATATTAAGTATCAATATTGGATTAAAGGTTTCACCAGAAAATTTATAAATTTTAAGAGATACTTCAGGCTCTCTTCTATTTGGAAGAGCATTCAGGTGGGGTAATTTTCCTTCTGGTGACTTTTTTGTAAATACTCAGGAGAGATTTATGGTGTATGCAGCTTTCAGGCTCCAGATTAGAACAGGTCTTGTGAGGAATTTAAAAGACTTTTAATAGGTCAATTTTGGCACAGCACAAATTTAATCCACAAAATCTATGCCCTTACACTGAAAAACCCAAGGGAGATATGATTCAAGGTCTGTGGATATTTTGGTGGATAACAGCAAGCTTTACTAACCTCTGTTTATTTAATGGACATTCTAGATGTCGCAGCAATTATCTTGCTAGAAGTCCACGGATCAATTTGATATATCTGTAATCAATACAAAATTGCACATACCGAGACAAAAAGGAAAATTTTAAAAGTTTATTCCAAGAATTTCTCAAGCAGAATGAAGTAGATGACAAATGTGAACATGGTGTTTAAATATGATCCAGTCCTATCTAGCTGACCAGAGTTTGAAGAATCTTTCTGTGTCGTGAAACAAGTTACTCTGAAGACTACCTGAAATTACCAGCAATGGGCTAAAAAGACTAAGCAAAATCACTGATGTGAATTGAAAGTACAGACAGTATTTTAGAGGCTGTAGTTCTAACTTCTCCAATAGGTTAGAAATTATGGTTGATTTCTTTCTAGTTTCCAGAAATTTAATGCTACTTGGTGAGGTATTTGATGTTTTGTTTACAGAATTTTTCCCTTCTCAAGAAATCCTGCTGTTTTGTTCTAGTATTTTCATTAAAAACCAATAGCACATAAGGCATAATACAATTAATTTAATTTTCACTAATGATAGCCTTTCATATTAACCAGTACCCATCCTTTTATGCAGTCCTGCTGTGCTCTGAAGTATGTTATGTATGTGTGTAAGAAATAGACCAACAGAACAGGAAATTTAGTCTCCATAAATACCTTGTATAATCAAAATTTCCAATAAAACTTATGCTATATTACAGTGGCACTTATTTGATTTATGTATGAGTAATTGAAAGAATCAAATTTCTAAAAAGACCTATTGTGGAAGTCTATCATTGAAATAATAACAGCAGAGAAAGAAGTTTTCTGTGGTTCAGAATGCAGTATTTGAGAGCAAGAGAGCCTTGGGATCTTAACCTGTGTCTAAATAACAGGCTTTTGGCTGCTTTTGAATAAAGTTTATTCTTGATTTTACTCTTCTTCTTGTGGAAGAAAACCAAGAGTTGGAACATAGCTTTTTCTGAAAATGCTGTTTGAAAGTGGTTTTGGAAGTTGTTTTCCAAATTGAAAAATCTTTTCAAAATTCATTTTCAAATTATCAAGTTACAAATTGTATCAAATATACCTAAACCAACCCAAAATTTATCCAAAATCAATTATTTTATTTTCCTTCCTCCCTCCTCCCAAATTGTGTTGAAACTTCTTTCCAGCTGGAATCAAAATATTTCATAAAATCGTGGCAATGAATGGTTTGGATTGGAAGGGACTTGAATGATCATCCAGTTCCACCTCCCCTGCTATGGGCAGTGATGCCACTAGACCAGGTTGCTTAAAGCCCCATCCAAACTGTCCTCGAACACTTCCAGGGCTGGGGCATCCACAACTTCCCTGAGCAACCTGTGCCAGTGTTTCACCACCCTCACAGTAAAGAATTTCTTCCTATCATCTAATCAAAATCTCTCCTCTTTGCAGTTAAAATCATTCCATCCTGGCACTATTTCCATTCTTTCTACTTGACCGTTGTTCTACAGTTTCCATTCTTTTCATCCTATAGCAGTGGCAAAGTCGAAGAAAATATATATTCCATTTATATTATCTACTCTTCTACTTTGAGTAAAGAAGAATACTTGACAAGAGGAATATTTTATGTATTTTCTCCCACACACACTGAGATTTCAGGACAATCATATCAATCAGCTCACCTCTAGCCCATTGCCTGATAGGACAGTGCATAACAAAAGGCACCACTCACTGTTACTGAGCTATCACAGTCTGCACCCAGGGCTTTGAACAAATCTCACCCTGATCCTTCACTTGCTTTGACCTCAGTGTGATTGTCACCTATCACCTCCGTCTGCAGGTGATCACATCCTCTTCCCTAACAAAGGCTCCTCACCCTGTCTAGAAAGCAGCAGGAAAGGACTCACACTTCTGAATCTTTCTGTTTCAGATCTGATACAGTAACAGGAAGACTCCATTCCTTCTTTCAGTACTTCAGTCCCTTTACTTCTAAGAGAGACAGATAAAAATTTTACTCGTTGATTCTTTTTCTTATTCTGCACACATATATGTGATTCAATATATCCTTCAGCAACTCAGAAATTACAATAATTCTCTCTGTCCTATTCCTGAGGAAATACCCTTGTAGTGAGACAAGAAGTGGGAACGTATGCTTCTACCTTGCTTCTCTGTCCATGGCTCAGCAGCTTCATTTCCTTCACCTTCACCAGTGGCCAGTCTAATTGAGCAGGTGTTTAAATGGTGCAGTGCGAGGTGGGATCATGAATCACTCAGGCAACCTGCAGTTTACCCAGGCAGCAGGGAGGTCAGCTGGGTGCTCAGCCACAAATTCCCCAGGGCCCTTAGGAAATATCAAAAGATTGTCTCTGAGCAAATCATGTGCAAATCAGCTGGAGTGGCAAGCTGGTCTGTGGCAATTAAAAGCTCATTTTAATTACTTATGAATTCATTTTATCTGCTATTTTCAATTTCCTTGTAAAGGACAGAAAAACCAACTTTTCAGATAATTATGTTGCCATCTACCTGACTGTATTTCAGCAACCAGCTCAAATTAAAAATGCACTAAAAGTGAGAGGGAGTGACTTAACTTTCTCCCTGAATCCAAAATAACCCCAGAAACCTCCATCCAGCTGCTCTCTCACCCTGGGGAATCTCTGATTCCATAAAAATAAGCTAGAAGTGGAGGAGGAGATCTACCTTCTAAGTTCAGCAAATATGTGCAGAATTACCCACCAATAACATTGCTGAATAAATAACCAGCATATTTAAACAAGTTGGAGAGCCACAAAGGGATCTTTTCTCTCTAAGAGGGGTTCTGTCTAGAATAGCCTGCCGCAAGCTGTAACATATTTGTTGGAGCACTAATCCAAAATATGTCTATTTATGTCTTCTGCTTGATTACTGCTATGCCTCCTGGATTCCCAGCACTCACACAAACCAAGTAGTTACATGATATTTTGTTTCTCTGAAAACACATCACTACTCTTTCTCCAGCTGTGAAGCTTTGAAGAAAGAAATTGAACATTCCTTATAACCTCTGGGTTTAGGGATCCATCCACCTGTAGCACTGAGCATCCTACCCTGGCTGGCCTGGATTTGAAATGGGGGCTGGACTGTTGTCTCCAGAACTGCCTTCCAACCTCAGCCATTTGAGGCTTGCAAAATAGAGAAGACCTGGATTTGTGCTTCTGGTTTGAAGATTATCTCTATGTTTTGCAGTAGGAAGATGTAGTTTTAACTTCTACACCAAGACTCACCTGCCATGCCATGGTATAAGAAATCATAAGGAGGCTTGTTCATAAATATACCTCCAGATCACCAAACTTCTTATGGTCAAGGTTAAAGTGAATCAATTTTTTTTTTTTTCTAGCAATCTCACCTGTCTTGTCTTCATAGAGTTAGCCTGAAAATAGATACCTTTCATCTAACCATTTGGTTTGGCTCTCTAAATGACCTCCTGTTATTTAGTCTACAATCAAGGTATTACATTAATTTTATTTCAGATGCATCCACTTTTTCAAGATGCCAACTGATAAGTTTAAGATTTGCAACACCATGCAGAGGATAAATTTAGTGTGGGCTGCACTCGGCTCTATATTCATGACTCATTTTCCACCAAAGTGGGTCTCAGTGTGAATAGAAGATTTTCTCCTGTGTATCCCTTTACAAGGACACAGTGAACATTAACTTGTGCTTTTGGGTTGCCTCTCGTGTGCGAGGCAGAGAGAGAGGGGAAAAAAGAGAGTTTTCCAACTCTTATTCTGAAGATGACAACCAAAAACAAAAGCAGTATTTCAGTATATTCATTAAAACATAGATTTCTAACACAAGGGCTAACATTGTGATACTGATGAAATAAAATTCAAATATTTCCTTACTATGTCCACGAGCCTTGGCATTTTGTTACATATATTTTTCTTCTTTATTGCCATTTTCTTTCTATTTCCTCCTTTACTCCTTGCTGCTGTCTTCCAAGTGTCACATCTTCTCTTTGTGTACAGGTGTACACAGAGTGGGAAGGAAAAAAATTTTCCAAAGGATTTCAAACTTTTCCATTTTCCTTGACAGTTATTACAAGTAAAATGGAAATATTGAGGTCAACAATTCAGTTTCCCACTTCCCTCATGCTATCTTCTAGATTGTTTCCACAAAAGTTTGGAAAACTTTCCTTCTCTGTTGGTCAATTCCTTCATATCATAAAGGTTTCTTCAGAGTTAGTGATCTTCCTCCTCCACCTTCTGGTCACCTTAAGAAAGCTCCTGTGGTCCAACAAAGAAATAATTGTTGACATATTTTATTAATTTAATTATATTCTTATTATTTATTCATAATCTATTTTAATCTACTAAACTTTTTTTTTCCTAGAATTGGTCTCAAAGAAAAAAATACCTTTAAAAATAAAAATGGCAGTCCTCTAAAGGTTATTGAGGGGTGGCAAATTCCTACAATATATAACATATTTTCTCAAGACAAAACAAAGCTTACATCTTTTAACTAAATTAATTACCTCTTTAAGATATGTACCTCTAAATGTGGCTGACATCTAGCTTGTTCTAATTTTATTATTTAACCTGGTTTAAAATTTGAGAAATGCTCATCCCTATGTCCAATTTCATTCCTTAATGGATTTTGTTTACCAGTGTCATGGGAAGTGTATATTGTCTCAAATGATCAATATTTCCAAGTACTCCTACACCTGCCCTTTAATGAGATATGATTTACCTCCTGTTTATTTAGACTCTCAATATTTATGCATAGTCTTCTTTCTTATTGAGTCATTCATATTCATGGTGGTGCAGTGTCTTCTTTCTAGGATGTACCACCTTGATGCATTTATTGATTTCTCCTACATGATTTGATTAGTAAATAACTTATTTCCTCACCTTATCCTTTCTTAATTTTCTGTCTCCCCTGATAAGTGTTTAATTATAGCTAATATTTCCATTTCCTTGCAATCCATTAAATTGTGGTCTTCATTTCCTCTTTCTTATTCTGTGTTCATTTGCTCCCCTAATTTAAATTTTTGACCCCTCGAAGCTATGATATCTATTTTAGTCTTTGAACTTGCCACCTCTCCCCTCCAGAAAAAAACTTCACCTTCTGAATACCTGTTGTGCCTGCTAACTTTTTTCACCATGGTATTTGCTAATATGGTTGAGGGGCATAAAATTATTCTTCTCCAAATTTTGAATGTGCATTAGCTGTTGAGCATAGAAACCTTTTCCTAGAACATAAAAGTTAGTGCCAGGATCTACTAATGTAAACCATGATTGCTTTCAGTACGCAGCTTTCAGTACCTCTTCCAGGTGTCTTCAGTCTAAAGGAGCAGGAAGCTATCTACAAACGTACTGTAAACCCTTGGATTCCTGGCGGCTTCTCACATCATCACTGTAAAGTCTTTTTACATGAAAGTAGTCCCACCACAGACAAGCTGCATTACAAATACAGGATGTTTTAGCTCCTCTAAACAAGAACATGCCCCTGTTCTCCCTTAAGACCTTTAGAAGTTTTATTAAGTATTTGTCTACATGCTTTAGTGTTTGCAAATAACATAGGATAAGTGAATATTAGTAATTCATTTCCACGTCTAGAGTTAGACAATAACGTTACAAAGGTTTAATGAATAAGTTCACAGAAATAAAACAAGCTGCAGGCTTTCATGAGTATCAGTGTCAGATCTCTCCTTTCTTATCACCTATCAGTTATCTCCCTTGTCATCTAACCACAAGCTCAGCTGTGTGTCTGCTTTTACATAAACCATAGGACTGACACACTAGAAGGGTTCTGCAATCCAAGGACACAGGTAAATTCTAAACCTAAATCTCTCCTTGCATTTTTTTTTTTCAGACATGTCCCTTTTCATAGGATCAAGAATTCTGAGAGAAGAAATCAGTCAAGACTTTGAATTTAGCTTTTTTCTCGAGAAAACTTCCTCACATACTTATAAATTAAAAAAACATTATCGTCTAAGTGAAGCCATCCATAACCAGATATAAGCAGTTCATCAGTTTTCTAAGAGAAAAATCTTTTTCTCCTGGCAGAAAGAGATTGAAGTCTCAAGACAAAAGCAGGAGATTGTCCACCAACCTATTTGTACATTGTAAGTCTATGTTACATGCACACACACACACACATATATCTATAGAAAGAGAGAGAAAGAGAGAAATTATGTAATAAAGTGCATTTTTTGATTACTGAATTCCTGACCCTGGTTTTAAGCCTACTATAGAAGATGCCTCACATTTTCTTACAAGCCAGTATCTATTCTGTTTCACTTTATTTTCTATGACCAGAGAAACAACACTTATTATCCTCTCATTGTACAATGGGGTGCTGCAGAAGAAGGGTTTCTCTAACCACATTCCTTGCTAGTTAAATCACAGAATATTCAAGATGGAAGGGATCTGCAAGGATCATTATGTCCTATTCCTAAGAGATAGGCCCATACAGGGATGAAACACATGATCCTGGGGTTATTTCTGTGCTCTAACCAACTGAGTTAATCTCATGGTGTATTTATTCATGCCTGCCTGTGTCTGTACATTTCCAGGGCCTAAAACCTCTATTGTGTACTGAGAAATCTGCCTTCTTTCTGGTACCAAATACAAGTCATACATAACCAGTGAGGAAGGAAAATATTTCTCAGCCTTCTCTAAGAGAATCAGCCACTGTAAATATTGGTGGTGCCAAGAAATCCTGCCAACCAGAGATGAGTGAAATGATTTATATGTAAAGTTGGTTGCTATAGCCCATGACTACAGGAGAATTTTTCTGCTACTGCAGCTGTCATCTCAAACAGGAATTTCATTTATTACTATTATTTATTATTATATTGTCTTTATTTTGTAACTTTCTAATTGCAATAAGAAAACTAAAAGTAGTTACAAGCAATTAACATTTATCTTACTTGATTCTAAAAGCTTGGTCTCACTTGCCAGTTTAATCTGCATATAAACTGATGGCCTGGCAAAATTGGCCTTTGAAAAAAAGCATATGGTACAGTTAATCACTGTGAAATCATCAGAACTTTGCAAATCCAGAAAGGCATCCAAGCAAGCTGTTCAGCAACATTAAATCTTAGCAGCTATATGCTAGGTACCAAAGTCATGTTCCAGTATTTTATATCACCTAAAGATAAAAATCATCTGTCACTGATATTGAAAAAAAGGTTTTCTGTATTTATCTGTGTTTGAATTACTGTCAAGTCGTTTTATCTGTTATGAATAAAAAATCAGCTTGTATAGAATTGTTTCTGCATATTTATTCACAAATAAGTGTGAATCTTTATATATAAAATACTTGCTATGAAATTATTGCTTACTGAGTTTCTCAGGGTATTTCTGTGGCAATTAATTTTTCTCTTGATAATTATGGTAAAGATAAAGTATATATGTAAGGCCTTTTTCACACAAACATGTCTATGTAGATGTAAAAACTTAAGATAAGCTGTTGCCAGGTCAATACTAATAAGAGTGTCATGTAAAACCTTCTTCTAAGATTCATTTTTCTTAGGCTAATGGCAGATTTCTTATCCCAACCTCTTGTTCTTTTTATCACCATCTAAAAGAGGAATGTTGGATGCTTCCAATTTAAGCATTAATCATAAAAACAGAAGGTACAGGTATTACCAGTCTATTTTTTAAGGTGGGGTGAATTGTATTTTGCAGCTTCTTTAGGACTGAACAACACATGGTCGAACAATTCAGAGTCCAGGCCTACAAATTCAGCTTTTTCAGAGTCTTTCTCAATCTTCACTGCATCACCTCACAGGGGTGATATGAAATCCATGCACAATTTACATTTTTCTCACTTCTGACAAATCAGATGATTAATTACAGTTTGGAAACACAGCTACAGAGTTAATTCTCTTTTTAATGACTTCTCTGCTGGAAAATAGAACTGGACTTTAATAAAGGGGGAAAAAAAAGTGCGGGTAAGTTTTGGCCATTTTAGTAAACAGCATCCGAAAGCCAAAAACTTACATTGGCTATTACCGGGTAATTTGCTTTCCTAGTGGTCAGTCTAGAGGCAATGGACACAAACTGAAACTTGGGAGGTTCTTTCTGAACAACAAAAACCAATTTTTGACTGCGAGGATGACCAAGGAGCGTCACAGGTTGTTCAGGGAGATTTTGGAGAGTCCATCCCTGGAGAGAATCAAAAGCTGACTGGACACAGTCCTAGTTCTAGGTCACCCTGCTTGAGTCAAAGATTGGACCAGATGCTCTCTAGAGGTCCCTTCTAACCTTAATCATTCTGTGATTGTGGGAACCATTAAAGAATTAAATACAATTTTGTCTAGCCCGTGGTCATTCTCCCATCATGGGAACCATTAAAGAATTAAATACAATTTTGTCTAGCCCGTGGTCATTCTCCCATTTCTCAGTTCTACACAAAACATTTCTCCTCAAAGTCCTGAACTCCCCTTGGTTTGTTTTCTAAAGGAAACTGGGAAATTTGTACCTGTCACACAACCATACTTATGTTTTGAAAGTTACATGTTTCCCTACACCTGCAACTCAAAATACAAAACCTTTAAGCAGAAAGGAAGCTACTGACCAAACCTACAGCCTGGCTAACAAGATTTTTAGAGAAAATAATTATTCACATATTCTGAAAAGTCACTATTCAGCTCACTATGTCAGAAAACATTCCTAGAATACATTTCAGTTCTTTGTCCTGTTCAGTGTAATAACTGAAAATTGCTTCCATTAGTCAGTGAACTTTTATAGAGTTTGATAGACCTTACCATTACTGTGGTTTTTCTAGCATTCAGCCTAGATTTCCCTTTGCTCCATTACTTTCCATCAGTTTTAATTATAAGCATTTATAGCCACCAACTGTTTTTCTTCCTTCCTGGTGTATGCAGTCATTTAATAACTGTATAATGATTTGGGCTCATTTGCATAATGCTCAGTAAGATTTTGCTCCATCAGTAATCCCACTGACTTCAACAGGCTGTAATTATTGAACCAAATCTTCCATCATAATATTCACTCTTAATACCAAAATATTCAGGAACTGCATTTGAATCATAGGAGCTAATTCAGAGTGGATCATTTTGGGATCAAGTCTGCAGGAGTTTTATCTTGTAGTTGAATGAAGGTGAATTAAACAGGGAAGATGAAGAGAACAAGGTGGACACTGTGCAGAAGAGAGGGCTGAAGTGCCACATTTATCAGCTTCTCAGCAAACAGCATGAGGTTTGGAAGTCCCTGATGAACTACTGCTGCTTACAGCAGTTTTCCACTTTGGATTCCTGAAGCAGATTTAAGTTTTGTGTCAAAAGCTGCTACTGATGCTCTATTAGCCTGGTCTGGAAATAATGGTTGCTATCCAACAGTTAGGTTTTATGACTTAAACACTCATAATAGCTGGGGAAAAAATACTTTAGGCAATTTAATTAATGTAATTTAATTGACAGTCCAAATGCTTTAAATCTAAAAAATTAAAGATTCAACATCAGTTTAATCAGGCCCCAGACATGCGTTGTGCATATCTGTAATTATATTCTGAACTTAATGGATAGTTTTTATATCAGGTGCTACTTAAAACTCACAAAATCTTTGTACTTTGGAGTTGATATGCCTAACTGAAGTGAAAAACTATAGTATGAAGTGTTATAAAAGACAACAATAACCATTTTATTTGTTGAAATATTCACATTGAGAATGATAAAGGAAATCCCTCCAACAGTGAAGAATGTTAAATCACTTAGAAAGAAAAAATTTAAAAATTAATTTTTTTTAAAAGGCTCCCTTTATACCCTACAGATAACGTTATGAAAAAACTATACTAGGATTTGCCAGACACAGAGAGAAAGCAGAAATTTAAGAACACATTTAAAAAGCATCACTAAAAGGCAACTCAATAAATTATTTTTTGTCTGTTTCCTGAGAAGACCCTCACAGGGTAATAAATCTCATCTCTCTAGAAAGCAGTGAGCCTATAGGCTGAAATCACCTACAAGATGATATTAATTATTTTATGCCAGAAAAATGGCACTTCCATCTAATGAGACAGTATTGAGAAATTTATAAAATCAAAACTTCATCATTAGTCACTTTAATGAATGCTGAATTTTTTTTCTGAGCTGTAGCCAAAATCAAATTGCATTTCCAGACAAACCATTTCTAGCAAGTCAGCATCTAAGGAGCAGCCATACTACCAAGGCAGTAGAGCAAAATAGTAATTTTAGTCATAGAGGGTAATTATCCCTCACAAGAAGGGGTCCCAATAATGCTTACTCATTATTCAAGGAAGTGAAAAATTAGATGAGTATGACCTGAAATGTGTACATACGACACAGTTTTCCACTTGGAAGACACTCCTCTGATGAGGAAATCCCATCCATCTTGTAGATTTTAGAGAAAGAAGCTTAAGAATTCTTTACTTGCCTTTAAAATCCAGAGAAGCTGGAGACACAGTTTTCCACTTGAAAGACACCCCTCTGATGAAGAAATCCCATCCATCTTGTAGATTTTAGGGAAAGAAGCTTAAGAATTCTTTACTTGCCTTTAAAATCCAGAGAAGCTGGAGGTCTTACAGACTGCTAAGAGAATTCTGTTCTATATGAAATTTTACAAAAATCCTTCAAATAAAAGAAAAAATTTCTCTAAGTTTCCTTCAAAATCCAGTCCTGAAATTCAGTTCTCACATTGACAGCAATTGTAATAGATGTCATCTCACCACCTCTTAAAAAAAAAAAGAAAGCCAATTGATCAATATTTGGAACAAAGCGTATCCAAAAGCTTGACCCACCTTTCAAAGTTTGTGATCAATATGGAATCACTCTAGTGTGCCACAGGTTGTAATAGATGTCATCTCACCACCTCCTAAAAAAAAAAGAAATCCAAGTGATCAATATTTGAAACCAAGTGAATTCAAACCTTGATCCACCTTTCAAAGTTTGTGATCAATATGGAATCACTCTAGTGTCCCACAGCTGCAATAGGCATTTGACAACTTCACAACAGTCTTAGAAGAAAAAAAAATTAAATATGAAACTGAGAGGTCAGAAAAGAGGTGATTGAAGTAAAAAAATAGATCTGTTTTTTGCCTGTAAACCAGAATTTTATTATCACGTAGTGAGATACAGCCTGGCACAGGCATTCCAGTCAAAACTTCAAATCATGTATCTGTTTATCCTATTGCATTCTTACTTTCACATCTCATTCTACTTTCAGTAAATAACCTCCTATTCTTTAATCAAGCTTCTTAATTCCTCTGGAAATCAATGTCTAGCAAAATGATTTTGCATTTTTAAACAGACACATGGAAAAATATTAAATCTTCCTTCTGGCACTTTATTCAACAAATATTAAAGGATATCACAGCTTTCTTCATGCCTTCTCTAGTCTTCTCAGTAAAAGCAAGCTGTGCTAGACTGACAAATTAAAGATAGTGCCTTTATAAGTGATCTACTGTAGCAAGTATAAAAATACCATTAGAATAAAATATTTGAACACATTCCTTCATCTAAGAATGACAAACTGCAATATCTCTCCATCTGTCCTGTAGACATCTATATCTCCCACACAGATTTGTCTGAAAATTATTTCCTTCAAGATGAAGCTGACTACACTACACATTGCTTAAACTCAAACCTTTTAACTTGATTCTGTGCTTCAAAGTATAAAATAAATGTCCTTCATATATTAAATGTTGTACTCAGATGTTGAGAGAGAGGTTCATCTATGAGCAGATGAGTCTTCCCATTAGAATTTCTGAACATTTTTTTTCCATCAAGCAGGCCTCTTAACCACCTCTCAGTTTTCAGATTACAGAATTATGCCACTTTTCACAAGTAATTTATTTTATTTTATTTTATCAATATTTACCTGTGACACCATTCAAGCTTTCCAGTATTTACTTATTTTTTCTGGAAACGGAGACAGAATGTTTACTAGTTCAAAATCTTTGACATAGTTTACTAATCAAAATAAACATATGCTAAAAAAAAATGAAAGAGTAATATTTATCTTTGGGGTAAAAATGAATGTAAGACTTCTCTCATTTAAGCTTGTTTCAAAGGGTTATGTGCATTTTCAGAGTTCCCAAAAGGTATAATGACTCAATAGTAATAACAGGAGTCCATGAGAAAACCACGTCTTTCTGATGGAAAATGTTTGTTTTATTTGTTTTCTGGAGGAGAATAAATATTTTAAATGAAAGATTGATTTCCTAAAGAAAGAGAAATAACAAAACATGGAAGAAATGTAAAATTTGTAGGAAACCAGCAAAAGTATGGATTGGTAATGGCTGGTAAACAAAGGTGAATTATTTGGTGGGATGAAGGAGAACACTGGAAAGAAAAATATTTGCCCGCAGAGACTTCCCTACTAGAATTCCTGAAGGGTGGGAATTGGGAAATAGATCTGACTATTTTCATCTGTTTGTTGTGGTTTTTTTTGGTTTTTTTTTGTACAAGGCATGTGCCATGTTATTTTGATATCAGTTAAATTTGCTGATAAACCTATGCTAGGAGCACTGTCGGTAGAAATGTAAAATTCTGTAGGAAAAATTAAGGGCACTGGATACTTAATTCGATTTTTGTTACTGCTATAAATGGACACAAGTTTGAGGTAACAGAGAATGACCTGGATATAGCAGGCAATTTCCAACCACAAGTCAGTATTATGATCAAGCTCTGAAAAAAGACAGATGTTGTTCCCAGCTGCTTTCCAAGAGTCAGAAACTCATGAAGTTCAACATGTTATGTGCATTCAAATTGTTATATACAGCGAGATCACATAAATTCAAATTACTGAATTAATTGAAATTTTAAAATACAATGACACCTATTAAACACCACAAAAACTCTCATCATTTTTGTGGCCAAATGATGAGAAATAAAAACTGTCAAATGTAGAGTGAGGAACTAATATATTGAAAATACTATTTGTAATACATACTTCCAGCAAAACTTTGGAAACACTTCTGAGGAAAAAATTCCAGTTCAGGCCACCACTGAGTAGGATTAAGATGGAAAAGAAAATAGAATCACAAGCAAAGCAAAGCTAGATTTTTCTGAGGGAATTTTTTACTTATTGGCAGGGTAGTGGAGTGGCAGTCACAAAATTCTTTTATGTTGAGTGTCTTTCTTAACCAGTTCTTCTTCTCACACTCCTAGGAGAAACTCTCAAAACCTCACTTCATACAGATTGGACAATATTTTGTGTATTCCAGATTTTTCTTTCCGTTTCTCCTTCTTCCAAACTCTGTCCCTTCAAATGTGTTTGATTAGCCTTCCAAAGTACCATTATCCCTACTTCTCCTGGAAATAATCCTTCTCCTGGATATGTTCGTACTCTGAGGCTCAGACCATGACTGATTGCCTGAACAGCTGGATTACACAACAGGAAAATGAAAAGCTCACATTTTATTCTGCACTGTGTACCTCCTCTTACGTGGGGGAAGAGAAAAAATAGAGGGGCAAAATCAATAATGAATAGTTTTGCAGTTTGTTCAGATGCAGAAAATTGCTCTCCCAGGACCAGGAACAGAATTCGGAAACCATTTTTAATCAACATAATAAAGCTTGGCCTCATTAATCTGCCTCTATGAATTCAATGCTATTGGTATACTGGCATTGTTGCTGTGGCACCTGCAGCTTACAAGGCTGGATTATAAGGCCAGCTATTTAAAAACATGACAGGTCACAGGATCTGTACTTTTTTCCTCAATATATTCCTATATTTTTATTTTTTTTAAATTTGTTTATGCTAATTATCCCTGGGCTAAAGCATTGAAACAAATTATTTTTTCTATTCTACAGTGGTTCCCCAAATAGTAGATGAGCTGTAGTCCTGCTTGTTTTTACCATGGAGCCTTCTCTGGTTTATGTAATTTCAATCTGTAAGGAAACTGCATAAAAGTTATTACCCTCTATCAAAAAAAAAAGATTATTCAAAGCAAATTATGCTGGTTTTGCTGTCAATTATCTTAATTCAAGGCTTTCATCGATGCTTATTATAGTGTAGATACAATATTCTTCCTGTGGGCTCTCCAGTGGCCTTTTTGGAAGCTAAAGAACTTTGTAAAGACTCCAGGGATGTACTTTGCTTCAAAGTTACAGTCAAAACTAAAGAAAGCTAATTAGCAACTTCTTGCTATCTGTTAGGTCTTTACAAATTCCCACTTGAGCCACAAGAGATGGCCAAGTCTATTTGCCATTATCATTTTGTCTGAGTGTGTCTGCAGTTCTCACAGTCTTCAAATTAGCAGATTAGTGCATTGTATTTATCAAGTACTATATTTATTATTAAAAAAAACACACAAAACCAACCAAAAAAACTTTGTGAGAACTCGTGAGAACCCTATCTTTTCTAGCATACTTTGTACATATATAGAGTATAATATATATATGCTTTATGCATATTTTCCATTTTCAGTTATGTTGCCGATTCGGTCTTCACACTATAATTTTTCCATAAAGAAAATGCAGTGAAGATTCTCAGTTGTTACTGAAAGAAGGGTGAGTTATAGGCTTGAATAGCCTTGTGGGAGTAAGAATCAGTATTTAAGGTCTGTTTTTTAAGTTCTGGGTTTGGTTTTGTGCTGCCATACATGTAAGCGAATTTTGACTGTGATTAAATCAACCCAGAGGAAAATAGAAAGCAAATCAGACTTTGTGAATTTCAGAGCAGGCAGACGTAATCATCTGATATCCCACAGAACTCTGACCCAGTTATTAGGTACAAGAATTAACTTTGTACTTGTGCACCAGAATTTTCCAGACACTGCATTCATGAAAAAGTTGAACCTTATATTGTGGGGTTTTTTTTAAAAAGATAACAGGACAATTTACCACTGTTTACTCCTCTATGTGGGAACTGGAATGCAACAAAAACTTAAAGTGTTTCTAAATATGTCATATAAATACATAAAGACACCTAAAAGGAGCATACCATTTTCTACAAAGCTTCTTAATAATTTATTTTTTTCTTCTAAACTTGCTGCAGAACTGTGAGAGAACTGCAGAGGTTGACCACCTCTTTAAAGAAAAATGAGGATTTCACTAGAACTCCCCATTTGAAACAGGGATAACAAAATCAAACCTTCAATTTGTATCGAGTTGCTCAGGGCCATGTCCAACCAAATTTGAGCATCCCAATGGATGAAGGTTGTACAGTCTGTCTGGTTACCTGCTCCAGTGATTTACCTCTCTCATTGCCAAAATATTGATCTTGCACACAGCAGAAATTTTCATTGCTGAAAATGGTGACTGAAATTCCTGATGTCCCAGCTTCAAAAATCCTTCAGGACACTCTGCTCTACTGCTGCTAAACATTTCACAACAGCTGAGAAAGGTTTTAACAAAAATTGAGAGAAGAGAGCCAGAGAGCCAGTTAGAGGGCACAGATGATAAATGCATGTTTCCTCTTCTGCTCCCTGGTGGGATCATACAAACACAAATGGGTAGCTACCAACAAGAGAGATGTGAGTTGAAACAGGCTTTTCAATTGTTCACTGCTTGACTCCAGGGAGATTATGTTATCTATTTACCATGGCATTTTGTCAACTCCAACAGACTGTGGAGACCAGAAGTAGACAAGGTCCCGAGATGCCCCTCTAACCTCCCTAAGTTTTAACATGGTGAAGTAATTCTTTGACATGTAGTAAAAAGAGTTTTTTGCTGTGACACTGATATCACAAATTAGTGTACAACCAATGATGCAGCACAGATCAGTGAGGAGTAGTTCTTGGCTCCTGATATCCAGACATAGAAATCAAGTCCCAAGAAATTTGGGATATATGCCAAGTAAATATGCAAGCTAACACTCATTCAAATTTTCAGATTTTAAGGGAATGGACAATAAAGCTATTTTGTTTCTACAGCTTATATCAAAAGATCACCAGTAATATACAATCTCAAAGTATTTATTGTGTGATGTATGACTATAAGATAGACACAATAGTGTAAGAAAATGAAAATTACATTAGCATGGGTTCTACAGATTTATTGTATTTTAATTTTGACTGAATTGGAAAAAGATATTAAATAGAAATAAAAAGAAAGTTATTCCAACATTTGTCCCATTAGATTCCTTGCAATTCTTATTCTTTTATTTTAATATTGGCATATAATGAACAAAAGTTATTTCTCAATGTGTTTATCTAATGCCACTACACCTACACCAATGCTCCCAAAGTAGTTGAGGCTTGTGAAAATTATGAATCTACTTCTATTTCTTGTTTCAGAGTAAAAAACACTCCAGAACTTTCAAAATACTGAGAAAAATATGCTGCGTTATTCACAAACACTTCTCCAGCTCAATTTATGCCAATTTATATCATGCTGCCATTTCAAAACTGTGCAAGTCTCTCCCCAGTAACACTCCAGTCCCAGAAGGGAGAAAAGCTTGAAGCATAAATATTTAAAGCTGAGCTGAGTTTATACTTTACAAGGGCACAGGGCTTAGAAAACAATATCAAACTCCAGCAACAAATCTGTTTGCCTTTAAAACATGACTGAATCTTTTGAATTACTGAAGGATAACAACATGGTACATCACTGCCTGTAGGCAGTAACTTTATTGACCTATAGAGATGGTGTGGCTGTGCATCCTTACAGTGGGCTGTGATGGATGGGGGCTCTGGTGAAATAAAACCAAATTGTGGTTTGGTGCCTGAGCTCTGAGAGCCGAGATGAGCACTTCACAATATCTTCCAGGTTAGTTGAGGGGAGTGCAATAGATCTCAGCACAGCACTCAATGATGTTTTTCACCAGAACCTTTACATTAATCCCATTAAGTACTTTGGTTTCTAATTAGAGGATTTATGTTTTCCTCAAGCAACCTAGTCCAACCTGTTCCTGCAAGTCATATTGAAAAATCTGTTTATATGAATTGTTCCACAGCAAGGGCAGAATGTCTGTGAAATCTCCAGCTGCAGTGAGGTGTTCTGTTTCACAGGAAGTCCCTTTAAATTTAATTTTTGATACAAAGTGTAAACACAAAGGTATATAACAATAAATAGAATAGACACACAAATGTAGTAATATACCAACATGTATCTGAGTAAATTATGATGTTATATTCTTGCCACAGCCAAAAATACTGCAGGTATTTTATTCTGAAAAGCTCTGGTGACCCCTTGAGAAAAGTAGTGTTAACATTCAGAGGAACTCTTGCTTTGGTGATGGATACTGGCTGAAAATTCAGGACATCCAGGAAGGTGTCAATGAACTATCCCAGCTTAAAACCAGCAGCACTGGTTTATTGACTGGTTCTATGTATGAGAATACATAAGTCTGGCTGCAAGTACTACCAAGGCAGCCAGACTTACAGACTCTGCCTGGAGACTCCATGAGTTAAGATAACTGCTTGTAGAAAATCCAGACTGACAGGCTCTTCTATTCCCATGTGAGTACCTGGGTATTACTTTCACCTAGCTACAGACATGATGCTCCCCAGAAACAAAACCACTCAGGTAACTAATCTGATGAAGCTGAAGGAAAAATTCAGCATCTTCCTGCTAGCAGGCACCTGCTACTGGTCACCCCACAGGGCTCAGAACAATTCCTCATTCTACAGCTCTGATATTTAGTATGATAAATTAATATCCTTTTCTGGGTCTTAATTTTTAATTATATAACAAAGCAGTAATTAGTTTCAACAATAGAAAGGCTAGATCTGACAAGGTATTGTTCTAAAAATTAGTCACTGTTCACGGTGTTATTGTTTTGGTTCTGAGGCCTGAGGACAAAAACATGCCATTCATTCACTATAGACATCCCAACACTCTTCCCTGAAGTATCAAACCAAATAAAAGACTTATTTTCTTTGTCAACATACTCTGGGAAAAAAGTCTTTTAGTGATTTTATTATCACTCTTTATTTCCCTCTGAGGCAATGAAGAGAGAGAGGAAGGATGAGTACACCATTTAAATTGTTGGGCAAGCAGTCTCGAGTGGGCTCCAGCATCACTTGAATACCTAGACATTGCATCAGTGTGCAGGTAAGGGTGTGGAAGAAAAACTTCCTCCAGCAACCTCACTCAGGGTGCTGTTGTTGGATTCAGGACATTTTGCAAGTCTGGAAAAGAGAAAACCAAACTGAGAAGATGACACCTTGTATAAAGTGCTCTTGGCTTAAGCTGTATCACAGCATAATAGCCTGAAAGGAAAAGGCAGCCTTTATTTTTAACCATAGAGCAGACTCCTTTTTACTGCCCAGGTTTCCCTTTTAAATATTTGCTATCCAGAGTTTATTGCTGGGCAGTTGCTCTCTGTGGCTTATGGGTGAGAGAGGTTTGGTTTCCCCTGTGGCTCCACAGTGGTGTTGACCACTGTGGAACCCCTATTGGCACTACAAAGAACATTCAAGCAAAGCTTTGCTTTCCTCGTTTTTCATATGCTCTGAGTAAAATCCAGCTATAAGTAATTCCAGGAAACAACTGTGAGAAATGATGTTTTGGAAAATAATTTGTAGTTGAACTGGAGAATATCACTTTGAGAGAAAAAAGTAGAAAGTCTGAAGAACCATTGTTACTCAGCTGCCTATTTGGGCATCTCCAGCATCAAAACTTCTCCATGAAAAGCTTGTTTGAGAGCTATTGTAGGAATATGAGAATATCTGCAAAATACTGTGCTAAAGAGCACATGAAAAGATTCAGAAGACCATTCATTTGCTGCACAGATAGAATGAGCAAGGAAGCAAATTACTTTTAATCAAAACCACACTAAAATATCCTATAACAAAAGGCTGGGAAAAAAATGTAATCTAAATGCAGAGAGGATGTATGCTAAAAAGCTGGTGTCTGGACTTTTACCAATCTTTCCCTTTTTATCTTTGTTTTACAGATATAAAAGCATTCATTTGATTTGAGAAACAATTTGAAAGGGCTTTATTTACCAATATGTTTTGCTAGAAACATATATCTCTAAGTGGTAACAAATTTGTCAAGTTCCAATAGCCCCATTTATCTAAAAGCAGATGTTGAAATCAGAGTTGTAAGCCAGACAGTACAAACTTAATAGCCTTTGCTTGCCAGCAATCTACCTTTGTACTTAGGTGGCTGACTAATTTGGAGTGTTCAGACTGCAAGAGTGAAAGACTAATAGGACTCAAAACCACAGTCCTATGACTAGGCTTCATCAAGGGGAGCAGTATTTGTTCCTCACACTTTCATTTATAGTTTACAGAAAATTTTCTTTAAATTTTGGATGAATAAATCAAATAAAAGGACATTTTAATTGCTATTGAAATCTGCTTTATTTCATTTGCAACATCTTCTGTAGCTTTGGAAGAATAAAATAGCAAAAAAGTATAGCCATATCTTTATTTTCTCTACATCCACTGATATAAAACTGACAATTTCCCATTAAGTGGTATCAATACTGATCTCTTTTTTGTAATAATAATAATAATAATATCAATAACCTGGTCTAAATTCTCCTTTTTAGAATTCTTCAAAGTTTCATCATAAAATACTTTCTTCTATTTAAATTCTAATCTCTATCTTATTTTCTATCTAATCCCTATCCTATTTGTGATTGTATAATAAAGAGTGAGAGAATGTAAAAGATAGAGGTTTTGCTTTCCTTCAGAAAAGGAAACCATCTTTTCAGAACCGCCATCTTTTTTAGATCTTCATGCTACTGACCCATAGCTAAACATCAACCTATGATGAATGAATAAAACAATAGGGTTATATAATTTTGAAGCATGCCTCATTTCCCTTGCTTTGCTGAAGATGCATTCATTTGCATCATATCTGAATATTTAAGGACAAGGAGGGGTAAGAGCAGATGGGTTTGGGTGTGGTCAGAGACCCATTCAGCCTGGTAGCCTGTGTCAGCCATGGCCACAGCCATGAGCTCTAGCTGTTGTTCCTAGCTAGAAATTAGAGGACTAACCTCTTTAACATGAGAGGCAGACAAGTGAACAACTTCCACAAGTCCATTCAGCACATCCTGTTGAGTTCACACTCTCCTCACAGTTCAGGTGAACTCACCCTCCTCAATCCACCTCAATCTAACCATCTGACTCAGCAGGCTTCATTGTTTGTGCCAAGTGGCACAGTTCTTTCAGCCCTACACAATTCATCACAGCAAAAAGGGTTTTCCCTTTTCCCCCCTTTATTTCACTAATCAAGCCTAAAGAGCTCTCTGTATGTTCTAGTTCAACATGGAGGAAAGCCATCAAGGTTTTAGTTGCTGAACATCTTCTCTGTCTTTTAATACTGTGTGTGAGAGTTAAGATGATAAATAAAAGTTATAGTAAGAAATGAGACCTTGTGGTTCTCATTCAAGAAAAAACAAATGTTTAAAATAATATTTTCAGTAACATAATTCCAATAAGGCAACAACATTAATGTGGACTTGAAAGAAGGATTCAGCTCTGTCAAATTCAGAATTTGCAACCACTCTGCAGCTAAAAGGAGGAAACTGCAGATATTCATGTGGCTATTCCTTAATCCTGTGCAGATTGTGAGATTCAGTGATGGCAGACCTCTTAATTTTTAATTTTTCATTTCTTCATTTAAAACAAAAAAAATATCTTGCTTTCATATAGAATGAAAATATATTATTGACAGCATGATTTTATTGAAGATATATGTTTGAAAGAGATGAGTTTAGCTAATTTAGCAAGTAATTTATATCCCTGCTCCAACACTTTACATTTTATATTCTCTTATGAAAAAATTAGCCATTAGGCCAAATAGTGAGTCACTATTTTACTTTCTTTGAAGTGATAACTGAGAACAAAAGATGGTAAATTGCTGATCACCATGGATACCCGCTCCTTTCATAATACAGGTACTTTTATGATACTTACTTTGAGGAAAAAGTGTAAATTATCTGATAAAATACTGTTCTTTGGGGAAAGAAAACCTAAAATTTTTGCATCTCCCTAAGCCTCAAGAAACCAAGAATAAATTATTTTTCACCAAATGGTGAGTGGAAAAACTCTCAAATGCATGCGGTGGGCGGGTAGAAATTCAACGTTTTTCGATTAACCAAAATTATCATCCCTGTTAGTTTGCAGGTGTTTGCTAAAAAATTTTTCGATCATTTGACTTTTTTTGAGATTAAAAATTTCCATTAACCAAAATTATCATCCCTGTTAGTTTGCAGGTGTTTGCTAAAAATACATTCTTGCAGTGTGATTTGCAAAATCTCAGCATAACCCCCCGGGTGACTTCCCAGTAAAAGCCTGTGACATTAACAGGGGATCTGATTACACTCCAGTCATACTTCTCTGTTGCAGATGCACAGTGGCTCTGCATCTGAAGCTGCTGAACCTAAAGTGAGAAAGCAAGTCTGAAACATTGCTGCCAACAGAGCATTTGACTCTGTTCAATAAATGTTTCTCTTTTTCTGATATCTGAACAACTTGACTTGTGAGGTCTTGGTGCTCATGGGAACAGGAAATTTTGCTCTCTGTTAATGCCAGCTGAAATTTCTTTTGTTGTTGTTGTTAATATTTTTGTTGTTTTTCCTTTTGGGTTTTTTTTGGGTGGAGGCTCTTTTTGGGGTATGTTTTGGTTGTGGGGTTTGTTGTTGTTGTTTGTTTGGGGTTTTTTGCCTGTTTTTCTTTTGGAGGGATTTAACCTAAGGATCTAGACTACCAGAATGTCATTCCCCGAGTTCAAGCAGATAACTCTCAGAAAGAATTTCACCTCTAGCAAATATGTTAGTGTTACATTTGACTGCTTTTTTAGTAGCCACTCCATACGCTCACAAGGTGATCCCTCCATAAAGATTATTCTATATTTATCAAAAGCTAACTTCAAAATTTGTGAATCAATTTTTGCATCCCTGTACTCATTGCTGGCTCTATCCAATTACCATGCTAAGTGTTGCTTCTTTTGGGTGAAGTCAATCTAGATATTCTAGAAATAGAAACCCTTCCTATGAAGAGCTCTAGGTTTTTCTAGACCATAATATTTTATATTTAAAAGAGTTATTTTATGTTAAACTAGTTGGACATGAGAGAGCAAATTTTTCAGCAGGAAAAAAAGAATTCTGAAAGAATAAAAGCAAACCTGGCCATGTCGCATCCAACAGAAAGTAATTAATGACTACTTTTCTTCTTGCTAAAGAATAATGTTGGGTTTAGCACCTGACAGTTCCCTTTCCAATCTTTTTGGGACAAGAGAATTATTTATTTCTAGTAAAAATTATCCAACTGGAAAAGTAGAACCTGTTATCGATGAGCAAACAGCACTGTGTTTGAGCATGATTGCCTCCTTATTTTATTTATGAAAGGGAAAAATAGAAATATATGAAAGATAAGAGGAGATACAACACACTGTAAAGTGAATTTTTAAATGTTGGTCTCGTGCTGCCTTTGCAATGTGCTTTCACACACACTGACTTAGCCAATTCCAGGTCTTTTACTGTTTCCAAACCTGGAAATAAGAATCCCAGCACACATGGCATTGATAACTGTGACATTCAAACAGATTTACACAGGCCACCTTATCTGCTTTACCAGCTGTATACATCACAGTGCAGTCCAAGGCAGGGAAACTTCATTTCCTCACATTTGGTGTAGAAAAGAGACTGTACTTATGCAGCATCTGTGCAAGGTGAATGAGACATAAATGGGGCAAAGTCTGAAATCCACCCAAAAAAGTGGCACTCTGATACTCTGTATTTAAGGCTAACCCTCCTCAAGACCCACTGAAATCCTTAAAGTCTCCATCACTGTTTATTTCCCTCTGAGGAAGACAAACATCAAGGAGCATAAATAAAAATATTAATTAATCAATCAGAATGGAGGACACAAAAACCCACAGAAAATCAAATATTAAAATATTAAAAAGTGCTTGGTAATGTGGTAAACAAATGCCACTATTAGTCACTTGACATGAGGGACATTGTATCTGACTATTCTCATCCTGGATTAATAATGTACTGGGAAGCAACTGTGGAAACACTCTGCAGTCCACATGCAAGGTGAAAAGGATGGACAATGACAGAGTGCTTATGGTCGCTGCACAAGATATTTGCAAAATTGTTTCTCCTTTGAAGATAAGGTTTTTTTGTTTGATTTGGTTAAGAAATTAAAATCAATACCTTCAGAACTAGTAAGAAATCTCTAATTAGTCAACAGAAAGTCTAGCTTCAGAAGAGATGCAGCTTTGCTAGTGAAACTAAAGGGGTCTGAAGCCTTCCTTCACAATTTTACTGAAGGAGCCAGAATGGTATACTGCATGTTAGTTTCCTGATGCAGAAATATTTGCCCAACTACACAGGGTTCTCATATTTCCTGAAATGTCATGGATTTCCTAGTCCAAATTAAATGTGTTCATCACCTAGTGCAGTAAGGATTATTTTATCATTATTATTAATATTATTTCATTAACCTTAGAAACTGGTATTGTTTAAGAGAAATAAAAAACTGCATCCTGAGGCTTTTCAGCACTGCAGTCCATTCCCCTGTCCCCAGGCATGAAATGGTATTGATGAAAGTGGGGGCTCACAGCATGTTTCTTACTCCTAATTGCCTCAATTTTTTTTCCCCCTAAGCACTAAAATTTATGACTTGCAGAATGCAGAAACTGGCGTGCAAACAAAACTGATCTGGGATAAGCAGTTTGTAAGCATTTTATCTGCAGAATAAAAAGTAACTTATCTGGAATGTGATTAATTTGATATCTGAAACTGACAGTCAATGTATAGACTCACAGTTTAATATTTCTACCCATAGAACCCTCCAAGCCAGGGAAATCACAGCTTTAACAGTTCCATCCCAAAAACATGATATTGTAAACAAAGAATGATATATTTGTGTGGGTTTATTTCTTAGTCACTCTCTTGGTGCATTTGATAGCATTATTTGATCAAAATCATAAGACAACAGAATGTCAAGGTTTAACCAGCAGTCAATAATCCCACAAGTATTAAAAGTTACATCCTTTTTCCCCTTGCCTGAGGATTGGATAAGTCTATTCTAGTGTTTATGGCAAACATAAGGATGGGTTCTTGAGAAAGGTAAGAACAGATTCAGGGTAAGTTTTTAAACAGCTTTGACTTACAGCAGTCTATTAGGACTAAGCTTATTAGTCTAAATTAGCCTAAAGGCAGATTATTAATCATTTTATGTGAAGGCATGCTGGCCAGTGGTCATTAATATTTTTTCAGCTGTTTATGGCTTTATTCTTACCAGATATATTTTTATTACTGCTATTGTTGTTGTTATTGCTGTCATTGTTATCATTATTGATAATTTATTACACAAAAAGCCCTCTACAAGAGTCCGTGTTGGCCCTAAAGTCACTATCAGCCTATGTTGGAAGCCCTGGTCTGGTTGATAGATTAAACAAGTAAAGAATTTTCTCAGTTGCTAAAGCTCAGAGAAAATACTTTTACTTGCTCATTTGTGCCTAATTGAAGTCACAGACATTAGTAATTTTTTTTTTTGCTAAACTAAATGAAAGCATAATTTTTTTCCCTACCTTCACACACTCCAAAGGAGCTAAAATTTAAGATGCAATGGACACACTCAGGCAACAAAAATGATTATTCACTGGTATTCTCATTCTGCAGCTGGCAAATGTGAACATATGAAATGTTTAGTGGCTGATAATGGTACTAATGGGACAGATGTCTTTTCATATTGAATTTTTTTAAAAATACTGGATTTTTTCATCTGCTTCTGTGTGATACATTTGATGCCCCAATGGACATGTTAAGTAGCAATACTTTTTGAAGATTCGTTGAGAACTGGCATCCTGACCATGGAAAAAAGACATAACCTTGGAATGAAGAAAGCTCTTGGCATTTACTACCTTAGCCTAATTTCCCCCTTCTAAGACCTAATTTATTCTGAAAACAAATCCCCAGCTTCAGCTAAATGGAACACATCCCCCATTTTCCCTCCATGCCTTAAACCAAGTCCCCTTTCTGGCAGGGCACTGTTTCCATGTCTCCAAAGCTACACAGCAGCAAAGGGCTTCTTTATGAATTTCCACATCAAATTCCATCAGAACTGAAAGCTGAGCATGTCTGTGAAACTCTGGCTGATTGAAAATGTGGCTGAAAAGTGGCAGAAACAAAGTAGTGATTTTTTAAATATTTATGAAGATGTACTATATCCTTTCACTTGTGCTGAGAAAAATCTCAGAAGTCTGCAAATCTCAGAAGACTGTAAGTATATCTTACTGTTCAAAAGTAGCTGCCAGAGAAAATGAGCAGTTTCTTATGGCAATGTTGAAGGCGTGGAGTAGGGGATAGCCTCCTTAGGATAACTTGGAGGGGGCTGAAGCCAGGTTTTAGAAATTATGTGAAAACTTGAGACTCAATAACACAGAATACATGAAAACACATGGAGGGGGGGAAAAAAAGGAAAAAAAAAAGGAAGTGCTAGAATGAAAATCAGAAAGGAAGATAACCAGATTTCAACTGGACGACTGTCAGAGTGAAGAGAACATTTCCAAGATTCACAGAGAAACTCACCTTAGTCTTCCCACTGATTTTTGATCTAAGTTTCATACAAGAGGTTAAGAAGGTGAGACCAAGAGCGGCCATGTAGGAGAGAAGGACCTAGAATAAATACTCCTTCCTGCTCACTCATATTCCTTCCTGGCCTGTAAAATCCCCACCTCCCACACTGAGACACCCTAGCTCCTCTTCTGCCTCCAACTTGCTTCATTTGCAACAAGGACAAAAAAAAAAAGTGAGAACAGATGCTTTTGCCATGAGAAATTTTCCAGACCACCTCTTCCACAATCCCAACTGCTTCCCACACTGTGATCTGCCAGGATCTTCAGAGTTCAAGCTTCCCCCATTAGCTACTCCCTATACAATTTTCAAGCTGTTTTTAAGTTGTTCACACAAGCATTCTCAAGTAACCTCAAAAAAACTTCTGCTATTACAGTTGACTAAAAAATGCACCATTGGTCACCTCTAGAGTAATATAATTATTATGCTGTGCATTATAGAAAAAGGAAAGAAAAGTTGTTACCTACTTTGAAATGCTTAAATATGACATGGAAACATTCCAGGCATCCAAGAATCCCAACTGGATTTCCCACTTGGGCTCATTGCTGACAGACATTGACTCCAGGCCTATTGCTCCACACACATGTACACACGTGAGATAAACAGCACCCAGGAGAACAGTAATCTCACCAAAATTAATAATTCCTTTCAGAAGGTGAAATCGTTAAATAGTTCCACCAAAAATTATTTTTTTTTTCAGTCTGAACTTTCCCTGATGTGTTGTCCATTTGGGCCAGCTGCTTTTCCAAAGAAATTCCCTGGCACTGCTCAGGAGAGGCCAAGGACCATTCTTAGTGGGCAGAACCCCTCAAGCCAGTGATTTGGAGACAGGATTTAGAACTAAGGATGCTCACTATTCATTCCTACCAGCCTCAGCATATGAAAAGTAATAAATAACTCCAGCTAACGCTTCATTGTCCTCATGCAGACACAAAAATTGCACACTGCATATCTCAAATTAGTTTTGCTTGCATGCCAATTACAGTATTTTGGGATTTAAAGTTTTATATTTTAGCACTTAGGGAAAAAAATTGAGTATTCAATATGAGGCAAAAATGGCTGGGTACTGGGTTTTGCTGCAAGTCAGAATCATTAATGATGTACCCATTTTTCATGGTCTTGGCCACAAGCCTGACTTTTTTGCCTCTTTATACTGACTGGCATCATTATGGGTCCTAGGAATATATTTAAATCTATTCTTTGCTTGCTAGCCTGATATATTCTTTACAGGAGAATTTCTGACTGCCTGGTACTATCCAGATTGAGTTGAGGATGTCATGAATTTCTCCTTTTTTTTACTAAGAGAGAAAGAAAACTATTTTGGGAAACTCCATCTGTGTTAGTGCTACCATGATTAGAGATGGAAGTGCTTGAACTGTCTCATTCCTCATCCTATAAAAAGAGCTATCAGCAGAAAGGGCAACCTACAGGTTGAACATACTCCTGTTTCTGTATCAAGAGATTGACTGGGGCATTCAGGCAGGCAGATCCTCCTCTTCAAATTGTCTGTGAGAAATGCTATTGGTCCAAATCTACTCCTCTGGCTCTCTACATTATTTTAGTTTTTGCAGCCAACTGCAAACCTCTCCACTCCACCTTGAAAATTATTAAGTTTTATTTAAACATTAAAACAAGTGACACGAGGAGAAATACAACTTAAAATTCATCACAGAATTATGGAATGGTTTATATTGGAAGGGACCTTAAAGATCATCTAGTCCCAAACTCCTTGTTATGGGCAGGGATGCCTTGCATGCCAAATGACAGGGCAGGTAATGTCCCAGCACAGAGGAGATACAAAGATTCCTAGGCTAGGGCAGTCCAGCTAGCAATTTAGCTATATCAGTCCATTTTTCTCTGCATTTACACATGGTGGGAACTACAGCAAGTGGGAATAATCTATCTCATATAAACCACAGTTTGCCTAAAATCACAGAATCACAGAATCTCTAGATTGGAAGAGACCTTTAAGATCGAGTCCAACCCATGTTCTAATACCTCAACTTGATCATGGCACCAAGTACCACATCCAGTCTTTTTTTAAAGACATCCAGGGATGGTGAGTCCACTACCTCCCTGGGCAGATTATTCCAGTATTTGACCACTCTTTCTGTGGAAAAGTTCCTCCTTAAGTCTGGCCTGTATCTCCCTTGGCGCAGCAAATCATTGTCATGCACACGAGGCTGCATTGGCCTGGCCCCCAGGAGCTGAGAATGCCAATGTTCCTGTGAATATACAGGAAACTGAAGAACACTCTGTGTCTAGAGACCTAGAGTGTTCTAGACCTATTTTTGGCAGAGGTCTAGAACTGGTGAAAGGTGAAAAGTATTGTAGGCCTAGCTACAAAGTGGCCTCAGGCCACAAATACAAGTCACTTACCGTAGCAATCAAACTTATGACTGCCTGCTGAAGCCACAGACAGAAAACAGAAGCAACTGTAGTCAAGAAGCAATGAAAAATTTTCAGCCAAGGGCACTCATCATAAAATAGGTAATAGTATTCCAAAACTTCAGTGTCTTGGAAGCACAGATAATCAGCTCATGCACAAGCAAATCATGAAACAACAAGTACTGTACTTGCTATTTGTGTGGCACAATTTTAAAGGTAACATGAAGAGTTTAGAAGAAATTATTTTAGTTTTCTGAGTGAAGTGCCAGTAAGTCCTTGTATTTCAGCTCACATACACAAAACATTCATTAGCCAGCATCTAAGCAATAAGCTAGAAAGGAAATGAGGACTTCTTACTTACTTACACTTACTTCTGAGTGAAGTGCCAGTAAGTCCTAGTATTTCAGCTCACATACACAAAACATTCATTAGCCAGCATCTAAGCAATAAGCTAGAAAGGAAATGAGGACTATATCTGTATATGTCCCCCTATATATGCATTAAAGCAGTTCCTTCCTTGCTTATTTTCCTATTTTGTATTTGTGGAAGATGTAGGTGCTACTTAATTTATTTTACTCTTTAAATTATTTTTATTAAGTGCCTTTTACAATGTCTACCTTCTATATTTCCAACACCACAAAAATTAGACTGTATGTGATAACTTATTTTCATAGAACTTTTCCATTTTTTTCCAGTCCTCCCTGCCTATGAATTGGGGTTTTGAGGGAGGTTTTTTTGTTGATTTTGGGGGCATTTTTGGTGGGTTTTTAAAATTTCATTTTACTTTGAGGGGTGGTCCACAAAAGAAATCTCTGGATTGTTTGTAAGCATCTCCAAGGTTAGTTTTCTAGACAAAGGACTACAGGAGCTTTTTGTCTTCTGTCCCTACACTATATTGCCAGGGCATTGCCTTAGAAGTACACAAATTTTTCCTTCATGCTTTGTGATGATTTGAATAGCATGGGCTTTCTGACAATGTTCCTCATTCTGGGGAAGCTTTTCGTAGCCTGAATGTGGTGATAAACACATCATGGTTAAAGGAGATGAAAGCTAAGCAGCAGCCCCAAGACCAGAGTTGGCTTTGCCCCAGCACAGATGACTGCCTCTGGAAAGGGAACAAAACAAGTCACAAAGTGCCAGATGTTGGTGGTTCACAGTCTAAAAAAAGCTTGGAAGCATTTTATTTGAACGCTTAACTAAAGGGAGAACAGTGGGGTGGAAAAGGTAGGAAGAAAAACCTGACTCTGAGACTGATAACTTGGCCTGATAAATATTGTAAAAAAAGGAAACACAGCATGTAGTTTCATCATTATGTCAAATAATCAGCATTTGCTACTCTGCCCAGCTCCCTGATTTTTATTTCAACAAGCTTTTCTGCAGCAGGAAACTTTTATTCACCTTCAGCCCCCAAGTTCCGGTATGCTACCAATTATTGGACAGCACTTCAGCAATTGATGATGAATCTTTAACAATTTTATCACATTTTTGGTGTAGTTTTACCAGACAGCTTCCACATTTCAGTCATAAAATTTTTCTTAGAATTGCAAAGTTTGAGTGGCAGTTACATATAATTCAGTCCTATAATCTGAGAGCTTTAATTGTGAGCTAAGAAAACCAGCAACAGATGAGAAACCATTTAAGAGTGTGAGCTTGCATGCAATGTCAAATCTGACAGAAGGAAAAAACAAAATAACTTGACTGTTTCCATCAGGTAGTAGGAGGAGTGATGCACCATGATAAACTAGGCATGTAAGAAGAAACCTCATTGTGCCCTACAATGTTTTTTAAATGTCAGAGCTTGCCCAGGAAGCCCTCACTGTCAGAGTTAGGATTGGCTGTGATATCTCACTATGGTAAAGCTAAAAATTTGAACCAGTTTTTGGAGCTTGCCAAGAAGATCTTAAATATCTTACAGCTTTGTTGTGTTTTTATTAAAGATCTGCCTAAAGGTCTTCCTTCTACTTCTTGGAGAAAAAGAATTGCACAAGTTAGTGATCTTAACAGGGAAGATAAAAAGCAGACATTTCTATTTCAGCATTTGTAGGCTGAATTGCACTCAAGTGTTTCAGAAGTTTTGATCATTTGGACAACTGCATTTTGGATTGTTGTTACTTCTGTTCTGTTGCTAATTTTTTGTCTTTCAAGTGGATTACTTTCCCCTAACCATTTAAAAGTCCTTCCAATTATCGTGTTAGAATAGCAAAGTAAATGAGGAATGTATGGAACTAATTCCCAATACAGCAAGCATAGAGTCTAATATAAGCCCAAAACATTTGTAATAACCTATTGAAATTAATGGACTCAAAATAATTTCTAAGTTCCTCAGAGAGATGAGGCTGGACAGTCTCTTTCACAAATGGAAAAAAAAAGACCAAGAAATGTGATGAATACATTGAAATTCAGAAAATATTCTATTACCAAAAACCCCAAAGACAACAAAAACACACACATTGGGCTTCCTGTTGGATTTTTAAATTTATTTTTATTCAGCTACTGCTTTTGCTTCTCTTGAATTACTTTTGTTATACTTCACTCAAAATGTAAAAACAGGTTTAGAACAAGCTCTCTTGTCTTTTGTTTTAAAAAAGCTCCTGGTCCCAGTCATGTTTTTAAAAAGCTTAGAATTGATTTCTAAGGCCTGCGTGGTCTGTTGTGCTTCCAGCATGCTGAGGTCTAACACTAATTCACACTGAAACAGTGCCAGAACTCAGCTGCTCCGAGGGAACACAGGGCAGAGATATAGTTTGCTCTGTGGGACACAAGCTCATTTTACTGGGGTGATTTTGAATTGAAACCAGTAAGATGTGATAGACACAGGTTGATTTCTTGCTGAGTAATGCATAGCAGAAGATGCTGTGCACTTTCCTTCCATAACAACTTTCCAGTGCTCCAGTCCTACCTCACAGGACTCTTTATTTGTCCAAATACTGAGGTCACAGAAGCCTGCCAACCCTGGCTAAATCAAAACAGTCTAAAATTTTGCCACAGGCCCTGTTCACTGATGTGAAACTCTGCTTTGATGCTATCACAAACAAAGGGCAGATAATAAGTACCAGAAAACCTGATAGAAGACACTACAAAAAAAACCCATAAAAACACAAAAAACACACACACAAAAAAAAGACTGATGTTGCCTTCTTATTGCAAAGCTTTCATACCTTCTTAGTGATATCTCAGGGGCACCCCACAAAAACACAAAAAACACACACAAAAAAAAGACTGATGTTGCCATCTTATTGCAAAGCTTTCATACCTTCTTAGTGATATCTCAGGGGCAGCTCCTCACAGCACTAACTCCTCCTCCTCTGCACAGCCAACAAACTCTATCTTACATCCGCATCTCAACCAGCCAACCTGCTCTTTTACAATACCCCTCCTAATTGGATCCAGCTGTGGCCTATTAAGGGCAGGCTTGTTCTTAATTCTTGATAATTAGCACAGCTGTAACTCCTTAGGGGTGAGATTACCTTCACCACTATCTCTATTCTCCTACATTCTATCTATCCACAATTTCCCCTTTTTCTTTTAATTACAAAGTTACTTTGACCTCTATGTCACAGTGAAGATATATGTCTCTAAATTCTAATTCAGTTTTGCTTTTTCACAGTATAGACTTGATTCATTCTCTAAATTCACAGAGAACTTATCATCAAAATCTTTAGATCTATGCCTAATTGCCTAACCAAAGATTAACTCACAAGAATGAGTTAAATTAATGCTGTGTTTACTATCTTTTGCAGGGCCCTTTGCAGAAGATAGTAAACCCACTATAATCATCTTTTGTGTCATTTCTATTTAACTTTGGAATGTGTTTGTGCCGACTTTGATTCATTACCCAAACTTATATTACATATCATCAGAAACCTTTATATTTCTATCTCTAAAATATTGACAATATCCACAGCTGTACAACTTTATAAGGTAACTCACAAGAATAAGTTAAAGGCCATATATTAAGGCAGCAAAAAATCAACAGCCACATAATTTCATCAACAGCTATAGAACTTTGAACAACATTAATCCAGCATCTGTCCAATGTACTTATGCTTATGGAATATAAACTTTTAAATGTATGCTTAATGAAAGACTCACAGTTGCAATTCACAAACAAAATGCACATGTTTCATTAGCAAACAAATACACTATAATAAATAATAGAGTTACTCTTTCCCCAGTCCCCACTGCTGTTTTAATAATTCTCCTCTTCCTTCTACAGATTTTGTTGTATTAGTTGATCACTGCAAGCCTCTCTTGTCTTGCTCTGTTTTCCATTCTTTTAAAGTCTTATAAAGTGATTTCCAGGTGGCAGCCAAATCTGCAGCTGCCATGCCCCCTTTTTTGACACTATATTTCACAGTCTTTTTGTAACTTCTTTCTATGTATATAAAACAATCTGTTCTGCACTCAATATGTTATTTCTCATTGTGTCCACAGCAGCTCCCCTGTACCTCAGGTGTCAAAATCTGTCAGGTCCAGATCAGGCATCTTCCCCTGGTGCTCTCATTGCTACACTGGGCTCCATCTCCAGCTGCACCTTGCCCTACAGCCCACTCCCAATCACATCAGATTATTGTGGAAATAGCCACTATACAATTTTAGAGGGCTTCTCTTACATGTTTTTTGTGTAGTTCTGACTCTGCCTCTCAGCCCTACATTTTGCTTTTGTTCCAGTGCTCATGTTGCAGTGACTTAGCAAACCTCCCCCTGTACTCCTTGGGGGCCATGCTATTGCTGAGGCACCCCCTGCTGCTGTGGCCATGCCATTTGCCACTTCTGTCACACAGCTTGTGTCCTGCTGCACACACTGCCATTCAGGGGGAACCCAGCACCATCCTGGCTCCTTGATCACAACAGAGTCCCCAGTTGTTGCCATCTTATTGCAAAGGTTTCCTACCTTCTTAGTGATATCTCCAGAGCAGCTCTTCACAGCACTGACTCAATCCCCTCCTCTGCACAGCCAACAAACTCCACTAGATCTCCCCATCCCAACCAGGTCTTTTATAACATCCCTCCTAATTGGATCCAGCTGTGGCCTATTAAGGGGCCATCTCCTCCTCTACACAGCCAACAAAATCCACTTGACCTCCCCACCCCAACCAGCCAACCGGCTCTTTTATACATCCCTCCTAATTGGATCCAGCTGTGGCCTATTAAGGGCAGGCTTGTTCTTAATTCTTGATAATTAGCACAGCTGTAACTCCTTAGGGGTGGGATTACCTTCACCCTTGTTCTTAATTCTTTATAATTAGCACAGCTGTAACTCTTTAGGGGTGAGATTACCTTCACCACTATATTCTCCTACATTCTATCTATCCACAGACAGAATGGAAATAACTGCTCCTCTGATCTCAAACAGATATGGCAAAAGGAAAGAGAGCAGGAACTGTGTTTGTCAGCTCTAGAGAAAAGACACTGAAGTGTTCACACATAGAAAAGATCATCACAAGGGACAGAAAATGTTGTATTACATTTGGGACAGGAGAATAACCGAAAGGTTTTTCATTATGACAAAAGGTCAGGGTTTGAAGAACAGATTTTATTGAGCAAAGTGTCTGGAAAGGGTGTGGTTCTGCCATCACTGGATGTTTTTTGAAAGAATTCATGCAAGACTGAAAAGATTGACAGAATTTGTGAAGATTAGAATAGAGAAGTCCGATTTTGATGTCATCTGGCAATTTTTTTCCTTTCCACTTAATAAATAGATCTATTAATACAACATCACAGAAGGAGCCTCTCAACTCCTCCACATCTGCATGTAGTGTTGGTAAATAAGTCAGTGCTAAAGGTAGAAAATTAGTGCATCACAGAAGCTGCAACCTTGCTCCACTGCTGAGATATTTTCTGTAGTGATTGATGAGGCAGTCCTGCAAACAGAATTATGTGGTGCTGTTTTCTCCACTTGAGATGATGGAAGTTCTTCAAAACTGACCCAGTTCTCCACTAAAATGATATCTCTCAAATGTGTTTAGCCCACAGGAAGAAAAGATATATTCTGAAATTTAGACATGGATCAATTGAATAGAGAAGGTACAAGACTTGTAGGCTCATTATGGTGAAATATCAGCTCTTAGTGGCAACTCATGAAGTCATTTTCTCCTTTGTTGCTCATCTAGATCACCAGATAATGATGCTGGAATATAGCAAAGAACCAATTATGACTTAAACTGCTCAAAGAAAATTATATATATAACTTCTTCTAGCTTTGACAGCAGGAACTGCTTAAAGTATCCAGAAGAAAACACAGACAGAGATATTCTGTATACACAGAGAATAATTACAAATCAGTATCTTCTCATATGCTGCGAACATGCCTAATGACCATCCAGTACAACTGTTTGTCAGCAGGTACAGTTCCACCAGAGGTAATGGGGTTGTGCTTCACTGGCCAAGAACCTCCAAGAGGAGGCTTAGAGGTGACCTTATGGCTCCTTACAGCTTCCTGAAGGGAGGTTGTAGACAGGTGGTGGTCGGTCTCTTCCACCGGGCAGCAACCGACAGAACCAGACACAGAATTAAGCTACATCAGAGAAGATGTAGGCTGGATATTAGGAAAAAACTTTTCACAGACAGAATAATAAAGTACTGTAATGCTCTTCTCAGGGAGGTGGTAGAATCACCACCTCTGCATGTGTTTAAGAAAAGACTGGACATGGCACTTGGTGCTATAGTCTAGTTAAGGTGTTAGGGCATAGGTTGGACTCGATGATCTTAGAGGTCTCTTCCAACCTCATTATTCCGTGAGTCTGTGATTCTGTGATTTGGCCTACAAATTTTAGTGGGTTCTAGAGAATCTGCTGTGGTTGTCAGTCTAAACTTTCCAATCCCGACAGCCTCACCTTGTAGAAGTTATCAGGTTATTCGTAACACTTCTCATTTCTGTTTGCTTTCAGCTGAAAGGAAGATGGTCTGTGCACCTGCTGAGACATTGAGATACATGCTGTGGCTTGGAACTATCCACAAAAAACCAGAATTTCTAAGTTTACAGTAGTCAGCTATAAACTTATAAAGCCATTTGACTGCCTTTCTGGGAAACTGATGTTATAAAAGGGGAAAATAATTACTATAACTGCTGTATATGAGACCTGATGTATTTGATGCTTTCAAACACTACACCAATATCAACAATGAACACCTGATAATAGAGGCAAGTTGTTTATAGATGTGCTGTACAGACAGCCACAATTCCCTCAGTAATGGCAGCAGTTCACATAAACACATCAGAGATTTAATAGGCCCAAAATCTAATTCTTCAGCTACCAGGAGAGAGGAAAAATGCAGATTGCTCCTAGTCAGATTTCTATTGGAATCGCATTTTTAACCCTGCACAGTCAAAAAACCCCAAGACATTCACTCCACAAATAAAGGTATTGCTAAAGTTAGGGGATCTTTTCCTTGGGAGAAGGAGGTGTCCCCTTGAACTAATGATAAACTGAAAGGAAGGGAATAGATACAAACACCATGGCGCAAGCATTGTGATAAAATTTTTGTATACATTTAGGTGCTGTCACCCCCAGAAGTGGCATGTAAGCAGTTAAGTGCCTTCGAAGCACCAGTGTGGAAGAACTCCCCAAGAACCTCAGAAGTGGGGCACTTCTGTTATACCACTGCTACAGTATGGGGAATAAGCACACTGAGTTTCTAAAGCTACATTCACTTTAAGTCAACTGTGCTTAAGACTAGGTCACAAAACCTGGCTCAAATGCTAGCTTCTAATAAACTCCATAGCAAAGGTGACATTTGCATTACTTGGATTGTGAAATTCTAGGCAAAAAAAGGAAAGTACAACTCCATGATGAGCCTGCAGCATAGTATTTATGTCATTCTCATGGGACTACACAAGTGTGTGAGAACCTTTTCTTCTCAGATATTTCTGTAAAGGAAGTCAAGAATCACAGAGCACCATACTCTGTATGGTGATATATCCTTTGCTATATAATGTAGCTAGTAATATGAAATAATGTAAGAGTGCTACAAAGAATCATAGCCATAATGAAGCAAAGGTACTTTGCTTGTCTTTTTTCATGTATTTACTTAATAATTGATTTGCTTGGATTTTGAGGTTTGTGATATCCTGCTGATCTAGGTAATTATGCATCATAATATGGAAGAATCAGAGCCAGGCTTTCCATGATACCAACTTACACATAATAAACAGTAATGCCAGTTTACCAAAATATTAATTTATTATGCTATTGGTAACTTATTAGTAATTATTGATAATGTATGTGATCGGTCCTGCTTGTAGCATTAAAAAAAAGTTGTTTACACTTCTGATTTTAGTGATTCAGAAGTTTTGTCAAATGTATTACAATAGTAATAGTAATTACAAATAGTAATAGTAATTACAAATGTATAGCACTGTATTACATCGAATTCTCCCAATGAAAAGGCAACAAAAATGAAACTAAAGTTAGATAGATTTTATGCCATGTACTTTTTGGGAAAAAAACCCCAAAAATCAAGAGCTCTGAATTGCCCTCCAAAAAATATTGCCTTCCCAGGGTTATATTCCAGTTTATCCCTAGCACAGTGTGAAGGAGTCAAAGTGTAAGGCAGAAGCATAGGGACTACTATGCATCCATCCTGCCTCTGAATCCCAATTCCCATGAAAAATGCGTTTTCCTGGCAAGATCCCAGAATCATAGATTAGTTTGGGCCGGAAGGGAACTTAAAGGCCATCTAGTCCAACCCCTCGCAGCAAGCAGGGGCACCTTGCCCTCGATCGTGTTGCTCGGAGCCTGATGCACAGCATCACGCTGCCCCCGCCCCGCGCCGGGACAGTCCCGGGGCCAGGCAAGCGCTGAACACGGAGCTCCCAGCCCCAGCACGGCCAGCAGATGCCACCGACAGCTGGGAATTCTCTCCCCATCGCTGCTCTGCCGGACCGCGGGAGGGGATGTGACTTCAGGTAACCGCACAAATCTCTTGGCGATTCTCCAGCTTCCGACTTTTAAACCATGCTCTCTGATGTTCGCGTTACCTGTTTCTTGCTGCCCAGATCGAGCCGGACACGGCTGTAACTCTCAGGATCCAGCAAAATCCCTCCTGCGCGGACCCAGCAGAGCATCCCGCCGCTCCGGGAGCCGCGCCGCCGCAGCCGGGCTGGAAGAGGTCAGTGCATCCTTGCTCCCGTTCTCAGCGCTCTGTCCGGCCGGGAAGGGGGTGCGTTTTGCTTTTCGGGGAGCACACCGAGGGCACCGGCTCCCCCAGAGAGCAGGACCCCCGCACTCCGCGCACCCCCGACAGGCACCGGCGAGCGCCGGCGAGGAAGGGGAGCGAGCAGCGCCTCCGGGCTCCCGGGCGAGCGCTGTCACCCTGGGGTGCCCGGTCACTTCGGGGCAGCCCGAGGCTGAGCGCTGTCCCCGCGCGGCGCTCCCACGATGTGGGAGCAGGGAAGGGGCAGCTGCTGGGACACTTGGCTTCTGGCTAAGCCCTTGGTGATCTTCCTTTGCTCCCATCAGGGTGGCAGTGGGAAGCATACGTGAGATTTTGGTGGTTGGATGTACCAGAGGAGACAGCTTCGCGAAGAGCAGAGGTCTCACCTATTTTTCCCCACTTCCAGGTCATCCTCGCCACCCCTGAGCCTAGTCATCCTCTCCTGTAGCCATGGAGAACTCCTCCCTCCCTGAAATCAATTCCTCATGTGCAGACTGCACTGGAAGAGGACATGGGACTCTGAATATGTCCACTACTCCAGTAAGCCCCAGGTACTACATCACAGTGCCTGTCATCTACTCAGTCATCTGTGCCGTGGGATTGACGGGCAACACTGCTGTCATCTATGTAATCCTCAAAGCACCAAAGATGAAAACAGTAACCAACATCTTCATCCTCAACCTGGCTATTGCTGATGAGCTCTTTACCTTGGTGCTGCCCATCAACATTGCTGACTACCTGCTCCTGCAGTGGCCCTTCGGAGAGCTCATGTGCAAGCTCATCATCTCCATAGACCAATACAACATTTTCTCCAGCATCTACTTCCTCACTGTCATGAGCATTGACCGCTACCTCGTTGTGGCAGCCACCACCAAGTCCAGGAAGGTGTCCTACCGCACCTACCGAGCAGCCAAGATTGTGAGCCTCTGCGTCTGGTCCTTTGTCACTGTCATCATCCTGCCCTTTGCCGTCTTTGCCAAGGTACACAAGGAGCAGGGGCGCTCCCACTGCGTCTTCGTGTTCCCCCACCCCGAGAGCGTGTGGTGGAAAGGCAGTCGGATCTACACCCTTATTTTAGGCTTTGTCATCCCAGTGTCCACCATCTGCACCCTGTACACCACCATGCTGTGCAGATTGAGACATGTGCAGCTCCACTGCAATGCAAAAGCTCTGGACAAAGCCAAAAAAAAGGTGACGCTGATGGTGGTTGCTATCCTGGGTGTGTGCTTGTTCTGCTGGACACCCTTTCACCTTAGCACTGTGGTGGCCCTCATCGTGGACATCCCACAAACCCCACTCGTCATTGGGATTTCCTATTTCATCACCAGCCTAAGCTATGCCAACAGCTGCTTCAACCCTTTCCTGTATGCCTTTCTGGATGAAAGCTTCCGGAGGAGCTTTCGCAGACTGATGGATCGCAGAACCACCTCGTAAAGCCAACCCAGCCATCTGTCCTGTGTCCCTCACATAGTCACTTGCTTTTCCTAGGTGATTCCAGCCCAGAGTGCTTTCTCTCCAGTCTCCTTGTGATGGCCCACTGGGCTTTAGTTTGTCGCACTACCCAAGACATGAACTGGGGTTGGGTGGATCTTTCTTACCTGTCCTGCACTCATTTCCTTAGCGCTGCCCTGGTTTCTCTTGTTAGTTTATTTGTTATTGTTTTGGGGTTTTTTTAATTTCTTCTCTCTAATGCTGTTTCTGACCTGGGTTTGGAGCTCACAGAGCTGCCACAGGTCCCTTTTCCCTTTTCAAAGGCATTGCTTTGTGAACTCAAGCCGCACGACTGGCTCAGTTATTGGTGATTTGTAAATCTTAATAAAAGTGTGTCACTGTAAGTTTCTCTGGGCCTGGATTGAAGGCACTTGAGAAGGTAGTTCACGTTCAGACTCAGATGTTTATTATTTCTTATCAGTAAAACAGTCTTACTACTGTGAGTTCAGCAGTTTTTCATTAGCAAGGCACAAAATGGCTAACAATCTCTTGTTACAAGGTCTTTTAAGACTAAACTATCCAATTAAGAAAGGACACCTATATTTTTCCTTTTAACCCAATAACTGATCCCAAAGAGCCCACAATGCAAATTTTCTGCCCAATTCCAAACATCAGCCAAACCCATGAAGAAGAAGGAAAAAGAAGCATGAAGAAGAAACTCAGGATGACACCTTGTGCCCTCCATCTTCCTTCCATCCACAACATACTAAAAATCCCAAAACCTAAATTTCTCATCTAAATGATATACCTACACTACTCTCTATAATCTATTTCACACTTTTGTGGATTCTAGTGTGTCTTGAAATCTAGGAAACTTTCTCAATGACTGAGGGTCAAAGTCAGTGCTCCCCTGGGGGGTCAGGGCACTCCAGAGCAGACAGAGAAATATTCCCAGTGCCATGGGTTTCCACGCGTTACCAAGTGTCTTGCTTAATAATACCACAGCCTCGTTCCTACCTACAGGACCTGCTTACCAAAGTCTTGCAAACTTAGCAACATCTCCAAATGATAAGGAATAAACAAAGGTATTGAGCTAATTTCATTTTACAGGACAGTAAGATAATCCTTGATAACATGTAAGAGAGATATCAGTCTGAACTTTAAAAAAAAAGAGCAACCCCTCCCTAGTGAATAAAAGACACAGATATGGGTTTGAAGCCACTTGCTGCAGAAAATAGCTTAAGAGTGCACTTGGTCATTGTCATTTGCAAAAAATGCAGCTGTTGTTTATATCAGAAGTGGTGATTACTTCATTATTTGTAATGTGTTTATGGGCTGTTTCACTTACAGATATTTATTTTGTGGTCCTAGAAAACAGAATCAGAGGCTATCTTCAGAACCAGTAAACTTTTAAGGGTTTGAAAGCATCCTTCTGATACATGGGATCCTTCTTCCCTTAGAAATCACAAATAACTTGCAGTGGTTAGGCTACTCTTAAACTATCTCTCACATACTTCCAGTTTTTGGTAAGACTTATTAATATTTCTCTTAAGAAAGAGAAGTGAAATAAAAATGGTACATGTAGGATACTCCTGTAAGACTTTGCACCAGGTCCTTTCCTACTGCTGCAGTTTAAAGTTTTGCCATAGGCATATGGAAAGTTTTTTTTCACTAAATCCTCCCACAAAAAACTCCAAATAAAAATTTTACTCACAGATTTTAGCAATTATGCATGCCTGATACTTTATAATAACATATGTCTAGGGTAATAATTAAATAATTTCTCCTTATAAGACATTAATATTCCCTGAGCCAGTCAATGCTAAGTTCAACACCCAGTCTAGCTGTTGTGGAAATAGAAGGACTCTTTGGGGAATGACAGTGTTGTTCTGTTTCACTGGGGACTGAATGATATGACATCCATCAGACACAGAAGCTGGCATTTGAAAGAGCAAGCCCAAAAGGTGTGGAGTACCCATTTCCACATCTCACAGAAAAAAATGTGCTTCAAGAACCTGCACTCTATCTTTCTGCCTGAAAGAAAAGGTAATCAGCTTTTCACACCAGCTGTCTGGTGATCAATCACTTGCCATGGAGAGAGAATTTCATTTTTATGGACAGAAAAGAAAAATCTCTCTGTTTAGGTTGCTGTTACGCATGCCACCTCTCTTGTATTCTTTAGTCATCATCCTCACAACAACTTATTTGCTTAAAGACTACATACAGCTTAAAAAGTAAACAGTTCTATTCTCAGAAAAGACATGTGCAACACCATTGTGCTCTCCTTGGTTTTGATCCTTCCCTGAAAACTGATGAATGGCAGTAAAATAAAATTCCCTGTCCAACAGTCACATTAGTGGCACAGGTTTGAACATTGTTTGTGATAGTGACCACCAAACTGCTTTAGTCATGCTGCTATGCAGCTGCATTTGTCTCATCACCTGTCAGGGCTTCTTTTTACCCCAGAAATATCATTGAAACTTTGGTAGCTTTGTTGTGCTTCTGAAAAACCTACTCTGTACCTATACATCAACTTTCTAAGATGTTGGCTGGTAGTAACGATGAGTTATAAGAACAGTCTGATTTGTATTCCATTTTTATCTAGATTTGAATACCCAAATTTTAATTGCTCCTGAACAATCAAATCTGGTTCAAGTTCTTAAATAAAAAACCAACTTTCTAAGCTAGATCAATGTGGAGAGGGTTCTTCAAAATCTTTGTATTTCTCAGGATATGGGAAAGCATTTTAAAATATGCCTTTTCTCTTAGTCAATGTTTCATTTCATTGTCTTGCCTATGCTTATTTTTTGTTTTCCAAAGAGAAAAATATGAGAAGAATTGTCTATTAGCAAGTTTCACTTTGAGGTGTCTTGGACTGCTTCTCTTTTTTCTATTAGAGTCATAAAAATGCAAATAGAGTATCACTCATGGTGATGTTATCCTTCACTAAATTCCTTCTCATTCTGAAGCCACCTGTTCTTCACAGTGGGGTGAACATCTGAGAAGAATTCGCTGTTTCTCCAAATGCCTGGAGTTTTCCCAGGGTTGCTGGTCACAGAGCTGGCTGAGGCTTGAGCAACAGCCACCTTGCAGGGCTGTGCTGTCTGCAGGGCCTGTGACATGTCTGGGAGCCTTTCACACTGTAGGCATTGCAGGCTGACATCCCCTTGGAAGAGGAAGTTGAGCCTGGAGAGCCTGGGGAGGGTTCTCATTGTTGAGTAATGCGTCTTGTAGGGCTTCAGTATGGAAACACAACACTTAGCTCTTCTCTCAGCATATGCCCTTTTCATTTGAGAGACAGAACATTCCAGCAGAGCCTAAATGTGATCCAAACCAGCACTCAGCAGGAGGGGGAGAGGTTCAGTTTTCAATACTGCTGGTCAGCAAGGATGACTTGGTGTTGTATAGAAACTGAACTTCAGCTCTCAGAGCAGAAATACATGATAATATAAAGATAAATTTGCTCCCCTTAAACATATTTATTTTTTATTTCTGGAGGAGGAAATAAAAATGTTCCAGCTCAGTCAATGTTTAACCAGCTATAATGAGCAATGGGACATTGTGACAGTAGAGTTGCTGTAAGGCAATATTTTTTACATATGGAAGTATTTTATATATATGAAAATTATTAAAATAAAAATGAATCCTTTTTCCCCTCAGCACAGCTAACTTGCAACTAATATTGCAGATATTTGATATAGACTTCCAGAGGATAAGCAGAAAAACCATAAAAACTGATTATATAAATAAATAAATAGAATAGAATTAAATTTTCTGACTGCTCATGCTTCATAATAAATAGAATAGAATTAAATTTCCTGGCTGCTCATGCTTCATCCTTCCCCTCTGTTTGTACCACCCTGGATGGTGTTAAATTCAGCATTTTGAACTTTTGGCCACTGCTTAAAAGCATGCAGCAAATTTGGAGAGGGGAAGGGGGGGTTGGGATTCTTGTGGGGGAACAAGGTGGAAGGTGTGGACAGGGCTGTATTCTCAGGACTGTGGTTAGTTAGAGCATGAGGAACATACACCTGTATAATGCTGGATGTCTTGCTCTGAGGAAAGCAGGGATGGGAAAAGTTCTGGGACACTGAAGGGTGTGAGCCTTGGATAAGTGCAAAGGATAGCAATAGGTGTTTGCTGGTTTGATTGCAGTAAAGCCTCATAAGTCAAGGCAGGAGAGAACTGTGTTGGTTTTTTTCTGCTTAAGTCACCATTCAGCTTCTCACATGCCAAAAAAACATGGTTAAAGAAAACCAGGCCTCCTGCTTGTGACAGACTGTCAGCACCAAATCTCAGTGTCTTGACTTCTGAAAGACATGCACAGCTTTTCATGGACATCTTCCTATAGTCTCTATACAGTAAGCTATAAAGAGCCAGAGGGTAACATTCTGTGCAATTGTCAAGCACCCCTTCAGCCAGGAACCCGAGCCCATGTGTCCCTTGGTCGCTGAGACACATCCTGGAAGCTGGTTAAAGTCATCTGGCAAAACAGACATTCCATCAGGACCACGAGTTTTCTATAAATTTTGTTTAAAAATTGCCCTGCATGCTTTTGCAGCAATAGCATTTTTGGCTTGCTACTCCTGATCCAGCTGCCCCAAACCCAAAGATGATGTTGACCATCACTCCTGTGTTTCCAGTTCCAGAATGTTTCCAATCCCTGCTTCTTTTTATCAATGAAAAAGATACTTTTTTCCTAATTTGAGAGCAAATTCCTCTACTGTTTTTTTGTACTTTGTGAAAATAAGTAAGCCCATTAAAAAAAAAAAAAACACTCTATTTTTAAGTATACTTTTTTTCTAATTTGAGAGCAACATCCTCCACTGTTTTTTTTTTTTTTTGTACTTTTGAAAATAAGTAAGCCCGTTAAAAAAAAAAAACTCTATTTTTAAGTCTAATATTTTTAGCAGTATTTTTGTCATAAGGACTTTATGTTAAAGGAAGAATACACTAATTTTGCCTGGTTGTATTTGAGCAGATGGATCTTTTCTCTGTGATTTCAGAAGTTGTGGAATTTTCAGAGACTGGAAATATAATAAACATTCCTTTTCCAGAGACTCTTCCCATGAGGCTCCCTTCAATGGCATGACATCCAAAATCTTAAAAATAAAACATAATTAAATTAATTAATAAAAAATAGATTTTAAAAAGAGAAAAAAAGGGATCTTCTATTCACCCAGTGTAGACAGCAGATGAAACAGCAGTTTATAGGCTTGAATTTAACAGACCAACATTTAGTCTAACATCAATGCTGTTGTCTAACACACACAGTACAACTTGCAGCTGGCAAATGTCCTGTGAGTGTTCACAAGTACAAAGCAGACAAGTTAGCATTAAGAGACTGTGATTCTTTTGCTCATTGTGATAAGCAGGTGCTTATATGAGTAGCCCAATCATGACAGGAAAATTATTCTTTTCTGAACCCTGTCTGAGGGCTAATTGCTCACCAGTGTCAGTAAAGATCTTTCAGACAAACCCATCCCAGTTACAGTGCTCCCCGACCCCCTCAGCTTATTTGGTCTCTTTCTGCTTCAAAATAGGTCCACTGTAGACAACAGAAAAATTTTCTTTCTCAACAGAGCAAGATTTTTACCAATTTAATTGTTTTGCCAATTTAAAGCATGATTGCAACACGAGGCAACCTCTTTTTCTGCTTTACAAAGTAGAAGAAAAATAAGTTTTCTATATTTTGCATTTTCCCCATCTTCATTCCTAGTCGTCTTTAGCAAGCATGAAGAAGATGCACAAACCACCAACTTATTGCTATTTGAAGTTCCACAAATGCTTTCAAAATCTTTTTCTACTTACAAAACATTTATACCACCAGAGGGAGTTCAAAGACAAATTATTCAGCAAATGTACTGAGTGGAAATGAGCATGTGCTGTCATGCCCGACACTAAGCATGCAGTTTTCCATGTAAGGTGTCTTTTCCTCAAATTTTTATTCAAATTCTCTATGCTGTGATAAACAGAATGATGATAAAATAGCTTTAATAAAGGTCAGAATTTTCGTCACTGTAGACAAGAAGGTGTGTCAGCTTGCAGAGGCCAACTCTCCTGCACACCATTCCTCAAATCAGGGCAGCCCAGTGGAGCCCCAGCAGCCTCCAGGCAAGGATTTGTGTGTACTCTGCTTCACACTATTTTCATTAGCTGGAAATTTTTTCCCCATTTGCCTTTTTCCCGTCCCTGGTTCCTATTACACCCAGACTGTATTTAATGTTTTGGACATTTCCCCTCCTTTCAGCTTTCAGCCCCGAGATGGCACTGGTTCTTCACTGACAAGCCATCACTGTTTTCCTAAACCAGAGTTAAAGACTAAAAAAACAAGTTCCTGAGAGCTAATTTGGAAACTGTGTTGCAGGATAATACAAATTAGCAAAGGGGAAAAAATACTGTTTCTCTTTTTGTAAAAAATATATAAAACATTAATCCTTATACATTTTTTTAAAAATGGAGATTAGTACTTTTTAACTGGTATTGGTTGAACAAAGTATGCTGAAATCATAGGAGTACTTTGGGTTAAACCTAGATTAAATTCCTTTATGCTCCCAGATTCAAGTTTTTAGTTCAGACACTAGACAGGTCAGTAAGGGAAGAGATTCTCAAAGAAAACTCTCAAGTCCTTAAACAAACTTGGGGATTTTCTTTAGAGAAGATATGTCCAAAATATTTAAATTTTTTCAATTTAAGGAAAAGAAAAGCTATATTATTCTAATAAGGAGCAAGTAGCTTAATAATTTAAATATCTGTCAGATTCTCAGGTGCTGTAAGTAGTGCAAAGGGCTTGGATAGAGTTGGTGTGATTTTCATAAATGAATAGCCAACAGTGTGAAATGTGTTTGTAGAATATTACAGGCTCAGGTGTTGCTACAGTCCTCTCCAATACTGCAGTGTATATTTATGTTTGCTGTTGGATGGAAGACATACAACATGCCTGTGTGGCAGTAGCTCCCTGTGGGAGGAAAGCTGGGCTACCAAGACCCCTGCTGGGTAAGCAATCCTCAGCTCTAGCTCCGAGGTGTTTTCCTTCTGCATTACATCCCTGCCTACTGAGGCCAACTCAGATCAGTGAGAAAATGTTAAAATAGCGGAGCTGATGATTGATTGTTGTTATTTACTGCTGATGCTGTGGTAGCACTGAGATCCTAACTAGTCTGGGTTGCAGTGGTAGACATTCACCCACATACACAAAAGTAAGAGCTGCACAAGAGAATTTGCAAATGAAGAGATTTTACTTTTCTGGGGACACGGGTCTCCTGGAATACCAAGAGGACCATGAGCCTGTTTCCCTCCTTGTCTCCGGAGAGACATATCCTTCCCAAGATGTATTTTTCACTTTGGCATTGTATTCACCTTAAAACTGAAGCTGAAAAATTGTGTATGGGCTTTTATGCCTCTCTTGCTGAACCTGTGTTACAAAATGGATCTTTATTTCTTAAGAAATAACAAGGCTGGTTTCTGGTTGGCATAGTGACATAGCAGCGGTATGCTATATAAAACCACCATGTGATTTTTATTAGGTACCTATAGAAGCTATTGTCTTCATGTTTGGTGAGACTGAGTTTGGCATTTGTTCCCTGTGATGAGCTAAAGCTACTCAACTCTCAGCGAGACTTAGGGTGATAGATCATTGTTGGATTGTGGTGCTGCAACCTGTGATGGGAAATTTGGACAACTAAATATGTAAACTTATTATGAAGAGAGAAAGCACCTAGCTCTCATTTTTGGACATACCTTGACTATTTCCAAAAATCAAACCCAAACCTAAAAAACCCCACCAAACCTACCTTTTAAGATCACAGAATTATTAAAAGGAAAAGATTCAAATTATTATGGTGATTTTTCCCTTCTTCCCAAGTTTTGATACTTCTTTGATATGCTTGTTTATTCACAGACACTGTATGTCATAAAGAGAATACTAAAAAAATCTCAAAAACTACTATTCCCATAAAACTCAGAATAAACTTCAACTCTGTTGACAAACTTTCTTGGTGTGATGAAGAGTTCTTCTGACTCTTACTTGAAATGCATTAAAATTGAAAACATGGCAAGAAATGTCCCCTAGATAAATTAGTCCTGGTAGAAATAACTTAAATACTGCTAAATAAACCAAGCCAAACCAGAATATATGACTGGAAAACCAATGCAGAAATCACTCTAACAGGCCCTACTGTAGTTGGCAAACATATTTTGAATTTTTTCCCTATATCAATTACTGAGCTCTTATTCAAGGCTGATTAAATCTGAGATGGCCAGTTTCCATCCTCTGTGACTAGGCAGTAAATGAAGTGGCTCTAAGTGGCTATACTACACATTTAATTTTTTTTCCCATGTTTTTAAGAACCACTACCACTGAGTCACAGTACTACAGTCAGAAGAATTTAAGAAAAAAAATCCATTGTAAAATGCTGGAACAAATCCACTATTTCAGACTTACCATTCTATATCAAACCAATGGTCTCTCATGTCAAGTAGTCTATTTTTAATGGATCTTAAATTATGTGTCTTGACATGGTGATGTACAGCTGTTTTCAAGGACATTATTATACAATGTGTGTGAGCAGGTGGCAAACATTGCTACCTACCAGAATTAAATCTGGCAAGGCAGAAATAGAAACTTTTACAATTCCTTCTATTATTTGTACAATGAGAGCATACAGTGGGCCAAATTGGGTTCCCATGGACTGGGCGTTCTGCAAAACACTGACTACAACATTGTGATCATAAATATAATCAAATCTAGTCTCTTTAAGACAAGGAAATGAGTGGGCAAAGGAAGAAGTTCTAAAGCATCTTAAGGGTAGGAAAAGCAAAGAAAATACAGAAATTATGGATAAACCTGGATTTCTTTACAAAATATGGCTTGAAAATTCAGAAGAAAAATTATAAAAGAGAAAACAGAAGCTCTCTAGCAAGATAGAACAGGTGAGTAGATGACCCCACTTGCTGCATGTCCACAGGGCCCAATTCTATTCACCATTTATTATTGCTCATGAAAGGAATGTGTTCCATCCACTCACCAGCTGGATCAGAGAGGGAGAATAAGGAAATCCCTAAAGCAAGAATGAGTACCTATTCTAGTTTATCATAGCATTTGAAAGACAAATGGACTTACATACAATGCCATTATTCATCCAATATGTGACATTATTATCAGCACATACATGCTACATTAGATTAACTCTTCAAAACATCTCTAGAGTTAAGACAGATCTCACATACTCCTCTTGGGGAGGCCAGGTTCTGCTGCTTTTACTGAAGTTCAGATGTTGTTCACTGAGGATGTTAAGTCAGGACCTTCTTTTCCTTCTGTGCTTACCTCTGCCCCATCAGCCATCCATCAATCTCTCCTCACAAGCCCACAGGCACTCTGCAAAAATAATTTCTTCTACTTTTTCAGGGTCTTTAACGTGTCCCTATCAGAAACCCACATTCCACTGAGCATTTCCTCTTGTTTTCTGAACTGCCTCAACCAAGTTTATGATACCACTAAAATAGAATGAAGTAACATTTTCATTATTGATGTGTCAGCTGCTCTTCTGTTCCTCTCTTGCCTACTTTTAGGAGAGTCCAGCACACTCTGCACAACCTTTCCCACTGCTCTTGCAAGAGGAATTTATCATTTATGGTTTGCTGCAAAACTTTTAGGAATTACAATCTACCTGCTAAGTACACACCTGTCAGGGGCCATGAAGAAAAGCTAAGCAAAGCAAGGCAACAGCAGCAATGTTAATTCTTAGGGGATGGAAAAAGAACATATGACTTAAGCAAATAAAACTGCTTCATTTGTTGTTAAAATATTACTGAGAAAAACATCTTGCAGCAATTTCTTAAAAGGAAATCTGACCCAAAGTAGCTGATATTAATAGGAATGGGGAGAAGAATGGCTCTCAGATGCTCCCATGCTGGGGATACTTCACACTGTCTAAGGAACCCAATGCAATTCTCAAACAAGGTTTATGAACCTCTTCAACATGCAATAATAAAATTACCAGATACTATACTTGCATATATGTATAAATTATTGCTAAGCACATAAATAAACAAAGGAATTTATGACACTAGATGAAGAATTTATAGACTTAATTTCTTTTTTTTGAGATTGCAGAGAAAAAAAGAAGAATATTATGAACAAAAGATGTGGCTAAGCACTAAAAACTATAATAATAATAATATGCACAAGGAATCAGCCAATCTAAATAATTTACTAAACTAACAAAAATCATCTAAATCTTATGTAAAATTGCCAACCACTTTCCCAGCAATTTTATTGCAATTAATAGGTAAAAAACCTCTGTCTTCAACAGTGTTCATAGTACATTATATATATATTATAACATAGTATGTTAATTCAATTGCTCCAAAGTTAGAAAGTTTTTTGGGTTTTTTTTTGTTTGTTTTTGTTTTTTTTTTACTTTCTAACAACAGATTTTACTGGGATATATTTTATTCTTATTAAACAAAAATATCTGATTGTCAAGTTTTATGTTTGTATTGCATGTAATATGTGTAGTACTGTAGCTACAATATGCTAAGTAGAAAACTACAACTAAAAATGAATTTTCTGCATATATGGAACTCTGCTTACAAAAATAAAAAGCAATTGCAAGTGCCTGAGAAATTTATGCACTGTGTAATTACAAGGTGCTAGAAGCACAATTATAGACTTGCTAATAAGCTTTTCATTTCCTTCCCCTTTATTTTAAATATTGCTTCATCTTAGATGATTTCTTTGTTTCTTTCATAACAAGAGAAGGTTTTCCAAAATGAGGATTTTTATAGAGCTTCACTATTTGTTTTGCAATGGAATAGGTTTCCAGAACCTGTTTATATTCAGCAATAAGCTCTTACATAACAACTTTATTTTAAATAGAGTAAGTTTATGAAAACCTCCTAGGGCACCTCAGTCCAATGAAAATTAAATCAGAGCTCTTCAGTATATTCCACTCCTTGGAATCAAATGTAGTTTGTATGGGAAGAAAACCACAACCAAACAAAATAAAACCCCTGGTCTTTGAAATTATACATGCAAACCTTGGCTATGTTTATCTGGAAGCAGCTACTTCACCACAGCCAGAGCAAGGATGATTGCTCTTTCCATCACTAACCTTAAGATCAGGGGGAAAAAATAAACTCTTCAGAGAAACAGGGAGCAAACTGTAGCAAGGATGAAGAGCATACACAAAAAGCAAGGACAAAACCCAAAATAGGAGTCCTTGGTGCTGTCCTTTCATGATCACTTTGTACCTTTCAGTGAATAAATGATGCATTGTTTAAAAAGTCTCAACTGCAAGGAAGGACGTGCAGTTGAGGTGCTCTTTGCAGTCTCATTGAGTTACCTGCCCAAAGGCTGCCTAATTCTACCTCTGTGCCAGTTTAAAGCAGAGGGGGCCTGCAGTAGGGATGTGCGAACAAAAAACCTCCCTGAGGATCCTCAACACCAAAGGCTGTGTTTATCTACCACAAAACTAATGATTTCCTGGGTTGCAAATGGGTGTTTCCCAACCTAACCAGAGTTTGATCTGTATCCAAGACCTTTCTTGTTTTCACTGCAGTTATCATATCTGAATGTAGAAACCCATTCTCAACAAATCTGCACTTTTTAGGAAGATATTTTAACAAAAGTATTTCCAACTGCCTCTGACAAGGACTTTGTAAAAGCAATTTTATTTTTTCTGACTGTTTGCCTACATGGTAACAGAGATAAAAGAGCCATGTAGCAGATCATTCCTCATGTGTTGCTTGTCAATACATCTTCACTAACATGAGCACCACAGGCAGCACCTGGTCTGAGCAGCAAACTTGAACCACTAATGGATATAACCAAGATACATTGCAGGGACAGAATAATTTCTCTGTGGAAAAATACAAGAGTGAGCACAGTATTTTCTCCACTTTGCAAATGGTCTCACAAAGTAACAGCAGAAGCCAGATCTTTTCAGAAGTCATAGGGTAATCAAGGGCAACACAGGCAAAAAGACACCTCAGTAACCTCCCTGCAACACCGTCTCAGGTCAGCTCATGCTGGGATCACATAAATATTCCTTCAAGAATATGGCTTTGCCTTACAATAAAATTATATGGTTTACTCTTTTCACAGCAGCAGTGTATATATATTTAGCAACATACTGAGACATCTGTATCCAAAATAAATGAATTGTAATAAATAGGAATTTTCAGAAAAATTAGGCTTGTGTGGGTATTGTGTAGAGATTAGATAGATAGATAGATAGATAGATAGATAGATGCACACACATTTCTGCTTCTGTCTCCAAAGCAACATCTGCTCAAAAGCCCTGTCAGGATGCAATACTGTGGTACAGCTGGGAACACCTTAATAACTTTCTGCAAAGAGCAGCTGAACTCTCTATAGTAAAAAAACTTCACCGTCTCAACCTATCTCGCACACCTTTCCATTTCCCATGAAAATCCTAGTCAAACAGAGAAGGATTTTTTTTTTCCTTCTGCACAGATCAGGAACATTAAAAATATGCTAAACTGGAGAAATAACACAAGCAAAAAATAATTCTGAGCATGTGATTGAAGAAGTCATTTTTATTATCCCTCTCCTCTTATGAGAGATACCTACTCAAAATTCAATGATGTGAGAATGGAGACATGCATGCCAAAAATCTAATGCAGAATATGTTGTAAAATTATAAATACTGTGAAGTATATTTCAAAGCAAAAGTGTTGTTCAGGGCTGGAAAAGTGGGAATAAATAAATAGAAAAGGTCTTCTAACATGCTTTTATGGAGGTCTGTCCAAATTTTGAGGTTGCTTTCACCATCCTCTGTGAATCAGTTCCTCAGGGGGGAATTCTGCCTAACAGAAAAATTCAACAGAAAATACAACAAACAGATTCTGGCGACATACTTTAGCTGAGCTGAAGATGGAAATGTTTTTAATTGTACTTTCTTGAAGTATAAACTGGAGAGTCATCTAGTTATCAAAAACTCTAAGAAGGAAAAATAATCTTTGCACTGCCAGAAAGGCATTTCAAGTCACCTTATGGCTGTTACAGGCAGATTAATCACAATTTATATCAAGAAGTTCACCTTCAAGAGAAAATATTTTCTCATTGAAATTTCCAAGAGACAGCATTTTATCCAAGCAGATGGGTGCTGAAAACAGTTTTCCTTTAGAAAAACACTATTTCTGCCTTATTCAAAGTAAATACTATTGACATTCTAATAATGATTTGTAGGATACAGACATTACATATATTTAGTTTCAACCAGGTATATCATCCCACAATCATGCAGGCCTATATCTTACACCAGTAATCCTATCAATAGTTCTGTAATAACACAGTATCTCAATGAAATATGAGATTATCTAAACAAACAATAATGCCTTTATTTTAAATTGGAATAGTTTGCCTTCTGAGGGAACTTTGCCAGGACTTAAACCATGATTTTTTTGTATCTATTGCATTGATCTGTAACTCTTCAGCATATGAATTTCACACGTACACTGTGACATTTCACATGTGCACTCTCATATTCTTAAAAGAAAAAAAAAAATCTTCCTTTGAGCTGCTCTTCTACCTTTTACAATCTCCACCTTTTGATCCTACCTGAGTCCTTTGCAATATCTCCGATAGAAGAAGTGTAAAATAATCTCTCCATGCAGGTACATCAGCATCAGGTTCTGAGAAAAAAATTGTTCAACTGAGAATATAAACATTGAAGAGTTAACGGAGAATGCCATTTACTCAGTTCCTCAATAGTGTAGGTTCACAGCAGTTTCAAGGGACAGTAGTATTTTTAAAGGATTTTGTCATATGAGATTCAAGCCAAACATTTATCTACAATCACATTTCCTCAAATCCATTTTACTGCACAACTACTGATTCTAACTTTTTCTTGTAGCACACAAGATGAATTTTAAGACTGAGATACAATGATTATTCTCTAGTTAAAGCTTTTAACATCAACAAGGGTGCAGGCTACTTTACACTGTGTTGCACACCCTGAAACATCAGTCTTGCAAACAAGGTAAATGGATAAAGACACAGTGATTCTCTCCACTCACATGAATATTTTCAACTTGTGCATTGCACTGTGCAGATCATGTTCTGCAAGATACAAATGTAACATTCCAAAGCTCATAATTTCTATTTTTTAAAAAGTACTAAGTAATTTGTAACCTCATGATGATCAGCAACAGTTTCTTCATGGCATAAACAAATTACCATTTTTCAAATTCCTCCAGGGAGGATTTTTTTCTTTTTTTCTGGTTTGGTTTTCCAGGTTCGAAAATCTCCCTCTTTTGAAAGCTTCAGTACTGCATTTACTTGGCAGCTTCCACCTAAAAACTAAAACTAAAATCCATCAGATTTCAGTTCAAAATGAACAGTAGTGAAACCCAGCTAGTATGAGCAGGAGGAGAAAAAAAAGCCCTCTTGAAAAGCCTGTGTATCAGAACTGCCAAGTGATCACTGTTTGGAATCCTTTCCTCAACAAGGATGTGAACTTCAGCAGGTGAATAAGTAGCAGCATTGTCTCCTCTTCTTTAGGGGGCTGTGTTTTTTAATTCCTGCCTTTAACATGTACTTTTTTCTTCAATGACTAATCAGTATGGATAAAGTCAGATGAAAGAATTAAAATCATCCTGTTATCTGGCAAACATTTTCTGCCATCTTGTTTGTGTACGCTTGCAGTGCTTCTCAAACCTTGCCCTTCTTTTACCTCCCCTCTGCTGTTCATCCACTCCTCCCGTTACCTGGCTTGTATGACAAAGGGGGTAAATACCATCAAGTACAGATAAACCCCCAAATATTGGTGCTTTGGTGTCACCAGCTGCCAAATCATTCGGACATGCTGGTGGCTGGAGTTCCACCTCTTGAGACCCCTCAGAGCTTGTCCAGGAATAGGACAGGAAGTGGCACCAGGACTTCCTGGTGCCAGTGGAGTATCCACAGCCCAACCCAAGTGACAATGACACAGGGCTAAGACATTTTCATGCACTACAGTCTAGAGGGAAAAGGGAAGGATTAAAAGTCTGAGGAGAGTCAGCAGTATTTCCCGTGACAGAGATGACAAAACAGTGAAAAAATGTGGAAAAAGTACAAGCCCCATCACCTTTCTGCCTTCTCCCTCCTGCAGGCAGTGCACCTCCTTCCAAATTCTAGGCAAGTTGCTATGGAAACTATCAGCATGGCTACAAAAATAGGGAGGAATTATAGATCTCATCCATATACACATTATTTAATTTTATCAAAGAAAGAGAAATGGTACGAGGTGGTGGACCCTGTTACTAAGACAGTTTCACCCTGGGGAAGGAAGGACCTCCTGCAGAAGGCATCTTGGCTGATAAACAGCCCTTTGACCAAGGTCACCCAGAGGAAAAGAGTCATCAACAAACTCTGCCCCTCATCATCTGAGAACAGCTAGTGCAGGTTGCCCATCAATGACTTTCATTTGTTTGTTTTGTTGAGCTTGTGTAATCTGCCAATAGAAGAGTCACATCATTACTTTCCTCCTGTTTTGTACCTTGACATAGCATTAGGAATTTATACCCGTTTGTAAGCAAAGATATTTGGGGACAATTTTAAGCTCTCTGAGAAGGTACTGGGCATAGATGTCTCTGCCTCAAACTTAGCTATCTGAAAAGAAAAAGGAAATAAGAGAAGAAAGAGAGCAACATAGAGGCTTTCAAATATCAGTGTACACAGTTAGATCCAGCCTTTACATTTCTCCCATCCCTCTGAGAGTTCAAAATATTCCTACATTGTTTAATACATTTGAAGAAAGGCAAAATCCTTTGTGTATATGAGGAGAGCTGTAGAAGAAAAGGAGGAGGTAAGGCACTCTATTAATTCTTCTTGGGTTTTGTTTTACTTTCTTACAACTAAAATACACTTAACACCTGATGAAAAACCACTTCAGAAATCCTTTGCAACTCAAAGCTTTTTAATGGCAATTTACAGATGGATGGAATAAACTGGAAGACTCAAGACATGTTACTTTGCAGTTGTCCAAGTTGGATGAATAGTCCTATATAGGGATGTTGGGAGAACCTGACCAGAACCTGTGCCTTCTTTGTCTTCTTTTCCCCTTCAAATTAACAAAAATGTTTCCTAACCTGAAAAAAGGTTATGTATTTTTTGTAACCATTTTACCTTCCTCTTAACTCTCTCTACCATGCTGGTTTTTTACCACTCTCTCTGTCCTGCTTCAGTGAAAAGAAAAATGAAGGAATTACAAGGTAAATTACATTTCATGAAAACTTTCAGAGGTATTAAAAATAAGGAAGCATTGTAAGTTTAGGACTGGAAAAAGAAAGACTTGTCTTCTTAGGCCCCAAACCACTAAACAGTCATAAGCACATGAGTAATTTAAGTGAGTTCTTGGATTCCAGCCAATAGATAAATGTTAAATATGTGCCTGTCCCAGCCAATGCACACAATCTGCTTTTAAATGTGACATTTACATATATATATATCTTTTGAAGTTGGGGAGATCAGAAAAGCTGTTTATAAACCAGAACATGAGGCTAAAATCGTGATTAAAATTGTCCTGAAAGTCTCTCTGGTGATATTGTGAAGCATTGTATAATTTTGTTTATAAAAGCTTGGAAAAAACAAGTTTTAATGCAATTTACATTTAGTCCACTTTCCACTAAATATGACATATAGACAAGCTATGAAGAGTAAAACAGATTTCAAAACAACTAAAATCCATGGGGTGTTGTTGAGTGTTCCCTATTTCAGTGGCAATGAAAGACAGCTGTGAGTTAAAATTACAGGTTCATTTGCATTAATGCATTACACAAAAATCACAGAAAGAGAAGAGCATCTTATCTTTTTTTATTCAACTGGAATTCAGGGGAGGAATAAAAGAGGATGTTTTACTCTGCAAGAAAAATAATTGTTCGAGTTTGACAGGCAAATTGAACTAACTGCATTGAAGATGAGTGAATTTAATGTTTCCAGACTCAAAGTTTTTGCAGGCTTAACTGTCAGATAATAAAATAAATTTCAGCTTTTTGTGGCTTAGATAACATATTCATATTTTCATAAGTACATTTTCTGAAATCCAGGCAAAGATAGGGGTTAATAAACGGAGATGCTTCAGTGTTGCCACATCATTCAAAGAGAAGCAACTAACCCTGCATCCTTTGCATATACTAGTAACGTGATCCTGTGATAAATTTTTCTCTGGGATTTAGCTATTCCACCACACTCATAAATTCGAAGAGGCTCCTCAATAGCTTTTTAGCTTATCTTATTGATGTTTTTGCAGAGAACTTGAGCAAACCTTAAACTGGGTGTTTAAGGAACTTTATTTTCCTTATTGCTGCAGTTGGCCCGTACCTATCTCATCCTACAGGAAATCTGCCAACACATTCAGCATCACATCGGGCAATAGAAAGGAGATGGGATGAGGACACTGGCATAAGCCTTTGAGAAGAAGGGAATGCTTAATCTGGCCCACTGGTAGGGAGCTGCCACACTTTACAGCACACAAATTAGCAATCTCTGCTAATGCTACCTACATGATTAATATTTTTCAAAATCAGCATGGAGACTGATGCTTTCTTCCAAAGATGACTTGGCAAAGATGACTTTCTTTCAAAGATGATTTGTCCCCAGTCCAGCAGCCTAGTGGAAAGAGTTTAAGGAGGAAGTAGATGAAGTGCAACCAGTCAAGTTTGACGATCACATGCACCAGGGTCCTCTTGTCACCACAAAAGTATTGCAAGTCTGAAGACTTCATTAAACACTCCACCAACGCATAGATGCTAAATGTTATGAGAAGGATTTTCCAGTTTATGTTCCCAGCGTGCAGTGGGATTAGCTCAAAGTGCAAGCTGGGACACCATATTTCCTCATCTTTGTGTGACATTAAGATATGCTCACAGGATGAGAAATAAAGGATAATGGAGCAAGCAGAGTAAAAGTATGTGCTACAAGTGCTACTTGGGTGTTGTCCAAAATACTGCCACACACATATGGCCTACAAAAATGGTGCGCAGGACTCGAGCTGAGGACAGGAGGATCAGAGATCACAGGCTGAGGCAGAAGACTTGCTGTGTTCACATGTTGGTTGGGTGGTGGTTAGTCCTTGTGGTTGGAAATTGTTGTGTGGGTTCAAGGAATATTTCACTTGTGGAGCAAAATGGAGCAAGACTGGGTCATGCCATGTACTGCACAAATGATGTGGGATCAACTTTGCCTGTGAGTTGTAGGAGTCTGCAATTTTAGCAGAGCACAAGGTACGTGGAGATCCACTTCACCAGTGGTAAGTAGGTTGTGCAGCAGGGTGTCTGCTAGTATGTCCACTCAGTTTGGAGGCAAAACAGTCATGGTTTCTCCTAAAAGCACTAAGGTCTTGGCAAAAGCCTGGAATCTAAGAGATACCTCTGGGGAAACTCCTCCAATCAAAGGATATGCCAGTCACATCACTTCCATGAGGTGTGGCAAAAGATGGCGCTTTGCAGGAAGTTCCATGTGAGACTGCCAGCCCTAGCCAAAGGAACAACCTGTTAGTTCAGCTCAGTGAGTAGTAACCTAAGGTCCCAACAAAGGAGACACTTGGTTGTGACAAAATAGGGCAGGCTGGGCAAGAGACAAGCCTGTATGGACTCATCAGAGGCCAGCACAGGTCCCAGCTTCACTAATTACTCTTGCAGCAGCACAGAGGGCATGGAAGATTCAGGTGAGTGAAGATCCAAGCCAAGCACCTGTACGGTACCCATGAAATACCTGTGATCCATCCTGTCATGTTTCTTCCCTGATAAAGGGACAAGAAGACAAGTAAGAGACAGCTCCTATATGTCAGGTGGAAAAGGCCACAAATCAGGAAAAAATATTGTTACAGATACTCCAGCCCAGCAATTCCTACATCTGATCTGAGAGAATTATGCTCCCAGCACATACACATTCTTCAGCATGATGCAGTTCCCTGCAATATTATAATTTCCGCTGAGGGTCAATACTGAGTGCCAATTCATCAGTTTGGGAAAATTTCACTTCTTTAATGAAAGAATGCCTTCCTGCCTGAGAGTGGAAGAGCTAATTCAAACAGCAGCAGAGTACCCAGCCCACACATCTCAGAACTCACAGTAAAATTGCAAAATCAGCTTGTCAATGGCCTAGGGCTTTTTATGAGGTATTTTGGCAACATGCCTGAAATAAAAGTGGGAGTTTCATTGTCCTAATTTTTCACAATGACCATTTAAAATCTATATAGGTCCTACCAAGGACCATGATAAATGGAATATGAAAATATGGGGTATACATGACCTCCAAATCTCTAGAAGTATTGCTGTCTTTTCCTGGACATGGGTGATATTTTTCTTGGCACCTCTGTTTTACTTCCAGGCATTGGATGCATGTCATGCTTCATAGACACATATCTCGATAAACATGGACACAGAGCTGGACAAAGGCACTCCAATTTTGATGAACTTCCAGAATCTGGACTTCATGCTACTTCTCATATTTGCTGCATGAATTGCCAGGAAAGATCAGAGGGATACCTCTGAGAGAGATACCCCAATACCACACCTCACCATTGGGTGATCCTGCACAAAGTCATTCCAAAAGGATCTGCTCCCTTGTTCTTTCTCCACACCCTTCCCTCTTTGTTCTAGGGTAAAAGAAAACCTCTCCTCCACACAGGGGGGAAAAAAAAACCTCTCAGAAAATCACTACAAAGCCCAAACCCTTGAGATCACTCTTGCTGGAAAGCCAGTAAGTCAGTTTCAATGTAGAGAAGAGACAGACACTTGTCAGAGACAGGAGGTTGGAGAGTTTTTGATTGCTTGTTTTCAAGTCTCCCTTCCATGAAAGATGGTTTTATACTTGCTGGATATTGCCAGTGAAACCCCTTTGTATGACAGGTATATGTAAATTCATGGTTATACATGAACATGTGTCATTCAAAGGCAAGTTTCTCCTCTAACAGCCATTTGCACAACTCCTTTCTGAAGGAGCAAAGAAATGAGACACATATTGTCAGATTGAAATGGGTTCTAGGAAAATGTTTCTCCCTACAGTTTTTCACACATTTCCAAAAGAAGAAGCCCTCCAGACCCCAGGAACTCCACATTTTCTTAGGTTCCTCCTAGGAACTCCACGCACATTGAAACCATTCTGCTGTGGAGGTAGATAACACCATGCTATCTCAAAAAAAAAAAAAAAGAAAGAGAAGGAAAAAAAACACCTAGAATTTATAGAATTTGCTCAGCTCTTCTGCACAAGTTACCCACAGGAGGCTTTATGCCATTCTGTAGACCACCTGTGTCCCACACTGAGTCCCCTTACACCCTGGATGTGCTCCATATATGCTGGCAACTTTCATTCCAGCTCATACAAGCTCTGAGTTCTCCAGCTGTGAGAAAAGTGAGGAAAGATGAAAACATTTACAATGATTATTGATGACCAAGCTGTTCAGCTGGAAAGGAAACAGTCCACCTTTAGTAGTGTAGAAGGCCACTCCTGAGCTTCATGTCCGTTAATGGGATGCACAGTATGATGTACTGTTCAGCTGTGTTTTAGATTCATCCCTTTCTGAAAGTGTAAGACTGGCAGTGACACCACTTCAGGGTGTATGCCCTGGCAGCTTGATTCCACATTTGCTCATCACCAAGGAAATCAATGGCCTCAGCTGCCTTCCGTGGCAAGCAGCAAGGACTTCTGTCACAATGTGTAATGCCAGAACTGTGAACCTGATATGAGTGCAATTATGTCTTCTGCCTTCACAGGAGTTCCTCATAGACCAGCAAGAATCACAATCCAAAGTGTTGGAAATTTAATACTTTAAAGCTAATTTTATACTTCAAAGCTAATTTAATACTTTAAAGCTTCATATTTTAAATCTTTCTCTGCAAGCACCTCAAAGTCACCTCTGCTTTAACCCCAAATAAAATCTCACTGTGTTGATACCACAAAATATTGTCAGAGAAGCAATATGACAGAGTTACAGACAGCTGGCATTTCTACTCACTGATCTGTTTTCAAGTATGGACTACCTACAGGCATCAGTAAAGGAAAAAAAAAATTTAACAGAGCAAAATATGTAACTATAAGGCCTTTTTCACACCAACAAAATTTGTCAGCAACATGAGACAGCAGAAGTGATAGATTATCATATGGTGAACTGCTACATTCTTTTGGAAAATTATCCTTGACATTACTAAAAGAAAAACAAACCAAAAAACCCACAAAACCCCCACAAATTTACAAGCTGACATTTCACAATAAATATAATTAAGTGCTTCTGTTGGTTACCTGTAGGGAAAATTCAGGCTCAAAACTCTCACCTATGACTTACAAGTTTAATTGAGCTTTAAAGAAATTTTTCGACAGCTTCAGCACTTTTTGCAAGTTTATGGCAATGAAAAACAGATTTTCTGTGACTAAAATAGCAAAGCTATCCACTACTGTATATTCAGTTTATGGCATGTCATAAAAATTTGACAGGTTTCAACACTGCCCACAGTACTCAACAAGTGAGTCTTTTGCCTGCAAATTCTGAGCATCCTTCTATGAGGTCTTCAATTCCAGCTGGGGGCTTATCCAAAGAACTGCAGAATTTGACCTATAAAGAAACATTTGGCATATTAAGGATTGTTTCCCTGCTTATAAGCTTAATTAATCATTAATGAATAATTTTTGTTCTCTCTCTTATTTTTGTTCCAAAACTATGTAACATTTATAACTTCTTAAAGAGAGAAGTAACTAGTTGGGCCCCCAAAATTTCATTTTACCGAAGTATATTTAAAATACTGTCAGGCCATGTATTTACAAGTATTCCTCTATGAAAAAGATCTTTTCTCTGCATAATTAGTGGCCCAACACTTCAAAACCCATAGGCATCATGAGTGACTTTGAGATATTTTCTCATGCCAAAGGGGGAACTACAATTACACACTTGCTTTCATGTAGGTGACATGAGAATTTTTCACCTGAAATCATGACCAGCTGGACCAAACCTCCCAATCTCAGGATTAAAAGTTGTTCCTGACAAAGCTTTTGGTTTTATTTTGATTCAATAATGGGACTTAGCCAAACACTTCAGAAATGCCCCAAAATAGTTTAAAAATTAATTCAAATAACTTCAACTTCTTGTAGTTTGTTGTTTTTTAACCAGGAAAACATTTGTATGTCTGCTCCTTACAAGAGAAGGAAGAATTGCTCCCTTTCACAAAGAAGAATGAACACATTAAGAAAGTACAAGTGATCTTGACTTGAAGATGTGAAGTGGACATGATCTCGTCTCATGTTATTTTTACACATATGTTTCTTCTGTGTACAGTAGTAATAGGAAAGTGGATCCCAAATAAAGCAGATGCCGTGCAGAAATCTATTCCCTCATGAGTGACTGGGAAGAGAGTTGTTTGGTAGTGAAACCAACATCTACCAGATGGTGCAGTCTAAAAGAGATTTCATCCATTTACATCTAATCCTCAAAGCACAGTGAAAAATACCTCAGGGTAAATAATTCCTCATTTGACCAATAACAAACTTAATGCAATGAATAGCTATAGACAGGAGTAAAAGAAAATTTGCTAAGAAACAGGACTTTTGAGGTTGTGGTATGGGAGAGGAAGATGGGAAAAGGAAGAAGGAATAAAGTTTATTTCCCCACCATATATTTCTACCTGGTTAGTCCCTCCCTATGGCCCTGATCACGCAACTGCACCTAGACCAAAAAGAAATAGTTATGCCTTCCAGCATACTAGAGAGATACTTGATAAATTTTTAAGCAAAGCTTAATAAAAACTCCCAAATCATTAATGACCTGCAAGACTAGACATAAGCCCAGGAGCAAAAGCCCTTTCTCCCATTTACTGTCTTCTAATGTAAGGTTGATTCTTGAAAGGTATAATCTAATTAAGTCTAATTTTTGATTTAAAAACTGTATAGTTACCTTAACAAAAGCACAAACTTTATTACTTGCTTCCTATTAAAAGTGTTAATATTCAGATTAATTTCAATAAATACTGATTTAATTTAAATTGAAGTTGACTGCAATTTTTCCCATATTTCAATTACATTATTGCTTTACAGTACCATAATATAAAATAATTCTGTTAATGTAGATGAAAATACAGCTTTCATCTGCTCTGGGGAACAAATATCATTAAAATTAGTCTAAATCCTTTCAGGATAACATTCTCAATAATCCACATGAGGATACCATAATCTCTCCATTCAAAATTCAGCTATACTTTACATCCTAGACAGATATTTGTCAGTAGTTAACATTAACATTCAGAGTTTATAATGAGAGGTCCTGAGCAGACTGTATTTCCTGGCTCAATGCTAATAGATGGATAGGTTCCTATCTATATAAAAGCCTGTCAGTGCTTCTTTAATTCTGTTTGGTTTCTCACTCAACTTTTTGATCCCCACTTCAGTGGAAAAAAGTTTTAGAAACTCAACTTTTTATATAATCCTTCACATATTCTGGCCTATTGCTAAAGCATCTGTTGAAAGTGTTAGCCAATGATAAAACACACATTTTTCTTTCATCTCTGCCACAGCTTTATTTCAAAACTGACTGTATTTTGGCAGAAAAACACTATTCCCATTTCTTGGGCAAGAGCATCTCTTTTTTCCCCATGCCTAGAAACTCCTGCTACCTGTGAAATCCCCACTTTGAAGCAGTAGCTGGCTATGCCATGCGACAGCAGGGACTCAGAGAAGCATCACTGGTGACTGAAGGAAGGTGTAATGACAATTTTATCCCTCTGTGCTCTCTTCACTCTGCTTCACGTTGTTTCTTTCCAACCTTCTCAGCACTCACACACTTTCCTGCTGAGTTTTCCAATGTGCTCCTCATCTCTTCCATGCTGTGAGGGCATAGCTTGTACTTTTAGGACAGTATATGCCAAACTCCTCTTTTATCCATGGTGAGAATCTGGAGTACACTGAGGTAAATTCACATCTCAGGTTTCCTCCACTGATTTTTTTTTTTGTTGTTGTTGTTGTTGTTGTTTGACTCTATCACGAGCACATAGACAGAGTTGTTTAGGCTTTTCCATCCTCCTTCTCCAGCTGAAAAACTACTTTTGAAAAACTACTATGTCAAACTACTTTTGCAGTGTTTTTGAGGATATTCAACACTTCTGGTAACAGACAGATTCAATTTTCCTTTAACATTTTATATAATGGGTTTTTTACTGATATAAAATTATTGCTAAGAAAAAGTAATCACCAACAGTGTTTATTCTAATGACTAGAAATTATAAAAAACTGCCTTAATCAAACAAATTCATAGAATGTTTAATGATGGAAAAGACCTCTAAATCACCAAGTCCAACCCTTAAACCAACATCACCACCATGATCAGCACTAAACCTTTTCCTCAAGTGACATGCTATTTGAACAATTCTAATGTTCAACAACACTTTCATGAAGAATTTTTTTTCTAATAACTTATCTAAGCCTACCCTGGTGCATGTTGAGGTTGTTTACTCTCGTCTCATCATTTGTTACCAAGGAGAAGAGACCAACTCTCACCCAGCTATACCTTCCTCTCAGGCAGCTGTAGAGAACAATAAAGTCCCCCCTGAGGCTTCTTTTCTCTTGGCTTAAACAACCCCCGCTCCCCCAGCCAATTTCCAGTCAACTTAAGGGAACATCTTAAGTTAACCAGGACTACTGGTAAATGATGGGATGTGGTTTGGTGAGCTCTCCCACAATCTCCTTCAGAGCCTTTGGATGGATCCCATCCAACTCCATGGATGTGTGAGGGTCTAAGTGGTGTAGCAGGTCACTGAGTGTTCCCTCCTGGATTATGAGGCCTTCATTCTGCTCCCTGTCTCTGCCTCCCAGCTCAGGGTGCTGGGTACCAGTAACACAACTGCTCTTACTGTTAAAGCCTGAGGCAAAGAAGGCGTTAAATACCTCGGTCTTTTCCTCATCCTTTGTGTCCGTGTTTCCCCCTCCCTCCCACATCCAATAAAGGATGGGTATTCTCCTTAGCCCTCCTTTTCTTTCTGATATATTTTTAGAGACATTTTTAATGACTTTTTTAGACATTTTTATTTTTTATGCTCTTTCACAACAGTAGCCAGATTAATCTCCATCTGGGCTTTGACCCTTCTCATTTTCTCCCTGCAGAACCTCACAACATCCTTGTAGCCTTCCTAAACTACCTGCCTATTTTTCTAAAGGTGAAAATCTCTCTTTTTCTCCCTGAGTTCCAGACAAAGCTTTCTGTTCAGTCAGGTTGGCCTTCAACCCCACCAGCTCATCTTTTGGCACATGGCAACAGTCTGTTTTCGTGCCTTTAAGATTTCCCTTCTTAAAGGGCATCCAGCCTTCCTGGACTATTTTAGTCTTCAAGACTGCCTCACAAGGGACTTTCTCAGCCAGTATCCTAAAATTTCAGCTGATTTAGAAAAAAAAATCTCAATTCCAAATAGTGTTGACATAAATATAAATATCGGTTTTTTTAATTGGCAGCATCTATTCAATCAAAAATTGTATCATAGTATTTATTTTCAGTTAGGGCAATATATTTAGCCCATTTATTTTTCTCCTCTTCAACTATGAAACATCACAAAATTTGACATTTTTGTATAATTCCAATCAGTAAATATTTGATAAGGGAAATAAAAAAGCAGAAATCATTGGAATCATAAGATAAATCAGCTTGTTAACAACTAAACTAAACTATATTCCTCATTTTCTGTAATTTTTCCAAGAAGAGGCATTGTTAGGGATAATTATAAACTATAACTGAACTGAAATTATTGCATTTATAATTCACAGCTCATTGCAGACTGAATTCAGTTTTTGACGATATTAATCTTGAATAACACTGTTGGGTTTTGCTTGCATTAAGGAAATAATCCTTTGTTATGCTTCCCTTCCACTATTTTTTACTTTGTAGCTGATTCATTATCTCAAACTGATGGGTTTGGAAGACAAAAGCTCAACAATTATTTTAACTTATTTAGACGAGAGAAGCTCTCTCCTTTAACAAAACCCCATCTTCCTTCTCAAAGGAAAAATGCTGGTTTTACCTGAGGGCAAGAAAAATGGCTTTTGGGGCTAGTGACAAGGCACTCCTGTTAACTGGCAGAGGGGCTTAAAGGCCCTAACTTAACTTCTCCCCAGGTAAATCCATCCACCCCTTCTGTTTTTCTTTTGAGGCTGGATACTGCTGAAGTCTATTAGAAAAACTGCTGGAATCATCTCTTCTTATTATTGAATCAGGAACCACTGCAAATCTGAGCCCTTGGGTATTTTTTTTTCTATTTTAGTCTACACAATAGAAACAAGCAGTCTTGCTGTGTTTTGGGACCTTCTGTTCTCTGACCTCTGCCATCATTACTACTCCTGCATAAATACAGCCTGAGTGTGTTGCTGCCCTGCCGTCTCTCTGTTTGTTGCTTGTTCACAGAGAGTTACGGAGAAACAAGGCAAGGGCTTTGGTCTTTTGGAAAGGTTTATTCATTCAGCAAATAACAGTTTCTAATTGTAAGTCACTGACTCAGCCACCCCTGCTGATGTTTCAAAGTCCCTCATCATAAACAGATGCTCATGACAGTAATCTAAAGCGCATTAAAATTCCTTACTTCTCCCACCTTGGCAGCAGAAGCTGCAAATATCCCTTACAGCACAGTTCTGTTACCTGGGTGATGTTGCCAGGGGGGAAAGCAAGACCAGCACGAGGTACCTTGCTGGCAGGAAGGGTGACACAGCTCCTGAGCCACGGCCACGACAGGGAGTGAGACCCTGCACAAGCACAGGAACTCAGGACAGGTGCTCAGACTTCAGCTCAGTTACGGCATCAGCCACGTGCTCCAACCCAGTAACACATACAGATTTCTTGTGTCATTTTAGCTCTTTATTTTGGGGCACTACTTTGAAATTGGCTTTACCAGATGTGTTTTTGAATCTCAGAGACTGGGCATTTCCCTGTATTCAGTATTCTATTTACCTGCAGTCAGTATTCTATTTTTTGCTCTCAGAAAATACTATCGCACATGAACTGTTGAAGTTGCTCAATATTAATCACAACAAAGTTATTCTCATTTAGAGCATACAGTTTCCCTTAATACCTACTTGACATGATTCAGTTTCATATCCTCTCCTTTCTGTAAGCCGTATATCTCCCCATTTTTAAAATCTTTCCTCAGCAGAGGTAACAAAGGAAAAGGGAACAAAATCTTTAGAAACCCCAGTCATTCAGGATTACTGTGTTGTGCACAGTGATAATAATCACTTGACGTTAATAGAAGCAATATTTCCACAGTTGGGATAATTTCACATAGCTCCTAGAAGTCCTTATTTACAATTTCTTTCTAAGTGCTTATTGTAATAAAAGCTGGGTCTTTTCTTGAGCACCAGGTTGTTTTCACGAAATGAAAATAAATTCCCTGACTTTGCTACAAAGATTAAAAGGATCTGTGTTTAAAAAGAGAACAACACAAATGTTACACATCCGTTTCCAAGTGAATTTAAATGAGAATTGCATTCATAACACCTCCCACAGATCCAGATGTAAGTTATTGCATCCCTGTGTTACTGATCCTAACCAGTATCACCTATATGAACTTCCAACAAACTGCAGCTGCTCTTCTATGACATTTTCAAACTTCAGTGTCCATGGCCACCTTCTGTTCACTACAATTTTTTTTATTTTCCCTTGATCTTCTCAACAACAACAATAAAAAAGCCATAATACTTTTGTATTTGCTACATAAGGTCTATTTTTTGTCAGTATCTTTTTAACACTGTGTCTTTTCTTACACAAATAGAAAAAGCTTATTTTTACACTATCGTGCACTGGTCCTTTTTTCTTAAAATAAGTATCCTGAGCAGAAAATCTTATTTGTCTTCTCTGTTCTTAGCTAGTGAGGAAGACCTTGTTACAGACAGTCTGAAACTGGATGGATATCAACCCTCCCAGAAGATATCAACACATCGTCCCAAACAGTCACCACCTTGTCTGAAAACAACTATGACCTTCAAAAGTGGCAAAAAATGAATAAGTTTGACAGATGCTTATAAAAATTGTAATTAGCGGTTTGCTAACTGCTTCTAAACATTGTGTTCTTTTATTCTTCTTCCTCCCCACAAGGTGTTACTGCAAAATTAACCAAGGTGACCAGAACATTTTTCCCTTCAGGGAAGTGAATGAATATCGAAAGATGTGCATTAAAAAGGGTTAATCTCTTTAATCTTTACCTACCTGTATTTAAAAAGCTTATAAAGAAAGGAGCTTTGGTAGAATAAGTGAATTATACTAAGGGTAAGGGGTAAGAACAATGGCTTAAAGGAAGATAAAGGCATTATTGTGCAACACAGGAAAAGAACAATAAGAAGGAAGGAGGAGACTATCAGGGGAACTAATTTCAGTAGTTGGACTAATATGGTCAATAAGGCTCCAAAATTGATTCAGGGTGTCTCAACACAGAGCTCAAATCTTCTTCTTAATAAATAAACCCCCTAGACTCCAACTAATTTAGAAGACTGCATAGAAACTAAGCAAAATATTTATTTTAAAATATTTACTTTAAAATATTTACTTTAAAACCGTGTACAACTACATTTTTCTGCAAATGCTTTGAAATATGGAACATTATAGCCAAATGTGTTTCAGATAGTCTTCCACTGGTGTTGCAAAATTACACTGAAGATATATATGGCCTAATAATGTGATTTTAATAATTATTTCTCAACTCCTGGTAAGTGATATAATCATAAATACTTCCTCACCAAAAAAAACCCAAAAAAAACCTCTCAGATAAGCAATGACTTTCCAGACTTCAACAAATTAAATATTCAACTTGTTTCTTTTGAAATGAATGGCATATTGCAGTGTGTCATCTCAGCATGCCAAAAGTGCCAAAAGCTAGATCAATAAACTGTGATCCTGAAATTTCTTAATGGATTTTTATACCAGCAATACTAGGTAAATCTATCTCCTATATAATCTGCACTACCTTCAGTTTATCTCAGCTACCCTTGCAATAAAAATGTAGCAGAGAACATATTAAGGTTTTTAAAAAATGGAAGTACTATTCCAAATCAGAGGAACACAGGTTTTAAAATAGCTAGTGAGGAATGGGCATGGACGTTCTCCCTGCATTTGAGCAAAATTTTGTTTTGCTTTTTGAAGAGATCTGCAGTACACTTGTATTCCTCCACTCCCTACTCAGCAGTTTTTAGTCAGTCATGGAAAGTTTTCATTGCAGCAAATGCCTTTCTGTGTAAGAATCTGGAATTACAACATGGAAGGGGGTTAGATAATGACAAGTTTCAATTACCCAAAAGAGGAGCAACTCTTCTTCCTTACCAGAGACATGGAGAGAAATAAATATAAATGAATACTCAAACACCCACAGGACTTGGAGATCCTGAAGGGAAGAGAGACAGATTATGCTCAGGAGATGTTCCTTTTGGGAAAGCAACGCTTGCTATTAACGTCAACGGAACCATCTACCTGATTAGAGAGAGAGAACAGTGGAAGTCAAAATGGTTTGAGAAAAATATGAGAGCAAGGAAGAGGAACTTCTAAAAGGGAATCAAGGTAGCCAGGTTTAAAACACGGTAGGAGTTGAGTTTTTTTCTAAAGTGAGAAGTAGGACAGAATAAGAATTAATGGAACTGGATATAAGGCATATGGTTCCTCTGCCATTTGCAGTGATATAATTTTATCCTAAAAAGCTTTCAGGAACTTCAGAAAACATTATTTTCTACAACTGTAGAAGATGAACCTTTGGCAGATCTTACTGACTCCTTCCAAGAATAAAAAACTGCAGCATTTTGAGATGGAAAACCAAAAGATCTCATATTACTAAATATAAAGGATATTTCTACAGATGAATATTTTTGATTCAAAGTCAATAAGTTGTATAAAGCACTCTTTACAATGGAATGGAAGAAAATTAAGAATTTGTACCTAATAACAGAATACAAAGAAGGAAGAAACCCAGAAGAATTTAACTGATATGAATCATGAATATTCTGTTTATTAATAAATTTCCACTAATAATTTAATGGCCCATTGGGTACCCCTTCACTATCAGTAAAATTCCTTTAATAATTTGCCATGCAGAGAATTAAGGATTCTCTTCTAAGTATTTTCCTTCTGTGATTCATGCAAAAATATGTTTTCATACTTCAGTAAAAAGGTATCTCAATGTCTTGCAATACACATGTCATGTAGGCATCTCGGTGTCACAGCTGTTTGGCTTTTTTTCATTTTAGCAGCATTTAATTTGTATTTGTGGAAGATAGCAAGACATTCCTATTCTTCTTTTCTTTTTTTTCTTTTTCTCCCTGGCAATGCTATTTTTAAACTTTAGTTTGGGTTTGTTTGGATTTTTTGAGGGTTTTTTTGAGGGTTTTTTCCCCCCACAGCTTTCAGGGCAATCATTAAGTCATCTCTCCCAGTAAATTCCCACACTTTTTTGAAAAGCAGATAAATAATAAGAGAGAAATTAAAATATTTCACTGTGCCTAAGTCTAATGCAGATTTATTGGTTTGATTTAGGTATATTTCTCTTGCCTCAGAGTTTAAAAACTTGATGCTCTATTTTTTTGTGGGTGAGATGAGTTTGTGAATGGAGATCTACTTAGAGAAAACAAAGTTGTGTTACCATTACAGAAAACAATAATACTTTACTAATATCAACAACTTAAAGGACAGAAAAAAAAATTACAAGACAGACCATATGAACAGGTATCATTTTCTCTGTTACAGGCAAGCAGTTTGTTCCTGTTAAATCCAGGATTACTCAGAGAGATTCTTCTGGTTTAGTCACCTTTCAGCCAGACTAATACATAGGATACTGTGGTGTATGATCATCACAAAAAAACCCAAAACAAAACAAAACAAAAATCCAAATTAAAAAACCCTAAAAACAAACAAAAAAACAAGCCCTAAAGCTAACACAGTTTGTCCTCAAAGAGAAGAGAATATGACCTGTTGTGAGTACACACCATCCAGCTTTTGCAAGATTGTCCTATTCTCTTGTTCTCATTCTGTATTGCCACAGCTTTAACTTGGAAATTGGCTTTAATCTACAAGTTGAGGTCTGTTAATTGTTGGATTACACAAACTGCAGGACAATTATAATTCACAGAAAAACATGCTTTAGTGAGAGCCTCTTTAAATCATTGGAAACAGAAGGTGTGTGAAGGTAGGATCTCTCATTGCAGAATTTATATGCCAAAAGAAAATTACAACATCTGTGGAGAAGATTTTTTTTCATTTGAGGAACTTGGTAGAATATCGAATCAACTACATCTCTTCATATTGCTAGGACAACTTACTGTGCAAAGCTTGCTATTCCAGTGAATTCTGTACAGTTTTCCCTTACAGAAAATGTGCAAACATTTTTATTAAATGCCTTTTATAAAATTCACTCAGTTCATGTTTAACTCTGGATAGATTCAATTTTTTTAATTATGTTACTGAATAAATAATAAATGAAAGTAACTTCTTATCCTTCATGTCCTTTTGATACAGATAATTTTGCAGCAGGCAGGACATTTTTTCTTGGTCAGATTTTCTGCTGCATGCTGAGATAATTTTTTCAGTCTCATTCTGGAAACAAGCGCTTGACACCTTTGAATGGGTTTTTGAAAAACACTTGCCTCTGCTTCTGCATCACTTTTGGGTTCACCTCAGACAATAAAACACAACAGCTTAGGGGCTTGAGACTAAATTATTCACTTACCTCAGAGCTCAGGTAACTGTTTGGTTTCTCGGGAGTTTTAGAACTTCTAAATATCTCACTCCAAAATAGAGAGGTTATAGAAACAAATTCAATCTGGTTTGGGACGCATTTTTTGGGTTTTTTGTTATATTCAGCATGACTTATGAAAGGATGTAGTCTAAATTTGATTTCTTAATATGAATTCAGCAAGTTGGCATTAAATGAAAAGGATGTCACTGATTTTTCTTAACAGCCTGTTTCATCCAAGTGATAAAATCCTGCAATTTCCAACCTCCTCAGCTGTTCAGCTGATACTCAACTGCATTTTGAGGCTGGCTTAATCCTGAAAACTTGGAAAATCATGGTTTTTATGAAACACATCAGAAATTCAGTTCAATCCATGACACCTTACATGTCAGGACTCCATTTATTAGAGGTTGTGAGATTCACAGATATAAAATTTGCCCCCATCTTTATTGCTTTTCATGAGACTTTTTGTTTATTTACATCAGACTACAGCATTACATGTCTTATTGTGCCTCCAGTAATTCAGTCACTTGGAGAGAGTACACAAAATGTGTTTCTCACAGTGTGTGACAAGCCCTGTCTGTTTGTCATGCCTGGTGTCTATATTTAATTGTAGCCGACGCTGTGTGGGTAGGCCTGAACAGCTCTGAGCAGGAAGGCAGAAATGGCAGTGACAAAACCTGTGGGATCAATACTGAGCCACAAAGTTGCCTCTGGGCTTCCTTGCCCTCTTTACAATGATTTGCTGGAGCTGGTGTGACCCTGATCATCTGCTCCTCACTCCAGCCCCAAGAGAGACCAGGAGCCAGCTGTAGATGCTTTCTGCTGATCGAGTGTATCCTGACACGAGCAGTGTGTTTTGTTCATGATGGTATTAAACTGTGATGCAAACAAAAATCAAAATATGGCCATAAAGCAAGATTCGTTTCTTTGTGAAAATTTAATAAGCTTACTTTAGAAGATGGAGCTTTAGCAAATATATTAATGCCTTTAAAGCCCAAAAGCTCTGGGGTATTCTTCCAGGGACCTGCCACGTTTGTTCCCACCACCACATGTAGCACACGTGCATGTTGGTGTCCACACAATCCCATGTTCCTAGATCCACTCCAACCTCAGCTACTCTCCCATATGCTTGTTTTGAGGAAGGAAACGATCTTGAAGCCAACTACTCTGCATAATAGAAAGCATATAATGTAAAGGTGATACCTCAGGTTTTAGCTTTTATATTTTTCACATTCTGTACTGCTTTCGTGTGTACTTCTGCACTTCATATCAGGGGATAGCAGGCTCTCTTTACAGAGTAAGTTGACAAAACAATTCCTTCTTTAGCTGGAGACCAAGGACAAATGACTCAAATTTCAGGCCCAAGAGCATAAACAGTGGTGGACTGAAGAGATAAAAACAAGAAGGAAGGGACTTCATAATCTAAAGCTGCAATTAGACAATAAACTCCAATATGCTAATGGAACAGAACTTATAAAAGTGTGAAACCTCATGACCGCTCGTCCATTTTGTGACCATTTTGGGTTCATCTTGGGTGTAGCCCTGGCTGGGCTTTTGTACTGCTCAAGGTGTATCCATTAAAATCTTCTAATAAATACCTACTTTATTCTTTAGCTCTGTCTAGTTTCTGTTCTAAGTCAGCCTTCACAAGGCATCAAAGGCATATGCAAAATTGTGGTAAGCTGGAAAGGGTATTTTTCTCTATTGTATAGCTCAGACATTCATCCACTTGAAGTAATTTCTGATTGGGATAGTGCAATCTTTATGTACCAATCACAATAGTACACATTCACAACGGTAAATAACAACTGAAACAACCATTAAGATTATTTTAATTAAGTTTTTGTGCAACAGAGTAATAATCTCCTTCAACAAAAAATCATCAATTTTTTTATTACATTTCTCTTTTGTGTGCACTTCTCTAAATGACAGAATAATTTGTTAACAGCTTTGAAAAAGTTCTTGATAATCATGTTCTGCCTTTTCTTTATGCAAACTGTTAAATAGTTACAGACAAATAACCCATTTCAACAGGAGTCAATATAAAATTGTCATTTTTTTAAAAAATCACAGCAGAAACACAACCGGTTTTTGCATGAGAATCAAACCTTAGAAACTTGCAAGGTGATGATTTTTATTAAATTTAAGAGCTCCATGTTTTTAGTTATTAGCTGTAATTTTGTCTATTCATTTATGTAGAAGCAACTATTTTCTCCCTGCCTGGAGCCTTTCTCATTGCTATCTAATCCATTCTTACATGAAGACATTTTCCAAACAAAAGATATGAGGCCAAGTTCAGAATGCAGCTGAAATAATTTCTTCCAGATCTGAAGTCACTCTTTTGTGCGTGTATTAAGAGAGGAACATTACTTTTTTATTACTGTCACGCATTGCTCATTTCAGTCCTCCATTATCCTTCGTCTATAGACTCTTATCTTACTGCCTTCTCCCCTTCAATAGCTGCCAATCATTCTATTTTACATGGAGCTTAGATGGTCTTAAATGCCATAATTAATACAACCAGTCACGGGGTACCTCAACTGAAAGATTCAAGTGCATTTAGCTGAAATATCTTAATTTTCCTTTTTCTTTTTTTTTTTTTTTGTAACAAAAACACTGAATCTGAAAAAAGCTGCATTTAATGGTCATGGATGTCTTTGCAAAGCATCTTCCATATTTACAAATGCTTCCTAACGTCAGCTTTGCACCTGCTGTTGAAAGACTTTTGGCAACTTTGCTCAACTCCATGGCATGCCATGATTCATTTGTTACAAGAGGGACCAATATGTCTCAGGAAAAGGAATGAAATTATTGTGTATGTACATATGCCTCTGAAAGTCATTTCTTCATAGTGGCTCTTAAACCTGCTAATCAAATGTCTAAAAACCAGATTATGACCATTGTCTTCAAAGAGAGTAGAAATACTTGTTTTCACAAAAAATAACTCCCCACAATTTTTCTTCAATACCTTCTGATCAGAGACCTCAGAGATGCACTTGGACTCCTTTTCACTCTTAAAGACATCAAATCTTTTAAATGTTCAGCCAGGAAGAGGCTGTAAGAATAGCGGCATGACTGTTATCAGTGACTAGGCAGCTCTCGTGGGAAAAGCCAAGCCCCATTTTCTGTCCTTTCAAAGTCTGTTTCTGGCCTTGTGTCACTCAGGCATTAGCTAATATGCAGTCCCTGGAATAACAACACACCTAAAGCATCTCCAATGAATAGTTTACTGCTTCTTGCCTTGGACTTCAGAGTTTCAGACCTCTCAGGCAATGACAAAACAAAAAATGGGGTATCCCACATGTTATGTAGAAGAGGGATAAAAATATTTCAAGTCTTTCCTTAAAATGAATTGATGTGGACTTTCACCAAAGGTTTACTGAAGGAGGATATAACTCCACAGTGCCAAGGTTCACCTCCTTATTCCCAACATCAGAGGATTTTCTCATGGCTGGTTTTCCCTACTCTACTTTCCACATCCAACACAATGTGTAAGTACTCACTATAGGATTTAGATTTCACTTTTTGAAAGGTCTGTGCTGCCTATTCATAAGAATGAACAGAGGTCTCACACAGTAACTAAAGAACCTTCACCTAGAAAGACTTAGTAAGTATGTGATAAACTTTTCCCAATGTCAGCTTTACAGGTGAGGCCACTCATTTGGCTTGCTGATGTGGGCTTCCGTGCTATTGCAAAGGTGCTGAATGACTTCAATCCAGAATATAGCCTAATGAAGAGTCATAATGAGCACTGCACCAGATGGTGTTTTAACTTAATATATCAAATCATATGACATTAGATGCCACAGAGAGCAGACAATGGATGTAAATGCACACAGAAATAGAAATATATTCTTCTTTAGGACCAGTGTCTTAAATCTGCTCATAGCAGCCCTCATAGGTTTTGAATTCAATTTTTCAATGCACCACAATTACACCTGTATTATCTGAGAAAAAAACCATCATGGTCAATTGTTTAAGATCTCAGCTTCTGTTCCAGTAGTAAGGAAAGAACAGCTCTTGTGAATGACAGCAAGCTTTTAACACTGTTGAGAACACAGTGTACTAAACACTAGATGTAAGGAAGAGAGCTTGTTTTTTTGGGGTTTTTTTTTTTGTTGTTGTTTGTTTTTTTGGGTTTTTTTTAATCAGAATTGTTCATACCAAATTTTTATAGCACTAGTGCACTTACAGGTTTTCAGGCAATGTGGGTGAAACCCGGCTGCCCCCAGCTGACAGCCAGCAGCAGCCTCTCCAGCTCAGTATCCTGTCTGCCTCAGAACCAGTGCTGCAGGGCCAGTGCTGGGTTTTCACAACCAAAAGTAACTCCCAAAAGTCCCTGAGTCTGAGTTGCCCTCTTCAAATCCCATAGAAACTAGTAATGATGCTCACAGAGCTTGAAGCAAAAATACACTTTGTTTTTTCCAAAAAGTCTTCCAAGAGGGAAATGTAAAATGTTTTTTTCACTTGGAATATCAAGATATGTTTTCCTCAGGAAGAAAACACTGAAGAAATACTTGTTTATTATCACAGATCCAGTGTTCAACAAATTCTATAAAATCTACAATCTTCTGACAGCTTTAATAACTAAGTAGGAAGAAATCACACTGTACAGCAAACATCAATGTGTACACACAGTAGGTGCAGGTCCCTAATGAAATGTTACAATCGTAGCAATATTAAAAAAAAAAAAGAAAATAAGACATAAATCTGTACACACTGAGTCACAATAGTGTACAATTGCCCATATCACACTTTTTGACATGTTACTGCATATTTACTTCACTCTTGTCTTTTGCAAGCCTTTTCATAACTTCTTTTTATAATTTTCATGCATTACTCTATTATACCTTTGCCCCATTTCGCATGTCTACCTTTATCCACAAGCCCTTCCACAAGCCCTGCATTCTCTCCACAGCTGAAGTTGATCTGTAAAAGTCACCAGCATATTTCTTGTTTCACTATCTTTTTCTCCCACCTCACTGTTGTACTTTTGTTTTTTACTTTACAGTTATTTTTACCTAAGGGAATGATCAAGCCTAATTTTGTATATGATAACAAATAATTTTCAATTGTAGTGAAAAACTGCATATATGTGTGTAAATGCAGGTAGTCAGGACTGACCAACCAGCTACTATAATTAGAGTTTTGTTCCTGAGATATACTTGGAAAATCAATATGGACTTGGACAAGGGATCAACAAGGAGTCTGATATGATACCCACTAAACCTATGGGAGGACTCCTACTGATTTTGAAAGTTTTGAAATATAGTTTTTATAGCATATTCTGAGCAAATTGCCATCTTACTATTACAGAAATCTAAAATTTCTCCATATAAAGTAAGCTAAAATTCATAAATCATTTTAAAAACTTCTGAAACTTTACTCAAGGGGAGAAAGGCTAGGAAAAATGAAAAAATAACAAATGTGTGCTTGCAAATTTATGCTTCTTTGAAGGCTGATGATAAAAACTAAAAGCAAGTAACTTGCATCAAAGGAAGGAAGAAAATTAATTAATTTGAATTAAATTGAATTAATGCAAGGATGATGCTAAAAATCACTAAAAGTAAATTTTTACAGGAAGAAGCCCAGTCGCAAACTATAGGCATAGCACAGCATGACAAATCAACAAATGAACTGAACATCATCCAGATCTCTGAGAACTTGGTAGCCAAGAGACATGACAGATGGCTGAATACCAAACACACAGGCATCTTTCTCCTTTTGTGAAGCAAAGACTCTTCCAAGATTTTGCAAAGTGTAGTTGTTTCATTTGCTGAATTAGTTTACCTCCTACATTTGGAATGTTCATAGCAAAGTAGAATGGAAAGTTTGCCAATTTCAGAGCATTCAGATATTTTAAAACAAGATCCAGAGTCTCAAAGAGTTTTTATTCCAGTTCTGCAAATGAAGAAGCTGAGGAACAGATGGGTTGAGAGGGTTTCTTGTGCACTGAGAAACTCCCTTTGAAGCCAGTCAGTGGTGAACACAGAGGTGGTGAAAACAAGATTTCACAGTAAAGCTGACTACTGGAATTAGAAATGAGATCTAACTGTTCCCTCATTCTCATGCTTCACAATCCAGGTAAAATCAAATCTCTTTTCTCAAAATGAGAATCTGGTATCTTTTCAGGGTCCATTCTCTGTTAATCATTGCACGAAGTTTTACATCCCATAAGAGCACACACCAAGTTGTTTCTTAAAACTAACAATTTTGTCACTTGCCTTTGCCATTGAAACTTGAGATGGACCCAGTTTTGAAAAGGGAGGGCTAATGAATTGCACTTTACAGAGATTTATATGCAGTGAGATGAGGTTGCTGGCATCTTTGGAGGGACTTTCACCAACCTGCACATCTTTTCTCAGCTGCTCAAATTTTTCCCATTTCCTCTGATTTTCTTTCCACCAACAATGGCAAGAATAAAGAAACCTGTATGTCTGGAACCATAACTACAGTGTCTTAAACTCCCCATGCAGCCAACACTGTGGGGTGTCAAACACATAAATCAGCTATGCTATTTAGGTACTTTAAAATATATTGACTGGCTTTCTATTTGCATTTGAAATTGTCTAAATAAAATGTTTTATGTTGGGTTTGGTTAAGGATTTTTCTGTAGGAGAGTCGGGGGTGTTTTTCTATATGTTAGAAATAGCAACTAAATCTTAGATCATTTTTTTAACCATATAAAAGCTAGATTGTTTTCAGAAACTCATCCTTGAGCAGTGACTTATCCCACAGATCTCAGAAGTGGTTGCAGGCTAGAATAAATACCTCCCTGAGGTCTACTCCACTGTTTACTGAAGAATTTTAGAAGTACCATTTGAATTTGAAAAGTTATATTTAAATAAATACAACCAGGAAAGATGAACCAAGGTGCATATTTCATAATTAAAAGCCATTTTATTCCCAAATGTATTTTATTTTTAAAATTTTGAAATCAAATATGGTAATAATTTCATAACTCAAAAATAAAGAAGTGTCAATTTTTCGATATGAAAAAATCCTTTTCCATAAACAGTTTTTAACTAACTGGCATTTTGGAACTAAAATTTCATGCTTTAGTATATACATATCTTGGACCTCACTTTAATTTAATCAAGCAATTTATAGTCATGTCAGACCTAGCATTACAAAAATGTAAATTACATGAGAAATGAATAGCTCTGCTACAGAAAAAAAACTTTCAACCTTTCTAGACTCCCACTTCGCATTATAATTTTTTTGTACTCACAACAAATAATTTTTCCTAACCTGAAAACTGGATTTTTCTGAGTTAACATTATTATTCTTTAAAATGTCTGCACTGAATAAGCTTATAAATGAATGCCACAAATAGTGTAACATCTTTTTACCTCAATATGGAGTGCTGAGAGCATATCACTGAGCCTCTCTATTCTGCTCTACTTGATGGGAAATGTGATAGAGGGAGAGCATAAAGTCTGTTCCCTCTAACCCCTTCCATCATCTTGAAGTGGTGAGTGCAAGCCCAAAGAAAACCTTTCTGCCCAGGGCAGACAGGAAGACTCGAGTGCCACGTTTTAGAGATGCCAAAACTACCTGAAAATACTGAAGACTTCTGGGGATTATGGAGTATAGCCATGATATTTTATGAAAAATCCTCTGTTAGGAGCTGAGAGCCTCAGGAAAGAAAAGTAAACAATATCTATCTGCTGCTGTGGAATGCAACAGGTGCATCTTCCATTGGTCCTTGTGGATTGTTTTCAATTAGTGACCAGTCACAGCCATCGGTGCCAAGGCTGTGAGCAGTCACAGGATTTTGTTATGCATTCTATTCTATTCTTGTTCTTTGTAGCCTTCTGATCTTTCCTCTCTCAGTGTTCTTTTAGTATAGTATTAATGTAGTATTTTAATATAATATACAACATAATAAATCAGCCTTCTGAGCGAAATGGAGTCAAGCCTTGTGTCCTCACACTTGGAGCATCCACTGCAACAATGGAGGAAAAGTAACTGGTGATATTTAGGACAAGCTCATGTGCAAGCATTGAAGTGTGTCTGTAATTTGAAAATATAAACAAAGGTGAATTCATGAACGAATAACAATTCTGACAGAGCTGTTCCAGTGCAAACCTGTTCTCTTTACATCCATACCAATGTAAACATAAATAACTCAACATGGAAGTTACACTGATCCTAATCAGATTATGCAGGGGGCATTTTGGAGTTATGAGGCCTGTAGATGGATCTGGAGTTGGCACAGTGTAGGGCACAAAATAAAGCTGGAGTTCTGAGTGCATGATATCTGCTTAGTTCAAGATAAAACAGTAAGCATCAGGAAAAAATTGTCTACAGAAACTAACAATGAAGGTAACTGAAACAAGTGTATAGAAGACCAACAGGCTCTAGAATTGGATGAGTGTTGATTTTGCTACAAGTCATTGCCTCTACAGAGGAGGTAAAAGACTACAGAAAATGCTTTGTTATGCTTTATAATAACATAATATATTGGTAATAAAGTTCATATTTCATTTTCATGTCAAGATTAATTACATTCATAGTAGGGAAAAGGACGAAAGCTGGCAAACTGCAGTTTGCAAATATCACAGTATGTATCAGAGATATAAAAGCATTTCCAAAGGCATCTAGGAACTTCTATGAATATGCATTTTACATAGTAATTTCCGTGGAAAATAATGTTAACTTTCCACAATCAGCTTTTAAAAAGAACTGAACTACATTTTACTAGTAAGGAAATTAAGTTCGAATCAGATAAATTAGCTACAAATTTAAATGCATTTTTTATACAGAATTAAATCTCTAACTGTTCAGTTTCATTCAAAATTAAAGTGACATCAATATGGTATGACATAATTTTCAAAATCAATTAATCAAATCCAAATTAAGGCTGTCTTAGCCCTAAGAAAAAGAAATCCCTGTAGGTGTTCACTCTAATCTAAACAGTCATTTTCACACATTCCTTTCTTAATGTTATGTAGTTTATTCTCTGGGCTTCTTTGAATTAACCCAGAAAGAATTTTAATAATGTATGAAAAATCTCAAGTCAGATCCAATATTCTTTATACAGGGCAAACTCCCAGAAACTTAATAAATCACAAGGTATACTTGACTTATAATATTTGTTTTCCAGAGGTTAACAAATCAGCAACAACTACACCTCAGATTAACAGAGAAAAGAAATGTTATTAAAAAAGAAATGTACTAAGTTAAAAACAGAAGCTTTGAGTTTATGTAGCAGTTCTGGCAAATATCTGGTTATATATTATCAATTAAAAACAGGTGGGACACACCCATTTTTTCTATTATGAGATGCTCTACACTGATCTTTCATCTGAGTTTGCTCTATGCTATTATGCTTGGAGATTAAAGTATATTTTACTTCAATATCAGCTACACATTTTTCTCTTTGCAATTCCTTGTAAATAAACTAGATTATCTTATTTCCCTAGAGAACTTTATCTTTCTTTTATTTACTGCTTTCTTTTCATTAGAGCACTTTAATAGGCTCATCCAATACACAAAACTATCCAAGTGACCTGTTTAAGGAAGATTGATTTTTATTTCTGTTACATTATTGCACAACTAAAATGCCTTTTTACAGCACTTTACATGAGATCAGAATCAGATTGACTTGTAAATAAAGAAGCAGAGCTGTTGTAAGTCAAAAGGTTTGAATGAACAGCAAACATACAAATGTGTCTCTCAGTTGGGAATTTGTGAGAACTTTCAAACTTGTAAACAAATTTATCAGTTACATTCCCTTTGTATGTCATAAATAAGTAGTGAACAGAGCAGAGAGCATCACTGCCAAACATTGCAAATTCATGATCTAGTCTAGTCTCACCCTGCTTAATCAACTTCCTATGAAAAATAGTTGCATTAAATAGCAATTCATATTTTTAAAGAAAAATTCCTTAGGTAACTTCCTCATGGAATTCTTTACAACTCTAATGTACATCCATTTTTAAAAGCTACAGATTCTTGCAGCCCTTCAGTAAATTCAATATGCAGAGAAATCGCTTAAAAACTCCACCATGTCCCCCTCAGGCATCCCACAGCAGCTTCTAAAATCCCTTTACAGTTATAAAATTCACATAAAATTTTTAATTTTCTCTTTGAAGTGCACTCACACAAATAATGACTTCTGAATTTCTCAATGTTTCTTCTCTAATGTGGAGCAAACAAATTAATTCAATACATTTATTTTGCAGAACTTCTGCTTATAAATATTCCATGGATTTTCTCACATCACTCAGTGAAATGGAGTGAGTGCTTTGTGGTAGCTCTAGGATTTTCTTCGGAGAAATTGCTTAAGGTGTTGTTTTCTGGTCTACATTTCATTAATCCTGCAGTTTTGTATATAGAAAATGCTTATGTATGTGTTTCATTTCCATACACAAGCTCAAAAAAAGTATGTCATTTTTTTCTTGTTTAAAGTCTCTTCATATTTTAATATTTTATGAGTAAAACTACAATGGTTCTGAAAACACAATTTTTTTTGCAGGCAAAATATGAGCTTATTTATATCCTCACTGTCACAGGCAAAATATTTCTGATACAACAGAAAAGATACATAGAGAGTCACAGAATCATAGAATAGTTTGGGTTGAAAAGGATCTTCAAGACCATCTATATCCAACCTCCTTGTCACAGGGAAGTGACTTCTACTACAGGTTCTCAGAGCCCCATCCAATCTGGTCTTGAGCACTTCCATGGATGAGGCATCCACAGCTTCTCTGGGCAACCTGTTCCAGTGCCTCACCACCCCCAGAGGATAGAATTCCTTCCTAATATCTAACTTAAACCGACTTTCTTTGAGTTTAAAGCCATTCCCTCCTGTTATATGTTGTAATACCCTCATCAAAAGCCCCTTCCCAGCTTTCCTGTAAGCCCCCTTATAAGTTCTCCCAGAAGCCTGCTCTTCTCCAAGCAGAACAACCCCAACTCTCTCAGGCTGTCTTCATAGGAGACAATTGTAAAATTGAAAAATTAAGTATTTCCTCCCAGCAAAATACACTGCATTCACGTCTATTGAATTTTGGTAAGCAGATTTCTAACGCGAGTGTCAATTTTTCTGGGTTTCACTGCACTCTGTCATGAGGAGTGAAACAGTATTTCAGCAATTCAGTCATAGTAACAACGATATCATCTCTGCTGGTATGAGAGAGATCAAAAAATCATTAGCACTTCTATTAAAGGCCTTTTAATCATATCCCTCTCTTGACATATCTGCAGTAGCATGTGTCAGCCCTGGAAGTAAAGCCATGGTATTTTCACAACCAGACAGCTGGAAGTTTTCAGAATTATCTGGTACTCAGGTCTGCCTTATCTTAAGAGAGGAAAGCTTTTTCTCTTGTTACGCTCTCTTCTTGCAAGTTTTTCACTGAAAAACCCACAAAAACATATTGCTAAATTATTTGGCTGAAAAAGGTGCGCTCAGATTTTCCCTCTCATGTTTATTTTTTTTCATAACATCATATTTTTATTTAGACCTTTCATAAATGCATGTTTTCTCACCCGTGCTTTCATACTATTAATAAAAGGAACCACATAATTTAAACCGAAACATTTTATTTCAATGAAGTGCCAGCTGCTCTTACATATGTAATAATTGTAAATTGCCTAGGCAACTTGCATAACTATGCAAGACAAGAGAAGTCCTCTGGCTCTGACAGCTTGCACATAATCACTTTCTTCTTTAGGCATGAGCAGCAGAAATCCTTGCATTCCCGTGGTACCCTGCCCTCACTTCAGCTTCAGTACACAAGGCTGATGCTGGCCTTAGGAGCTGTGCCTCTTCAGACTGCTCTTGCAGGCAAAGGTGGGATATTCAAGCCTCCCACGGATAGGTGAGAGTGGCTCTGCCTCTGTTTCCCCTGAGGAAAGCTGAGCCAGTGATCCAAACAGACTGAATATACCTCAGCTTCCACTTGAGCTGATTACAATGAGCCCACCGTACGTGTCTCTCACTTCAGTGGCTTGTTCAGTATGGGGAAATCATTTGGAAGTTTCCCTTTCCAGATTAAGCCCTTCCCCAGGTCCATTCTGGGAAAACTGCTGGTAAGAAAACCAACTGACAAGTTTGTTTGTGTAACCTTAAACTACATGTTTCTTTCTGAGAACAGACAGTACCATGATGCAATATTTTTCATATTGATTAGTAAGCTGACAAGTAATATCCCTCTGATTTTTAACCATATATGTAAGCACCAACAAGTCAACTTGATTTGTTTACATCTAATTTTTAACAAAATTTTAAATGCTACTCCAAAAGTAAATCCACTTTTTACATAAAGTAGACAATCATGAGGGTGACAAAAATAAATAGCCACCCAAGCAAGCTGAATCAAGTTGAATTAAAGACCACAAATGTCTGGTCAGGTGGAGGCAGATTTGAGCAGTGGCTGATTTACCACACCCTGGTACCAATTTTAACTACAAAACATCTTGGTATTCAGTGTGGCATTGACTCTTACCTTTTAGTTGCACAGTTATACCACTTTTTCAGTAAGAATGTAGCACATTTGTGAATTTAGAATTTTTCCAGGAGAAAAAGTAGCATCCTAATATTTTCAGTGTGATATTTAAAAAAGCAAGAGATAAGTATGGAAAGCAAACTCCAGTATAAGTAGTTATGCTTGTGTTTAGCATTCATTGCCAACAGTCCAGATAAATTCAACATAAATCAAAATTAGCAACTTACAGTACTGAATTATAGCAATCTAGGGTGAACTACTCAGTAGAACAGAGACTAAATTCAACTATTCTTGAGAAATCATAAATGCATCTAGATTCCATATTTAATTTAGGAAAAAAAAAAACAGCAAAGTTTTTCAAATCAAAGAAAAATTTTAGAGTTTGAATTGTATTGAAACGTTCTCACAAGTCTGAGAATTGGTTTTCTTTTCAGTCCAGGACTTTGAAATATGTTAATCATCATGCTCTCTCATATTCCACTCTCTTTGCCTGTTCGAAGGGCTCATTTTGGTTTTGGTGAGGTTTTACATTTATCCTTGAATAGAGTTGGAAGCTTATAATTAAAAAGAATACAAGAGTTAAGAGAAACTTAACTCTTGCCTCCGTCAAACCAGTATCCCAAGAGCACTGATGGTGTGGATCATGGATGGAAGGATCCAAGTAAGGAACAAGGAACAGGCAGAAAAGGTTGTAGCTAGCAGTGTCAAGCCTTAGCAGAAAAAAGTCCTACATCGACGCATAAATAACGGTTTGAGCAAGAGATACTTGTCAGGAGATGGAAATTATCATAATGGATAAAAATGAAAAAAAAAAACATTCTGGCATAGAAGCTGAATAAAGAAATGAGTCAATGTCATTACAGCTATAATACCTATAATTCAGCATGAAATATAATTTGAAAGACATAAGCCTGGGGAAAAAATACCAGGATAAATTTTTTCTGGTGTTTTGCATAAGTTATTGGCAAATGTAAAATCTGGGTGGCAAAACTAAAACAATCAACAGTCCTTTTGTTACTATCTGGAGGTCACTTTTGAGGTGCCTCTAATTTTGTTACATTTCAGAAGTCCATAAAAACCAGCACAAAAAAGTCAAGCAGGTTAAAAGTGGTTTTGAATTAGTTTATTAACATGTCATATACTACTTTAACATAGTTAAATGTTTCATTTAACTATGTTAAATGAACATGTTTCATGACTGGAGATTCATGATGGTTTAGGTGGGTACAGAAAAAATTGAAGATCCTCAGTCTCAATATCTCTGTTTTGGTACTGAACTACAGGTTTGTGTTTAAGGTGTTTCTTAGCAGCTGTTTCTTACTAGCTCTTGGTTTTGCTACATTTAGCTCCTGAGAGTTTGCCAATCATTGTTTGATACTCTTTTGGTTCTCCAATCAGGCAAATTTTTTTAAGAACAATTAATCATAAAATATGCTGAGTTAGAAAGGACTCAGCAGGATCACTGAGTCCAATTCCCTACTCAGGACATCCCCAAGAGTCACACCATGTGCCTGAGAGCATTGTCCAAATGCTTCTTGAGCTCTGTTCAGTTGAGTGCTGTGTCCACTTCCCTGGGGATCTTGTTCTAAACCATCCTCTGGGTGAAACTCCTTTCCCTGATATCCTGATTCCCTAAACCTCCCCTGACTCAGCTTCACACTATTTCCCTGAGTCCTGTCACTGGCCACAAGAGTGAAGAGATCAGTATAAAAAAATGGCAGAGTAGTTTCTGTATGAGGTACTTAGAACTGCTCATTATATACCCCAGCATTTTCAATATAGTCTCAGTATCCTTATTACCCATCAGTATCCTCAGTATCCCTCATTATCCATCCAGAAATGCTTGTTCAAAAACATTTCCCATTTTTAAAAAGCATTCATTCCTATCCTCTTAGTGAAAGTTCAGTAGAGTCTACAGAACCTACAGAGAATATTCTTCTAAAGGAAAGAAGAATATTCATATTCAACTGCAAATACAGGTGTTTCTGTGATTTTCAATTATCTACAATACATTAAAACCATGATTTCCATCAGCTTACCTATATCCTTGTCTCCACATTTGCATCTGCCCATCTGACAATGAGATAAGGAATACAAGATGTGTGTTAAGTCCTGCATTCCTAAGAAGTTTTCTCAAAAAACTGTCCAATTTCTAATGGCTACCTTCTAATTCTTCCCCTGGAATTCTCATATACTAGATCAAGGGTAAGCCACATGTGAGAGATGATATCAAACTAAACAATGAAGGCCCACAGCATGCCAACAGAAGACTTCAGGGTTATCCAACATATTTCTCCAGCCACTTCAATGCTCAGAAAGGTCAAAGTTCACATACAAAGTTCACAAAGCCCTTCTGAACTGTTGCATGCACTACAAATTATGGCATAAATGCCTGCAGGGGAGACAAAAATTTCAACAAAATTATGCGGTTTTGAAGGTCTTCAAAAAAAAAAGGAGTATGGCAAAGTAAATAACTCATCAGCATTTGGAAGCATAAACACCAGAAGGAGCCCTGAAGGAGATGTGTCTTATTACATTTTAAACAAATATCAAGGTAGGTAACTTGCATGATAAACACACTGCCATTTGATTTCAGTAATTTATTAAATTAACAAAACCATATTTGTTTATGTCAAGTACCAAAGTTGCATAAGTTGCCATCCTATTTTCTAACACCATTTCAGTCTCAAATATGGATTACGGAGATGAATTTCAGTTGTTTTTTCAAGTGTTTTTGTATCAGAGTCCACACACAGAATATATGCTCCCTAAGTTTTCTGAGCAGAAGTAAGGTTATACAAACACATCATTTACCATATTTTCTCCCATCATATGATAGATATATCCTTACACTCATTTCTAACAAAAGTTCTTGGATTGCTTACAAAAGAACCATCAGACTTTAAATCATCAGATCTGTGTTCTAGTAACTCACTTACCTGAACCCATCACTGCAGTACCTGAGTCACACACAACTGCCATGTGCAGAAAGGGGCTTTAACACACTTTTTCTCTACATGTCTCTCACATTAGGTCCTGGTTCATACTTCTGACCAGGAACCATATACCCCAGGCAGAGAATTCCTGTTCCAACCTGCTCTAGCCTGCTCAGACCTGTACTCGGGCAGTTTCTTCAGCCACAGTTACAGCTGTGAAATTACTTTAGTCCTACAGACCATCTTTGTAAAGACATCTGAAGAAGCAGATAAGCCTTAAGTGATGATTTTAAAATATACTGGCACCCAACTCCTTCAGGGAGTCAGCTGCCTTAGCATTTCCACATTAATCTTGCTTGAAACTACATTGCAAATTTTGCCCACCTGATCTTTTTGATCTCAAAACAAATACCTGGGGCAGTTTCTGGGAGCAAGCTCCAGTTTTCCAAATGCTGGTTCAGGTACCTGCAGGATCATCTTTCACTCTTGGAGCTGTTAATTGAAGAGTTATACTGTAAGTTTTGTAAGGGAGCAAAAAATAACCAGCTTTTTATTCTTTTCACAGCCAGTTTCCACCAGTGCAAGTTTCCTATGGATACTATTTATCTTCACTTCAATTTGTTAAAGCAAATTAACAATATGGTGTGGAACAGAGCTAGCATCTGCACATTCACTTATGCCCAACACCTTGAGGTTTGGCATATGACACCTTGAAACATGAACTCTTACACCAAGCCTCAGCTCAATCAAAATATTGCCTACATGAACTCTTATTAACAAAGCAGAGGGTAAGGAAATTAAGAACGGTAAAAAGAGGATAGCTCTTTTCATCTGAAAGCAGCTGCTCAGGCTGCCTGGAAAACAATAATTCAATTTGTAACAACAAAAGCGAGACCACTTGAACATGTTCAGGGAGGTAAGGAAAAGTCTTGAAACGCAAACCTGAAAAGCCTCCCATGCTTGGAGAGACACTCATCCAGCTGGTTGCCTACTTGAGTTCCTTCTCCAGCAGAGCTGTAGGACACTTTTTGGCAGTGCTGTCATGGCTTCTCTCCTGCTTTGTACCATTCATGGCCTTGGTGTTGAGTCTAACACATCAGCTCTGACGCTGCCTGGGCAGGGCCCATTTTCTGAGAGCCCAGCTAAGAGCCTGTCCTGCCTTCACAGCCTCTTGCAAGGACACATCTTGCCTCAAGCTTTCCATGCAGGTCATCTCTACCAAGGCATGAGCCATTCCTCGGTCTCACATCTGTCCAGAAGTGAGGTCTGTACAACTCAAAATGAGTGCCAAAATGTTTTGTTTCAACCAGAGATGAGGCCACTATGTAGGACATGGGAGATCCACATTACAGTGTGTGAACACCCCTTTCAGCCATATTAAACTCCCTCTCCTCCTCCTCTTACTCATCCCTTGTGAGGACCTAAACTCAGCCCTTCTGGAGGTTGTTGTTTGTTTTCACTAAAAATTCACCCTAAGAAATCTCCCTTGGGAAAGTTTTATTAAAGCAAAGTCATTGAAAAAGAATTTCAGTTTTGACAAAATCATACTTCCCAGTCATGAGTAGAGCTCTCACAGGAGCATCCTAGGGCATCATTGTATCCTAGTTACTGGGATGTGGTGAGCTCTGCTTGCTGTTTACAAAAATAAAAGCACAGGCAGGAACTTTTTTCTGTCAGCTGTCAAAATTAGCAATAAGCTAGTTTTCAGTGAAGAAACTTTCTGGCAAGCTGTCAACCAGAAAATTGAAAATCAGAAAGAGAACATTTATCAGACGTGAAAAACAAGTGTAGCATGTAAGCACATGCTTAATGGAAGGCTTGATTTCACTGCATACAGCTCATCTGTGTAGAGTGGATACAAACAAAAACTTCTGTCTTCTTGGGAGAGAAAGAAGGGATCAGCTGCTAAGAGGGAAAGTGCTGAGGGAATTTGCAGGAAGGTCTAACACATGCAGTTTAACTTGTTTATTAAGTTGGGAAATTCTGGATACAGGTCCTAGTCAAAGCCCTTTTTCATCTGCCTTTTTTGCATATCTACAAGGAAATTCACCTTACACTTGCTACACAAGTGTATTTGTCTCCACTGAGGACAATGAAGAATGTTGAACTGGAAAATATTTCCTTAAAACCCACAAAAGTTTGTAGTATTCATCATATCAAATTGGAGTGTTCCTCTAGCAAAAGAAATGTCTTTCTACCATAGAGGCAGTGACTCTGCATATGGAAAATCACCACACTTCTGAACCCATCATACATATCAAACAGCACATTCAACCTCCTAATTTCTCACTGACTTTCAACACCTGTTACATTTTGAAGCATGACATCAGATAATAGTTTTCTAGAATTGGTAACTAGAAGGAACATGTACTGAGGAAAACAGATAGAAAGAGCCTTCACACTGAGAGCACGGGACATATTAGGAGTATATGTGAGGTTTACAAATGACAATCCAGATGAAAGGAATCTAAGACCACTTAAGGAAAAATTCATTTATTCCCATATGAATCCTTCTTTAATGCCATAGAAACACAGTATCTTAGAATGGCTTGGGCTGGAAGGAGCCTTAAAAATCGTCTGTATCCATCCCTTCTGCCATGGGCAGGGACACCTTCCACTAGATCAGATTGCCCAGAGCCCTATCCAACCTGGCCTTAAACACATCCAGGGATGGTACATCCACAGCTTCTCTGGACAACATGTTCCAATTTCTCACCACCACATCTCTCTGGATGCCCTGGATGGGCTCGGAGACCTGGCAGGAAGCCAAAGACACCTGGAAATTCGATCTTAATTCATGGAGCAAATTGCCAACCTGATATGAAGAATTACAGGTCACAAAAGTTTAAGCAGCATAGTAGTAGCAATCACAGGGTGAGCGGAAAAATTTTGGAGCACTGTACAGGGGGGTTTTGAACCTTGTACAGGGGGGTTTGGAATCCTGTACATGGGGGTCAGGAGTCCCAAGATGGAGGGATTTGGGCGTGCCCTGTCCTTCTTTCTTCTTGGCATCCATGTTCAGGTCTGACCTCGACACCCTCCTTCCCAATATCTAACATAAACCAGCTCCTTTTCTGTAGCCATTCCCCATGTCCTTGTAAGAAGGCCCTCCTCAGCTCTCTAGGAGGCTCACTTTAGGTGCTGGAAAGCTGCCCCAGAGCCTTCTTTTCCCCAGGCTGAACAGCCCCAACTCTCTCAGCCTGTCCTCATAGGAGAGGTGCTCCAGCTTTCTCATCATAGCCATGACCCTACTCTGGAGTCGCTCCAACAGGTCCACATCCTTCTCTTGCTGGGCACCCTAGATGAGGATGCAGCACTTCAGGTGGGGGAGAGGGGTTAGAATCACTCTCCAGAGGGGCAGAATCACCGCCCTCAACCTGCTGACCCCTCTCTTTCTGATTCGGCCCTGGATCCAGTTGGTTTTCTGGGTTGCAAGTACAGCCAGAAGGTGAGGAGGGAACCATCTGGCAAGACTGACACCATAAAGCAGAAATGTCCTAAGTAGTGCATTCAGTTTGCAGTTTGGATGCTATTTGTGGAAAACAACAACAGGGAAAAGACTGGTTATCTCACCCTGTTAATATACGTGTTCTTCTCTGTCCTTAAAAATACCATTGTGATTCCTCAGAGGCCAGATTGAATGGTTTTCAGATATATCTTTTAAGAGACAGATAATATTGAGGTTTCCAAAGGCACAGCAAGGATAGATTGCTCATCTCAGAGGCTGAGAATGTCAGGCCACCAGCAAGAAGCCATTTTCCTCCAGAAAATAAGAGAAAAAGACTGTGTTTTCATATCCTCTTTTTTTCCACTCCATCCATCATGATGTTTTTCTGGAAGGAAATTCATATCCAGATCAGCTCTATTAATAAACAAGGCAACTTTTCCCAGCTCCCTACTTCTTCCCTGCTAAGTAGCAAATTTCCATTCCTTTCTTCCATTTGTTAAAGCAATGACTCAGAGGGTTCTTCCAAGGCTGAAATACCTAGGATGTGTGAAATGTTAATATCAAATCAAGACACAAGACAGCTCACTAATTCATAAAGAGCTGCTAATACCATAGTAATCCATAAATATTTTTCTCTCTGGCAGACTTTCACGCATTTTTCTGTTTGTAGGGGAGAGGAAATTCATTCCACAATGTTCATCTCTTGAAGACCTCTTTCCCCAGCAATCACTTTAAAAAAATTACTCTCTAGGCCCTGCCTGAATTTTTACCAAGCCTTTAAGAGAAATAAAAGTAGGTGGTAGAGCTAAAATAAAACATATTTTGTGTTTTCTTCTGAAAAAAGATCTAGCATATAGTGGATATACATCAACAGAAGAGATATACAAAGTCTGTGGCCTGTTCCAAACTTTCCTATAGTGTCTTCTGGCATGGCCTATGCTCCCAAACAAGAGCAGACAGCCAAATCTCCAATGGTGGGTTGACCCTGGCAGGTGCCCACCAAAGCTACTCTATCATTCTCCTCTACTGGGCAGGGCAGACAAAATGTAACAAAAGGCTTGTGGGTCAAGATAAGGACAGGGAAGGAACACTCAGCAATTATTGGCATGGGCAAAACAGATTTGACTCAGGGGAATTAATTATATTGCATATCAAATCCAAGTAAGATAATGAGAAATACTTGCTACAGAACAGCATAATGCTTGTCCATTTTTTTAAAGCCACATAAATGAGAAATATCACACTATAAAACTGTATTACCTTTTCCTATACAAATTAAGAAAAAAAATGTTATACATGCTGTACAGTGGTTGTGTGAGGGAACCTACTCAGGTATATGACATATATGTCATATGTAGGATTCCAAATTTGTTTGCTTCTGTCCAGAACTGGAATGAAGAGTTAGCAGGTGAGGTCATGAAAAGAGCTCTGTATTACTCATCTGATGCTAATGGGATTTGAGTGCAGCTGTGATCTTCATAGGGTTGTCATTAGGCCTATGTGACTTAACTGTATTTTATTCTCTGTTTAAAATTCATCTATCAGAGTGAAATCAGAAATGTGGTTTATGTCACATATAGAGCAATTACCTTTAGTACAAAGCCTGTGGAGAGAAAGGTCTGCTGTTCTTTAAAGAATAGGTAGAATTTAGCAGTAGCACACTTTCTGGTTTTTGCCCAGCTGCCATTTACAGAAATCTATACACCTATACATGCCCAAATTTTTTAAGCTTTTTTTATGTGCCAAACCCAAACTCCTTGCTTAGCTCATTCTTTTGCCTGAGAGTTGTGTTCTAGAAACCTCTCCCACAAGCTTCTTGGGCTTCAACATCAAGAGCAGTTGCAGCTGCTACCATTTGGTGCCCAAGCAGATGAAAACAGCGTTGGAGTAAAAGCATTAACATGGGGACACAGTACACATACACCATGCTTGAATCCTGATCTGAGTCGTGCCACATAAGGTTCAAATTTGTATTGATTTCTCAACTGAAAGCACTGTGAAAATGCACATGGCAAATCCTCTGTGTTACAGAAGGTCTGTTGAATATGGAAATTTCAGTTTTCAATAGAAAGGCTTTTGTTTTTTACTGTATAAAACCAAATAAAGCCCATAGCTCTAACTGAAGTGTTCTCCTGGTATGAGAAGGCTTCTGTTCTCTCCCTGATCCCAGAGACAGTACATGCTTTTATTTTCATTAAGTGAATGAAATGACACCAAAGTCTTATTTTGTGAAGAAAAATATTATTTTCATATCATTCTATGTGATCCTATTATTATCATTATAATTACTTCTCACTTTTATGGCTGCCACTCTGAGGAATTAATTTGTATGTACATTTGGGTTATGGCACTATCAGCAACAAAGCACTTTTAAAATGCAAAAACACAATTAAGAACTAAGTGCAAAATGCAGTAGAGTGGCTAAATGTCACTTTGCCATGTCAGACAAGAAAAGAGAAACTCTATATGAGGGAGCACTGTCTGTGCATGCTTATATATGGGGCAAAATTGTAACACCTGACAGCTCCCATAAGCAAGACCACCATATTTTAATGTGATTCATATAATCTCTGAGTTTTAGGCATATATAGGAGTTAACAAAATGGAAGGAAAAAAAAAAGAAAAAACATAATATGGATTTACAGATAGCAGTTTTATGCCTACATAATGTCTATGTATTTTTTTAAATTATTCTTTTCACCAAAAAAGACTGGAACTCAAGCAGGAGTTGAAAGAAGAAGGGGAAGGATACACTAGGTAAGCCTAATTTCTATGCTGTCCACTCCAGACTCCTCTTGCACCATGACACAAAACAGAGATAAAGAACATCAGACTGAGGAAAAAGTGCTCCAAGAGCACAAAACACCAGCTTACCTGCTACAAATGGCAGCATATTAACGCTAGTTTTTGGCTTAATTTTTCAATTAGAGCAGTTTTGACCATAAAAAATTCTTAAATTCTTCTTCAGGGAAGGCAGAAGGAGGTACATACCTCTAAAGGGCATCCTGCCAGTCCCAGGGCTAATTAACTGTGGTTTTTCCAGGTACAATGCAAGGGTCTTTTCACTGATTAATCAAATATTTGTCCAACAGATGCAGACTTTCAAAGCTGTCTTTCAGATATCTGGAAATAGATATCTGAAAGACAGCTTTGAAAGATAAATACAGTCAACTGATTTTTTTTATTTTTTTTTTGTCCATACTAAGCGTTGACTGAAGAGCAAGATATAGTTGCAGGTCTATCATTAGACTGCCTTCATGACTGTTTCCTGGTGTTGCTTTCTGAAAAGCTTCTTGTACAGGAAAGGATTTAAAAAATGATAGGGGCTGTTTTGGAGACAGACAGCTAAGTATTTACTTTAATGAGAGACAGTTTTGGAGGAAATGCATTAGCAGTAATAAGTACTTTTCTTCCTGGACATGATGGCCTCTACCAAGAAAGTCTGCTGTATTTCACAGTAGTTTCCAAACTCTCCTTTTACCTTGCACCATTCTCCCACTCCGCCAAATGTTTTGTACATCGGTACCAGGGTTGTCTGCTTTACCTCCATACATCAAGAGCATTTAGGTTGTTTGTGTTTTCAAAGCTTTTAGAACATATTTCAGCTAATTTGAAGATAAATTGGTTGCTTTGTAACAAAGAGAAATAAAATATGTAAAATCAGAGTTTACAAATTAAAAGCACAAAGAAATCTTGTACACTCATACCTTGGTACACAAGTGCTCACAACCTCTATTTTTCATGTCTCCATAACTTCTATACACTTTTCCTAAGCAACTGCTGTCACTGTCAATAGAATTTTCTCTCATACTATGTACCCACTATCAAGTCTTCACACCATTAAATCACTAATAGACAATAATACCTTCAGGAGGCTTACTACAGGGTTTGCTGCAAATTTGCAGGGGAGTACAAAGCTGTAGGTATTTTTGGTATTCCTTTCAGCAGGGAAATAGCAACCTAGATTCCTACAGCCATCAGTCTGCCCCAGGACTTGTTTACTGAGGAAGGAGGAGGCTATTTCCCTTCTGTAGATCCCTAAGCCCATCTGAGATGTTGCCATTGGTATTAACAGAATTGGAAACTGAATAGGAGGACTTGTATTTGCAGCCAACTAAAAATCAACATTGGAAGGAAAGCTGACTGAACAGGCTGGTAACTTCCATGATTATTTTCCAGAAATGTTTGTCCTGATTTCAGCTGGGTTATAGTTAATTTTCTTCTGAGCAGCAGGTACAGTGCTGCGTTTTGGATTTAGTAAGAGAATAAATATGTTGATAACACACCAATGTTTTAGTTGTGGCTAAGGATGGCTTATCCTGAGTCAAGAACTTTCCATTTCCCATGCTCTGCCAGCAGGCAGGTGCACAAGAGGACAGGAGGGAGCACAAACGACGTTTTTGTTGTGGCTAAGCAGGGCCTGAGTCAAGGACTTTCCATTTCCCATGCTCTGCCAGCAGACAGGTGCACAAGAGAACAGGAGGGAGCACAGCCAGAACAGCTGACCCAGTCTTGCCAAAAGAGAATTCCATGCCACAGGATTTCATGCTCAGAGTATAAACTGGGAGGAGCTGGCCAAGAGGAGCCAGGCACTGTGGAGGATGGGCTGGGCATTGGCCAGTGGGTGGTGAGTGATTGTATTGGGCATCAGCTGTCTGTCTTGGGACAGGAGGGAGCACAAACAGAAAGCTGACCCAGTCTTGCCAAAAGAGAATTCCATGCCACAGGATTTCATGCTCAGAGTATAAATTGGGAGGAGCTGGCCAAGAGGAGCCAGGCACTGTGGAGGATGGGCTGGGCATTGGCCAGTGGGTGGTGAGTGATTGTATTGGGCATCAGGTGTGTGTCTTGGGTTTTATTTTTTTGTCTCCTTTTTATTAATAATAGCATTAACATTAACATCGATATTAGTATTTTTTACTTTGTTTCCATTATTTAACTGTTTTTACCCCAACCCACAAGTTTTTGGAGGGGCAGGAACAGGCAGTGAGAAAGTAACTCCATTGCTCTTTATTGCCAGCTGAGGTTAAGTCACAGTGGTGTAGCCTAAAGCTAAGCAGCCCTTGCACGCAGTGTGAGGCAGGTTTTACCCAGCACAGCAGAAAAGCAGCTCCTGCTCTCAGCTGTTTCCCTCCAACAAGCAGCTCCCCGTGCTTGCACACTCTCTTGCATCAGCCACACAGCTGCACATCAAAACACTTCTAACTAAGTGATCAAAATCTGCAGTCTGAGGTCATTCCACCTTGCATGTCAGAGCTCTATGCAGCAACAGTTCCCAAGCCACATGCAGTCCAACAAAAAGAAAAACAAGCCAAAACTCTTTGATTCAGTCAGTTGAAATATCTTTCAGTCTATCACTCTGGCATTGGAAGTAACTCCATTGCTCTTTGTTGCCAGCTGGGGTTAAATCACAGTGGTGTAGCCTAAAACTAAGCAGCCCTTGCACACAGCCCTTCCCTTCAGCAAGCAGCTCCCAGTGCTTGCACACTCTCTTGCATTAGCCACACAGCTGCACATCAAAACACTTTTAACTAAGTGATCAAAATCTGTGGTCTGAGTTCATTCCACCTTGCATGTCAGAGCTTTATGCACCAACAGTTCCCAAGCCACACGCAGTCCAACAAAAAGAAAAACCCAAGCCAAAACACTTTGATTCAGTCAGTTGAAATATCTTTCAGTCTATCACTCTGGCATTGAATAGATGTACTCACTATATTGTATGGCACACCTGTGAGATCCAGTTAAAAAATAGCCAGGCACAATTACGTTTCTTATTTGCCAGATTACATAAATTATCATAAACTCAATCAATTTTGCTAGATGCACATTTTCTTCTGAAGAAAAAAACTTCACTGGGAAGAACAGAGCCATATTTACAATGATTATGTTTGATTAAGAATTGATAAACAATTGAGGAAAATAAAATCCCAGCACAATCTTCCTGTCTTCTTTGCAAAGACTACACTAATTTAGCAGAACCAAGAAGAATTCTGGCTCAAAATGGTGTGTTTTCCCTTTGCCTTTCACAGGACAGAAATTTCATTCTCAGTTTTCCTGTGAATTTCTCATCTTGTTGATACATTTCTCATTAACTAAACTTGGGGTTTCTCAGCATCTGAGTATCATTTCTCTGCCATGTGTTGGTCTGTCCTGAACCAGAATATCAAGTGTATTTTCCAAACAAAAGATTTCTCAGTTAAAAGAAGCAGAAACACAGAAAGTGACATATTAGCTATCCACACTAGTTGATTGATTGGAATTTGGCCCCACAAGCAGGTCCATAACCATGCTTTTGCAGTATTGAATTTTTGGAACCTCCAAAAAGAAAGGGAGATGAGAGTGGTAGCAGCAAGTACAACCAATTCCCAGACTGCCTGCATGTGTCTGCCCCACATGGGACAGCACAGCCTGTCCTTGCTGCCCCATTCCCCACCCAGACCTACTCCTGGGCCAGGCAGCTCCTACCCTGCCTTCACCTCTTGCAGCATCCTGGAGCCAGCACAAGAGAGAGGGCGAGTCATTGGCTTGGAGTTACAAAGAAAGTGAAGTGCTTTGCAATGGGAATTCCATCATCTAGAAGCAGACTCTGTGAGCAAAACCACAGTACCATTTTTAATGTACTTTCTCATGTGTGAAAGATATCTTGGCCAGTTTTCTGCTGTTTTTCAGTGAAGTGCAGTAAGCTGCTCTATTTGACAAGAAAACTTCCAAGACACCTTTCTACTGTATTCAAACTAATTTGCCTGTTAATGTTCAATTACAGAAATAAACCTTAAGGACACATTGCTATAACATTTTGCAAGCTTAATTGTTAGGAAGTTATAATTTCCTTCTACTGTGATAGAAATTATGAACTCCTTCTTAAAAACATAAACCTCAAAAATATTATTAGAAGCCTCCTTTTTGCAAATTAAGAGCATTGATTTTTCATTACAATGCAAAGCATTGCACATAATGTGTAGAACAAAAACCCTATTCAAGCACAGACTTACATATGCAAATGGTAAGTCATTAACAAGAAAATAGGTTATTTTGAATGAAAATAGTTAATTAAATTCTAGTTCTTTCCCATTTCACTTGCTCCTAACTCGATAAATGCCTTGGATTTTCAAATTTTACTTTAAACATTCTCTTTTTGTGGCTATTTAAAGGTCAGGACTTAGTTTAGAAAGGTATTCATCCTTTAAAAAAATGGATGAATGACAGAATAGGAGGTGAGACTCAGCAGCTGTGAAAGCATCGTTCACTTCCCCAGGTAAAGCAAGCATCTTGAGGTCAGCTAATCATTCTTCATGTAGAAACAATCAGAAAGTGCTAGACTTGTCCAGAAAGGGTTGTCTTGGTTATTTCAACAACAGCATTTATCAAATTGATATCAAAAATATTTGACATCATGACTGTATTAACAATAAAGTATATTATAAGTCCTGCAGAAGGCTGACTTTCTATAGCACTTCCATAGGAACTGGACTGCCAGCTAAATAAAAAATTCATTATTTGTGCTGGTGTGCATAAAGCATTTTTGCTCTGATAGGACCAAACCAGATTGTGTTTCTGCGAAAATTTTCCAGGAAAAAGGAAGGCACCCACATTATTCTTTCTTTTGTATAAAGAACAAAATTAACAAGAAGATGTATGGTGTATCTGTTCAGGGTGAAGATAATGAGAGCATTCCTCCAAATTTCAGCAACAGCAGTAGTGGGAGTTGCAATATATAACATCAGGAAGACAAAAGTCTACAGACTGGGAGTTAAGCTCCATTTCACCATAAACTTACCTTCAGCAAGCTAGTAACTTATTTATCTGTGTCTTGATACCTCCACCTTCACAGGAAAGCAGAGAAAATTACTGAAGTCATAGGACTGTATCAAAGAAAATATATCAGCATCAATAAACCACGATCTTTTTCCATCAAATGCCATTAAAGCATTCAGTAATATTTAATTTCCATTGTATCAACACAGTTAGTTCATGTGCTACTTCCCTTTTTTCTAATTTGTCAAATATTTATTTCAGTCTGCTTACATATTGTCCAGGAAAACAAGTTACATATGAGAGTGTCTCCTCCATGTAATGAATGTAACACGACTTTTCATCAATTTTGTAACAAGTGAAGCATTTGAAGTTTTCTAGCCTTTTGTTCAATATACACTCTGAAAATGTATATTATATTATTCAGACTCAATAAAGAAACAACCACCTTGGAAAATCACACGTACAAAACATTACACAAAGGTGATTAAACATGTGATAACAATTCCCATTAAGTTACAGTATCTTTGAATGCCAAAAGGCTTTACCATACACAGACACAATAAAATCTACTTTGGTGTGTGAGTAGATCATGCTCAAATTGGATTTTCACAGCACAAACAAGGGTTACAGATATATTAATTGAAGACAATATTGATTATAGCTGTGGCATTGTTCACAGAAACCTAACACCCTTTACTGTTAAAGAGGATCAAGTTGTCAAACTCCGTACTTTAGAAGCAATCACAGAAGTTTCTGGTATAGTTCAGTTTTATGACCAATTGTTGCCTTTTAAGATGTTACCTATTGTAAAGAGAAGAGTGAGAACTATTCTTATCCGGAATCACCTGGTGCAGCACTATCTCTTCACTCTTCAAAAGTGTGTTTTAGTGTTGGCTCAAGTACAGCAGATATGGTGCCAAAACCTGACCATCATCCAGGTCCTTTTCATTTGAGCCGATTTTCAGGAGATTCTTGTTTATCAATAATAAACTTGCTTTAGTTCAAACTGCTGGGATTTCTGAAATATTCCAGAAATGTCTGTCTGGGTGAGTCAATCTCAAACTGCAGTCGTAATCTGTGTCAGTCCTAGGTCATTGGACTCCTCTCTCTCCTGAGGACAGTAAGATGACATTTCCACGACTAGTCATACAGGTTTGTTTGCCCCACCTGCTTCCCTCATGTAAGCTGGGTCCTGCACAGTGTTTCTGACCCTGCTGGTGCTCTGCCTGTCCATCCTCATCTTGAAGGGGAAGCAGAAGTCCTTGAAGCATCTCTTGAAGTTTTCATCCAAAAATGCATAAAGGATTGGGTTGAGGCTGCTGTTGGTGTAACCCAAAGCAATGCAGAAGTAATAGCTGGATATGGCAGCAGTGCTGTGGGACACGTCCCCTAAGGCCTCAACCAGCACGAAAATGTGAATAGGAGTCCAGCAGATGATAAAGACTGCCACAACCACGAGCACCAACCTGGTGATGCGGCGCAGGTTTCGATCCTTTTCTCGAGACCCGGAGAGAAGCCGTACGCTTTTCAGGCGCAGAATCATCAGAGTATAGCAAACAATGATAATGAGAACCGGAATAACGAACGCAAAGACAAAGACACAGATTTTCATGAAGATGTCCCACCACACATAATCTCTGTCTGGAAACTGCAAGGAGCATTCAGTGCTAGCAGTATCTAAAAAATGAAGGAAGCAAGAAGAAAATTGCTTTGTTATTAGATATTCTAAACAATGTCATTATCATAGCATAACCTATGAAAAGTGATTAGCATGTACTGTGCTATTAATAAATGGAGTTATCATTAAATTACTCCAAGGAAGCTTTCAGTTACCATTGAAACATATTTTATGCAGCTGTGTCTAGAAATTACTGAGTTTTGAGCTTTTTCACATGCAAAATGTTGTACGAAATTTCTTTCCCATGGGAGGATCAAAAAAAGCAGAGCACAAAAACAAAATCTGTAAAGTTGTTTCTATTTGAATTTCACTGAGATTTAAAATGAGACTGAGTACCATGTTCAGCGAAGTAGAAATCTCATCATTATTATCAAACTACATATATTTTTGTCTGTGGGTGGAAAAAGATTTTTGATATGAATGGTAGAAGCTGAAGGAGGCTTTGATAGTAAGAAAATTTTGCCAAAATATGATAATTGTGTAATAATCTTTTCCCATATGCCTTTTACATCACAAATAGAGTACACACAAATGCTTACATTCAGAAAAACCCATGGAAACATCTTCTTTTCTGTTAAATAGAAGCAAATTAAATACATGTGTGCATGGAGTCAAATGGGAGCTAATCTTTTTGCAGATCATGCCATTGGAAATGCAGCCTGTGCAGACACTGCAGCTTCTGGGCCACAGAGATCCAGGGTCCAGCCCCTTTCCATTGCCCATGCCAGGATTCAGAGTCACAGGCTGTCACTTGAATTTATTTAGCAGAAATATTTCATCTGACAGGACGCAGCTTAGGAATGAAATATTTGAGGTTTAATTTGCTGACCTCATTGGAGTCTTCCAGCATATAAAACATATGGAAAAATAAGTAATAAATAAATGAAAAGGCAAGAGAAGGTGTAAATTTACAACTACTATCAGTAGTTCAACTCTACTGAAGATAAGTCAGGGTAACACAGGGATTTTTCACTCTGAATTGTAGCCTAGATTTTATCCTGTAAAGTTCTTTGGATTTTTTATCATTTTCCCTACTGAGTTTGTCATTCCACTACAAACTATTATGTATTGTTTTTCACTGATTCAGATCTAAGAGTGGAGTGATTCCATATACTCCTGCACATCACTTTTTTATATCTGTCTCCATCAGGATGTGTCAGAAAAAAATCAGGGCGCATTTCCCTGCTATAAAAATGCTTCCCAAATCAAAAAGATATTGCAGAGAATTTATTTGAAAAAACAATTAGGGGAGAAAGTTATCATGTAGTGCCATACACACATTTGCATGGTTAGATATCAGAAAGCTGTTACTGGGAAATATTAAATACAGAAACATTTTAATAGAAAGCATTTATAACTAAAAAAGCTAACCATTTTGAGGTTTTATTTTAACTAATATGTATGATTCTGAAAATGGAAAGGACATCTTTTCTAGGCTGATGCAGGATGCTCAGATGACAGCACAAGTGACTTGACACTCAGTGAATTTATCTAAATCCTTTGTGATGTAAGTTTTCATAAGCATGCTTGCTTTTACCTCATTTCATTCTAGAAATGCCAATAATCATTTTCAAAGAAGTTTTCCTGTCAATTATTACTGTTATTTTTAGTAGAGCATGGCTTAGCAGCCATGACATAAAATTAGGATGCAACTGTATTATCTAAATTAGTAAAGCTGCCTCCAGATGTGTGGGATGAAAATGAAGAGTGATCAGGGATGGCTGCTCCAGACCACATCCAGCTACTCAAATGAAACTCACTCACAGAAGACATGGCCTCTTCAGATCTACTGATATAATTTCATATATTTATCAAAATTATTATGTCATCATCACTGTATTTTACTATAATTTGTGGTTGACAATGTTATTTTAGAATTCCAAATCATCAAATACAAACTTAATTATTATCTTACAGCCCATTGCAATTTACTTTCTATGGAAAATCTTATTCTAAATTCATTATTATTAACGTATTACACTTGATATATGTGTTGCCATAGCATAGTACTTTATGGAATCTGTTTACATTTTCCCAGTTTACAAGTAGGAAACAGTTAATAGTAATTCTGGTCATAAGGCACAACACAATATTAATTTTCTGGAACTTTGGAAGTGGAACATAATAAAATCCACTATATTTATTAGATCTATTATTTATAAATATTTATTATTTACATTCTATTTTTACTGCCTGAAAAGGTGCAGAACTTATGGATAGTGTCATAATCTTCAGATTTCATACTGACATTTGCCACTTGGAAACACAAATATTCCAAATACATTGATATATTCAAGGAAAAACACTGAATTCTATATGGTATTTGGCCTAAATATAATTTATAACATGCTTGATAAACTACCATTTAAGATTAATCTTATATTGGTCTAGGAAACATACATATTTTATATATATGTGTGTATATAATATTGATTGTGTCACTTTCATACCCTTCATATCCTTACTGGCAATATGAAGAGTTAATTTTATACCTTTTTTTTTTTTTGACAGCTGAACAATCCTTCAGCAAAAAATCTTCCATTAAGGCCAGAGCAGGAAAATTTACACAGATGTAGAATTTATTCTGCAGGAAAAATTCATCTAAAAGGACACACCTGGGAGCAATTCTGAGCTGCGATAACAAAATGGATTAACTGAGCACGGTGAGGGAACCTCAAGTATAATCACTTTCCATTTGTTGTTCAGTTGCTGCTTAAATGTGAATCCAACAGAGGCCCTGAAGCATATAAACAACAAATGTTTTAACCAACATGACATAAAGTTTCAGGCCTGAGCTCCAGCTGTCAGGCAAGGGGAGCATCCTTGCCTTTCCACTTCAGCATTTATCAGAGCAATTCATGAGCACACCAGACAAGGTAATTGACACTAAACGCTCAAGAGAGACCTTAGATCAGACAAGCAGGGAGGAACAGTAGCAGCTGACAAGCAGCTGCCAATATTTCCAACCTCATTTAGCCCAGCTGTGTTCTGTATTACAGGTCTCTGTTTCATAAGTTATAAAAAAGGCTGCCTTCTACATGGTGTGGAAAAGGCATTAAATCATTGTTGGCCTCAGAGGACCCCCGTGATCTAAACGTGCTGCTGACACTGAATGACAGGAATATTCTGTTAGTTGGGCAGGCTCCAACAAACACCTGCCTGAGCCAGTGTCCCATGGCCTTCAGGATCTCGTGTATAGCGAGACATTCTTCCAAATACACCTGAAGATAATATTTCCCCAGGCAGACCTTGTTTTATGGAGCCTGTCACAACTTTACTGGGGAGAAGAGCTACAACACTGCAGACCAAGACATGTGTTCCCCCAAAGCACTGAAGGAAGATCTTCCAGAGGACTTCTCTGTCACCTACAAAGCAGAAGAATAACAACAAGAACGAAACCTATATATCTTCAGCCAAATCTATCAGCCCTTGAGCAGCTGTAACTGAAATGATTTTTCACATTGGTCTATGTCAAACAGCTTAAGATACTACATTTATTGTCTGCCAGATGAAACAGTGCCCTTAGGTAAACATTTGTCTCAAGAGGAATGAAACCTTTCTAAATAGAAAAGGTTGATAGTGCAGGAAATTAGGAATAATTTTTCAAAAGGTTGTTTACACCTCAAATAAGGCTCCTACCAAATAAATGCCTATATTTTTTCCAGCCACCCAGTAATGGGAAGGACACTATTAGAAGTCTACAGCTTTTTGAAGACCTCGAGATGCCCCTGCACTGCACTTACACCTGTGGGTCAAGACTCCTACCAAATAAATGCCTGTATTTTTTCCAGGCACTCAGTAATGGGAAGATCCCTACCAAGGACACTATTAGAAGTCTACAGTTTTTTGAAGACCTCGAGATGCCCCTGCACTGCACTTACACCTGTGGGTAAAAAGCATATGTGCCAGAAAATGCTTCTTCCCCTTCCTTCTCAAGGGAGATCTCAAAATCAGATTAACTCCATAGCAGGGTAATGAGTCAGGGGCTAAATCCACATTCCTTCACAGAACAGGCATTTCAAACAAAGCCTATACATGGTCTGCATACAGTTTTCATTGACTTTGTAAAATCTCAAAATCAGATTAACCCCATAGCAGGGTAATGAGTCAGGAGCTCTAGGGGCTAAATCCACATTCCCTCATGGAACACGCATTTCAAGCGAAGCCTATACATGGTCTGCATACAGTTTTCATTGACTTTGTGTTCTTGTAGCTGTTTCCCTGCCATAGCCTGAATATCCATTTACTGTGACAATCCTTGTTCTCAGCTTTTCCAGGTTTCCATATAAATTCCCATTCTTTTTTAAATATGATCTTGAGATACTGTCATATATCATTTACCTTCATTTTCTCTCTCCTGCTACTGATTTTTCCCTTCTTCACCATGCCTTCAATTCTGTGAAATGGCTGGTGATAATAAACTCCCACGAATTCTAGTTTCTGCTCTTGGGACTTCATTGGAACTACTCTCACAACATATACAAAAATAACCTTAAGACAACGTTTCAAGATTCCACCTAAACTGATTCTAGATTTGCCCATTGTGATTAAACTCCTGATAATTTTCCCCTGCTGTGTGCTTGTAGTTTTTGATGGTCTCATTCTAGCACAGGCAGTGCTCCAAAGTGCATTTTGTTCTTTTATTTGGTATGGGCATCGGAGCTTAAATGATTTATATGTTGTACTGAGATGTTCTACTATCTATTTCAAAATGTCAGGAATTTAAATGTAATTTTGAAGAAGGAATAAATAAGGTTTGATCAATATTTGAACCTACAATTTATTGTCAGTTGAGAAATAAAAAGACTGAATTTTGAATGCTCACACTCACCTTCCCTGACTTTGGTGCCTCCAAGAACTATTGCTGATATACCAACAGATGAGGACAGCAGCCAGATACAGATGTTGATTATCTTTGCTTTGAGAGGAGTACGAAAGTCCAGAGCCTTCACAGGGTGACACACAGCAATGTATCGATCAACACTCATCATGGTGAGTGTGAAAATGCTGGTAAACATGTTGTAATAGTCAATAGAAATCACTATTTTACACAGCACGTCACCAAAGGGCCAGGAGTTCATCAGGTACTCGGTGCTTTGGAAAGGCATGGTCGTGGTAACAAGTGCATCTGCCATAGCCAGGTTGAAGATGTAGATGTTGGTCGCTGTCTTCATCTTTGTGTACCTGCAGAACAAAAAAAATAAGGCTTTGTTACTACAAGATATGATTCTTTCAATTCAGATAGATATCAGTTTATCAGTCAAGTTTGCCACAGTTGGGTATTTTTATGTCTTTTCTCATCTGTGATAGAAATGCACACAAACGCAAGACCCTTGGGATAAAAGTGAGCACATTTTATTCAATCTCGCAGCACCAATGTTAGCAGTTAGAGCTATTTACCACAGGCAAAACAGGTATATGAATACATTTAATCTAATTAGACAAATTTTCAATTCTATTTTCTCAAATCCTGCTACAAGAAAATATCACTGTTAAATTTCGAAGTGATCAAAATGTTTTCTGTTTCTTTTTCTTATAGCTACCTGTCAATGATTGTGAGATTTCTGGGTTTGGTTTTTGGAAGAAACTGTTATCCCATTCTCCAGTAAGAAAACAAGTTAATTGCTATGTTTGCTGGGCCAATTTTCTTCTTATATGACAGTTTGTCTTCCTTGAATTCACTACAGTGCCAGCTGATACAGTTTTAGTCATTTACCTTCCTTGCCAATTTCTTCTCCTTTCTTACCATCACCTGCTCCCAATCCTCTTTTTCATGACTGATAATGTAAAAGATCACTATTGTTTAAGCAGGATACCACAGTGGGGGAAAAACTATCATAGCAGTATTTCTTTCTGCATTCTTTCTTAATTTCATCAAATTCTTTCTTTCTTAATTTCATCAAAATTTTGCCCAGCTGGTAGCAACATCAGCCTACATAGAAAAATAGGATCTGTTTTTTGAGACAGCACCCTGCTTTGTTTGACCCCAGTGACATTTTTGGGAGACAGCCTGTGGAGGACTGCTTCCCTCTCTGTGACGGATACAAAGGATGATGGAGAGCCTGCTGACATGGGAATTTACTTATCACTCCTGTGCTTCTCCTCAATAGTTGTGTTTCCTCCTTGCTGTTAATTTATCATTGGATTTAATGAGATTTTCTTTCTCAAAACTGCTTCAGCTCCATATTTTGAGTGTGCGTCCAAAATAGCAGTGCACACTTAACACACATAACTACATTTTGCTATATGTCACCAATAATTTACAGTGGAATTATAAGATTCAACCACTTTAGTCAATGAACACATAGCACAATGTGTCTATTTGCCTTCAAAACTTTGATGTGTAGAACAAAAAAATACTTAAAAATGAAATTAAGCAGTGCTGTCAAATTGTGCCCAGTATGTAAATTAGTTGTCAAAAAAAATGTGGGCATAAATTTCATTTTATGACCAATATGAAATGTTAAAAATAGCATTGGGTTTTCTAAAACATTCTAATCAAGAATTATCAATTTAAAAATGCCCAATGGTGGTTTGAAGGAAAAGGAAAAAAAATCAGCAAGGGAAGAGAGAATACATCCTTCTCACCCACATACTGAACCATCAGTCAGAGATGGGCTTCTGCCTCCCACTAAATCAATCTCCTCAACAGACCCTCCAGGAAAGGAGGCATTTTGTCCTGTAGGTCACATTATAGCCCTTAAGGGACTGTTCAAACACAAATATGAGTCCTTACGATTAGGAAAAAACAGGACATATTATCAGACAAATAACTTCTCTCCTGGTTATAAAAAAGAAAATAAAAAATACTATCTTCAAGTGTATCTCAGCTGTAAGACCAAACAAAAGTTCAATAAACACTCAAAACTCTCTGCTAAAATGGACTAATTTCCATTAAATTAAATAGAATAGTAGAAGGACAACTTTACTTCTACGGACATCACTGATGATACTTGGAATTGTTCTCTTGTTTTTATTGCAATAAAAAGACTGTGGAAAGTTGGAATGGTTGCATAAAAAACACCAAAAATAAATGAAGGGACTGGAGAAGATTTTTTGACTAACTTAAAGAGCTGAGCACATTTCGTTTATCAAAAAGAACACCAAGAGGTGACTTGATTACAGTGTGTGAAGACCTTCACAGGGAGAAAATAGCAGGTACTGAAGAGTTATTTCAGACTACACAGAAAAGCATAACAAGAACAAATACATAAAACTCTTAAGAAAGATAAATTCAGCTTAGAAACAATGACAGCTGTTCCTTAACACCTAAGGTGATTATTATGGAGAAAAAGGAAGGAGTAATTTTTCCATCCACTGATGTCTGCAAATCAAGCTCTGCTGCTTTAAAAAGGGTTTGCTTCAGTCAAATACAAGTTACTAGACTTAACACAGGAACATTCAGAAGAAATGCAATGACCTTTGATAAGCAGAGGTGACACAAATAATCATTCTCCTGAATCATTATATCTGTAGATCTTTAAAAACTTTGCCAAGGGTTTGGATAGGGAAAGTTTGCTTTCAAAGTGTAGAAGAATTAGCTTGACCTTTTTTCCTTAAAGAAAATCAGAAAACTGGGGGAAAATATCTAAGATTTTATTAGCCTTGGAAAAGCAAATATCCAAAAGTCTTTATATCTCACATTTCTCATTCCTTGCAACTTTAATTCAATTCTTTTATGTGTGCCATTACAACTCTATATGCCATATTATCCCAGCATCCCTTACCCTTTTTCTCCTCCCTAGCCTTCCATTGGAAGAATAGTAAAGAAGTGCTGTAAAACAGGGCTAGTAAAGATCTTGACTACTTTTGCCTAGAAACATTGGCCTGTGTACAAATGTGGTATTATTAGGCAGTATAGATATACATACATTTAGAAGTTTAGAAAATTCAAAAATGCCTTTGAGAATCTGGACTCAATCATCCAAACTCCTTTGAATGTTTTTAATTAAAAACTTAAAAATTATTAAATGCCCACATGTCTCTGGAGATATGTGCTTGCAGGTTTAATCAAAAGTCCAGATTAAGTAGCAGAGTGACTGCTGTTGCTGTTAGACCCTTTCAAGCAGACCCTGATAAAGTCCACAAGATGAGGGATTTGCCTGCTTTCCTACAACTCATTCTATTGCACCAAAACATAAAAGGAAATATTTTTTTTTTGTGGTCTGGTGTTTTCTCACCATACTCTTCACTCACTTGAACAAGGCCAAAACAGTGATTGTGAAAGGAATCTTGTCTTCCTTTGCAAAATTAAAATTCTTGATCAAATATCTGAACTCATTTAAGCAAAAATATTTACATCTGTTTTAATTAGTTTAACAGGACAGATAGGGTAAACCTGAACATAATTACAGCATAAGTGGCACAGTAGCAATTAATTACATTTTCTCTGAGGTACAAGTTTCAAAGACTATTATAATATTTATAAACCATATCTGTATAATCTGCTCATGGGAAATCCCATGTCTAAAAAATGGTTTGTTAGATATAGGGACTTAAGAGAATGGCAACATTTCTAATACTACATAGGAATGGAAAGTCCCTCTTTTAAACCAGGTGCTAGAATCTAATTTGAAGCAGCAGAAAAAAACTCTGATCACTTAAGCTGGTGGATCTCAAGACTGCTTGTAAAGCTATAAGCAGGCCTCAAGCCTCTGTAAACTGAAACCTAGAAGATATATCAAAACTGCAGAAAACCAGTCAAGATGAAACACAACACTTTCATATGGATGCTTTTTTTTTTTATGGGTATATTATGAAATTTTTAAGAGGCAAGTTTTAAATTATGTCAACTTACGTGTCAAAAGTAAAATTCTTAAAACCATTAGGCACCATTTACTTTCCAGAAATGCAAAGTTCTTTAAGATTGACTTTAGAGTGACCCCTAGAAATTTTCCCTGTGTTTCTCTGTCGACTCATCATTACTCTTCTTTTCCCTCTGGAGTAGAACATGTTTTTAAGACAAGCTTTTAAGACAGTAAATAAGAAGAAATCACACCTCCAGCCTAGGCTATCAATGAAATTGAGGTAACAGAAGAGGAAAGCATGCTACTATGGATCTGGTGTGCTTTCAGAAAAAAATCTACTAGTAGTGCCCCTTAAAGCTATTATCTCAAAGAGAGGAGAGGATTGTGATTCTAAAGTACACCGTAGCATTAGAAAAGCTGATAAAAGGTGAGAAAGAGGCTCTGGTCAAACTTTTTTTTCTGTAACTGTAATAGGATGAAGTAATAAAATGTTCAGTGTGAAATGAGGGATGAGGAAGGAAGCAAAACTAACAAATATACTACAACATCCTCCAGTTGCAGAGGAAAAGTACAAAAGCATAAAATACAATGAGGAATAGCAAACGCAGGTTTTTTCACAGATACCTGGGTAAGTGAATGAAAATTAAAGCTAAAGCATATCTAAAGCAAATTGCAAAAACACCTATCAGCAGGATGCAGGCTCTGTTCCACCAGGTTCCTCTGAATTCAGTATATGGAGATCAAGCAGCTGAAAAGCTTAGTCAGGAAAGCTCTAAATCTCAAAGCTATATTCTGACTACACTCACTATAATACTGTGTCAGAACAGGAAGAAAAAACCAAAAAACCAACCCAGGAGGATCTATTCCAAACGCATACCATGTCAAAAGGATGACTCAGTTCTCTCTTGGATATTCATAATCCAACATAAAACCTTATGCCAATAATAAATGAAAGCTAAGGCCATTTAAAGAATATAAAAATTAACATGCTGTAGTTGTCATGTTTGTATTGGGTTATATGACATTATCATATTTTAAATTGCCACATTTTAGCAGTAGAGGACTTCAGATGACACTTGAAATAAAGGAAAACCTTGTTACTGCACATATTTAATGGTTGCCTGTCTTAATCAAATCTTTTAGGACATGACAAAAAATTGTTGTTGACAAAATTATATCATAAAGTGAATTCTCTTTACTAATAAGCATCTAAAGATACCAATTTTAAAGCAGGTCAAAAAAGAAAAGCATAAATTTGTCTTTTATTCTTCCCCCAGACAGCATAATCTATGCAATGTCAAAAGGTATAGTTAAAATCCTTACAATTTTCCACTACTATTTCTTCTCTGCACTATCCCTAAACTGAGCCTGAACAAGATCTTGTGGATTTAGATTGCAGGTGGAAGGTTTTTTTTTTCCTGAGCTAACGAACAGGCTCTGAATTAGTTTAAGTCTATGTATATAGTGGTCAGTGTGGAAGAAAATTCACACTACTTAACAAGAATGAACTAATCTTTCTCCTTCTCTGATAACTCTGAATTAGTTCAAGTCTATGTATATAGTGGTCAGTGTGAAAAAAATTCACACTACTTAACAAGAATGAACTAATCTTTCTCCTTCTCTGATAAAGGCTTGTAATATTTTTATGTAAGCTCAAGAGCCTCTCTTGCAAGAAACTGTAAAATAGGAAAAAAAAACCTGTGAAATTTCTTCTTCCATGACTTTGATAGACGAAGTCAGAGGTCAAGGTGCTGTGAATCACTGCAGCTGAAAATGAATCAGTAAGAACGCAGAATTTCGCTAAATTGGTACTTTATCTAAAACCATTATATCTAATAATATTATGAAAGAGCCTGGACAATTAGCTTAGACTATATACCAGATTCTTTTGCTCTCTATTGGTAAGTAGAGATGAATACTGACCTTGTCAAGCAACTTATTCTATCCCTTGAAAAAATTCATGCTGCTGCAGATATTTCCTAGTAACCAGTCCTGTCATGGGGGCTTCCCAGGGTGTTACATAGACTATTCTAATTATTTTTACTTGTCACAAGTACATTGCTCTAGTGAACATTGAATCTCTGTCTCTGGTAACATCCACCTTTCCTGTTATTCTTTTTTCTTGGAAGTTTGGTTTTTTTAATAATGTGATGTGAATTCCTTTGGCAAAGTGCTTCCCATGTGTTTATGCAGAGAGGGAATTGAGTAGGACAGAGATTGCATGGCAAAGAGAACAAATCTCTTTGCTCAAGGAAACAGGGATAATAGCTCCAGGAAAAAATTTCTCAGGGTCTTTCTTTCCTTTTGGAAGCAGACAAGAGTTTGTTGAATGTTTGCTTCACCTAGCTGTTTCTGCAGGACACAAAAAAAGAAAGTGCTCAGAAACCACTCACTCAGGGGTCTTGGGATATGGGTATCACTCTTCTTCCAAAAGCAATGCACCTGGTATCCATTTTACCACAGGGATGGATAACAACTGACACAGCTGGGAGTGTTTTATAGGACAACTACACACTCAAATATGTGGAGACCCAAATCTCTAGTCAACACTACCATAATAAGGTTTAATGGGAGACAAGGGAGATCTATAACAAGTATAGGATTATGTGGAAAGACAGCAAATGCACATATCAGTAGTGAGCCAGCTCAGGGAGAAGTCATCAGTCCCTCTTAGGAGGCAGCTGGGAGGCTTTCTCTGGACTCCTCCCATTTATCTGCTTTCCCTACCTGCCTCAGGGAAGTGCACAGCACAGACCAGCTGAACACACACATTCCTAAAGGAGATGATTCAAGTGAAATGCAGAAAACTTTAAGTCACAGTCAACAGAAGAGCACAGCTTGTAGCTTTCATGGTGAAAATATTCTTCTCCTGCCCATTTTGACAAACCAGTCATTCTGAAAGGTGAATCTAACAGTAAGTCCTGATGCAGTCCATCATCCAGTAACATGGTAAAAGTGGTGAAAATGTTCTTCTCCTGCCCATTTTGACAAACCATTCTGAAAAGTGAATCTAACAGTAAGTCCTGATGCAGTCCATCATCCAGCAGCATGGTAAAACATGTTCATTTAATGTTCACTTTCTGAATGTGAATGCTAAATGAACATTGAATATACTGTCTAAACTATTCCTACCATGCAGTTTCTCATCTGTCACTACTCAAGGAGGCTTTTGCCAGTTGCCCAACAGTAGCTACAGTGGCTGTACTACCAACAATGCAGTGGGAAGTGCATTTAGCAAAATCCTCTGTGTTCCACATGCAGCACAGCTAAATTTGGGAACTCTAGACATTCACTCTTAATGTGTTGCTGACTTTTGAGCAGCTGCATGTTACAAAGGTGGATTGGTATAAGAAATGGAGAAAACACGAAGGTTCTGCTCACTTTCTTACCACAAATTTGCGGAAATTCATACACTGAAAACTGTCTTCTCATACTCATGAAACGAACACAGAGATTTCATTAAAAATAATGTCCCAAAACTGAAAACAGGAAACTGCCTAGAATTAATTTTAACTTCCATGAGGATTAGAAGGTGAATCTAATGAGAGCTGAACCCTCTGGCTTTGGGAGAAATAAATATTTCAAAGGTAATTCACAGCCTGGCATGACAACTTCACAATAGAACCTTGCCAATTTAAAGCAAATAAACAACTAATACTTTGGTATTATCAAAATCTAGTTTTAATTTCAACCAGTATCTTAAATAAATTTAAATTTTGTGTACTTTTTTTTTTTTTTAAAGTGCTGTGCACCTTTACATATTCTTTACTAATATCATTTTTACTTTTTGTGGAATGCCAGCAGGGTCAGACATCCCTCTTCCAATATCCTTGTTGCATCTGTTCACACCCTTTCCCCACAACTAATCCAGTTTGTACACTCATGCCTGTCTGTAGACAAAATTATATTCCTATTCCCTTTTCCTAATACCTCTCTAAATTCACGAAAGAAGATAGCAATAATCAAAGCACATAGTCTTCCTTAAGGAGAAGAGCACAGATTCCTCACTTTGAGAGAATTATCTGATATTTAGAGATGAGGGGACCAAAATGGAGACCTGAAATATACTTCCTGGAAGTTATGTGTAGCTGGATGCTTTTTCTTCAGAAAGAAATACATAACTGGAATCAAAACTCTTCTTGGGAACTCATCTGTTTCAGAGAATTTAACTTAAAGGAACAAATTAATCACAGTTTAGACAGTGAGAGTGTGCAAGACAGAAAGATCATCTTCCCTTGTCCTTAATGTCCTTAATTCTCCCAGGAATCCAAATCACCCAGTTAAGAATTTCCTTTTATAACACCCTTTCAGCAAATTCTAAATCCTTTCTCAGAAAAAACAAAAAACCTAACTGAAAGGTTCCCACTCTTCCCTCATTTCTTCCTCTTCACCAGGAGGGCTTAGCCAGACTGTGACCCCCAGCACCATCTCCTCACTGTGCACTCTCCCTGTGCTTCCTTCAGGATCATGAGCTACCTACCCACCACTCTCCCATCTGACAGCAGGAAAGTTATCTCAAGCTTTCACCTTGCCAGCAGCCAAACTAGAAAGTTCTTCTAAGTTTTCACTTTCTTCCAGTTCAAAAAGGTTCTCTGTAATTCATCTTGCTACCAGACACTGATTCCAGTTATGCCTTTCTCTGAACTAAATGATTACCTGGCTGTTAGCCCAGCGGAAATGTCTGGATGGATACCAAATTACTTTTCAGAAGCCAAAAACATTATTCACTATAAGCTATAGCCTCTCTTTAATACTGTCTGTGGTAAATATTCCTTTCAAGCCTTTCCTCTGCTCATCCTGCCTATTTTCAGTATCAGCTCTTGTTATCACAGCATGGCCATGAGTTGGGTTTCTTGTCAGCTTATAAATCCCAGGTCTCACTTAGTCACTGTCTAGCTGGGTTTTAAAAGTATTAGAAATAGTAACATTTTGTTTAAATTATCTGTGTTTTCAAACTATCGATACTCTTCTATAAGCCTGTCCTCTTTCATGTTTCCTGTTGCCTTGTTCTTTGTGCCATCTGTAAAAGCTTTTGGTAATGATCACTCTTCAAAGTTGTGATGGAAATTATGTCACGTTTGAACTAACGCTGCAGAACTGATCAAAATTACCTGCATTCAGTGAGGTACAGCTAAATGCTCTTTGAAATCCGTGATGAATTGCTATCAATCCATTTGATGCCTCTCTGCTTGTAGTAGTTAGCTGTCAGATTTTTGATTAGCAAAGGAAAGGTTAAAAGTCCTAAACTTCACAAAGTATTGTACAGTTCACCCTCTGCCTTTAGCAGCCAAAGCCTTGATTTCATAAAAGAATTAAATCATGCAAACTGCCAGCAATAGGGAACAGGTAATTCAGTTAGGTCGACTCTCCTGGAGCTTAAATTTTCATCTCAGAACAATATTCTTTCCAAATATAATTTGATGAAATTAGGACAATAATTTAAAGCAATTTAACAAGTGATCTTTTGATAGTATTGAAATCTATTATTAATTAAACCAATGTATTGAATCCATTTTCTTGTGTACTTTAAAAAAAAATTTCATTCTTGTTTGGAATGAATGAAGAAGAAATTTTAAAGACAATCTGGAAAATAGTCAATTTTATATGATATTTCTTAATACACTCTTCCTGTTATGTAAAATTGATCAGTTCAATGAATATTAGAACAAAAAATATATCAGTGGTAAAACGTTTTCTTCAACATTAGACTAAGCAGAAAATTATAAGGTTTTTTCCTTTCCCTTAGGAATCAATCTAGATATCTGTAACAAAACGTCTTCTTAAAAATCCTTGAATGTAGAAAATTATTCACTTCACTGGAAGCTTGAAAGATCATTTTAAAAGAAATACAGGATTGGCTCTTTGGGATCCTGTTGATATCAGTTGGTCTCAGTAAATTACTTCAGGAACAAGGAGGGTAAGATAAATACATAGAAAAAGTGCATCTGGAGAGGGAAAGAGAGCATCTCCCAGAGTTTTGTCAGAGTATGTTTATGGTTTCGATAAATGCAATGGTGCAAATCTTAGTTAAAACTGTAACTTTAGTCAGGAGATTTTTCTTCCCTGCAGCTGTCACAATAAACAACCATCTTGCTTACAGCCAGCACTAAATTTGAAAGAAAAAAGTCCTGAGGTAAGAGGGAGAAAAAAACCTTTTTGCTTCCAAGGATAAACAGGTTTTTTCATCCTCTTCAGCCAATTTACTTCCAAAAATGTCTTCTGAGATCTCAGAGGAAAAGCTAATCTCAAAAGAAAAGTTTTGGGGTAGGGGTAGATTCTGTTAATGCCAAGAACCACACAGCTGTAGGACTTTCCTCAGGTGAGATCAGACAACTTTACCAGGTATCTGCAAACCCATTCCATGCTTCCCCTCCTCCTCCACAGGGGAGGATTGTGCTGCCTACATTTCCACCAATACAAGAGACAATGTGATGCCTTCTTTTTCTCTTACTCTCTCCCCAGGACAAGCAGCAGCCACAGAACAGCATTACACCCCATGTGCCATGGCTTGGCACGGAGTGTCCATCCACCCAGCTGACAGCAGAGCCCCTTGGGACGGTGCACATGCTGATCCAAACACAGGGAGAGATCCTGCAAACCACCCACACTGCAGGAGCCAAGTGCCATGGGCAGAAACAGAGTGCCAGTCACTGTCTACTCAACACAGAGCTTTTCTGCACATTAAAACTGACCGCTCTACGTGTGTCTGGGGAGCCCGGGGTGCTTACAGTAGATGTAGTCTTGCTCTGTTACAAGCTTTAGTGATTAGACTTTGGGTTTTAAATCCAACTTTTGCTGTGTTTAAAGACAGTGGATGCCAGCATCTCCATTTTGCATGTGAGGAAACCATGAAGCGACCTCATCAGGACAGGAAGAAGTGTTCAAGCTTGATAGTAAAACCAAGAGAAGAATCCAGGTCTCCTGATAAATGTTTTAAGAAGCCATGACACTGTCCTAGAGGACCGTTCCCATTCAGACTTCAACACAAATCTTTCCTCACAGGAGCTGTATCAAGCTCAGCTACGTTTCTGTCAGGAGTTTTACATGTGATTGAAGTGGCATTCTCCTATTTTTTCCTCTGAGGAAACTCTGGGATTTCCCTCTCAGCAGAAAAACACTCCACCAGACCTGTAAGAGATTTCATTCACCCAGCACTCCCTGCACAAGTTGCTGAGGTGCTGACTCACTGGTGTCCATGAGCTTCTTTAGCATCCCTGATGCAGAAGTAGCAAAACCAGTCCTGTAGTGGTATAAAAGCAAGGAATGGGCCAAGGCCTGCCTATACCACAGGCTATGGCTGAATTTGACCCTATTTCTGAGGCATCTCAAGATTCTGGAGTCTCCTAAACCTACCACAGCATTGACACTTCAACACTTTGACTGAAAGCCTCAGAACACGGGGAGGAACTCTTTTTTTGTGACCCAAAAAGTGACACAGTGTCAGGCCTGGAGTGTCAGGCATTTGGGATAGATGATTATTGTAATAATTGCACCTGAACTCTTCTAACAATGTTAGACATTTAAATGGGAGAAGGTGCCTGCCTTGCCTGCCTGTCTAGAGGGGTTAGGAGGGAGAGAGCAGATCTGGAATTCAGAGTTGAGAAACAGCAGCAAAGGGCCTCAGACAAAGTCTGTACTCAGCTGGAAGGTAAAAAAGAGCCTCAGTATATCCCCATCCCACTTTAGATTTGTGGCAGATGGAGGGGGGCCATTGTGGGATGGCTGAGGGACAGGATCTGCCTCTCCCTTACCATCTTCTTTCACAAACTTCCCACAGACCTTGTCTTTCCTCACAAAAGGACATCACTGCAGGGTACATTGTTCATGGGTCATTAAAATCCATCCTGAGATACAATCATGCAGAGAGTATATGTGAGGTAAAAATGGAGGGACATGAGAGGTTTGGACAGAAATGAATAAAATAAACCCCTTGCATGAACGTTTGAAATATTTCAATACCATAAGAAAATTTAAAACTGTTGGCTTGTATTTGCCTGCATTTCAGCTGATGATTCTATCAGTGTTTAAAGCATTTGACACACAGAAAACTTAGGAGAGAAATCTAAAAAAGAAAAAAAACAAACCCCCTCCCCCAAAAAAAAAAACCCAACAGATGTTTTTTGGTTTTTTTTTACCATGTAATTGAGAGATGGGCCAAGAGAAAATTCAAGGAAAGGCTAATGTAGGAACTAGAAGGAAAGGGAGCAATAGCTATCTAGAGCCTTACAAAAATAGTCATAGGAGGGTAGCAGAATAAGAGAAAAAAGCAAATATATATGTACCAGTATAATCCACACCAGCTAACTTCTAGGGCTAAGTTTGGGTTTATTTCTGGAGCCCAGGCCAGTTAATCAACTGCCTTTTTACTGACTGATGGCTTAGAAAATCTCTGCCTTTGTAGCTGTGTGACTGTCAAGTATGGAGTCTCTTTTCTTGAAGGAGAAATACAAAAAGAAATTAAATCTCTACCCTGAATGAAGGTCAAAAGGGCATGCAAGGATATAAAAATCACACCATCATAAAACTGGAGCCAACCACTTTTTCTAAACTGACCACAGGCATCTCTTTTTCTTGCACTGATTAGTAAATTTATTTTCATTGTTCAAGAGTCTTCACCTTATTATAACTCATCTTTTTGAAGTACCTTATCAACAATTTCAGTAGTTCTCATAATTTCCCCTTTTATCAAGTCTGAAAATTACTTCAGCATTCTGCAATTCCTTGATCTTTATCATGCATCCCTTACAAAAGAGCATCCCTTCCAATACCTCAATTTTTTTCCATGTACAAGCTGATTTCATTGGAGCAATGAATACTCCACAGTTCTGGGATTTTTTTCCCCCAGAAACTTTATCAGAATTCTAACAGGCCGTGGAGAAAGAGTCCAAAAAGTTGCACAATTTCAGTGCCCTGGATTGCTCATTATCACCCTGCTAAACAGCACTGTCCAAGCATGCTTACAGATTGCAAATGAAAAGGACCAAAGGATAGAGGAAGCACAGTGCAAACTAAAATATACACCCATACACAAGTGTAAGTGCAAGCATAAGTGGCAGTGCATTTCACCAAGTGGTTTAGTTTGAAACCTTCACTAACACAGACACAAAGGCTTTTCCTCTTTCCTGAAAACCATGGAAAAGGTATTTCAGCACTTTCTCTACTTTCTTCAATTCAACACCAACAAGTGGAGTTAAACACTGCTAAACAGAGAAAAAAGATCCCTTGCTTTACATGAAGCCTTTCCTCCTATCTTTATAATTTCCTGGCTTTCCCTCCTTGTTAAAGAAAACACTAGGTACCAAGGCAATAATTGTGTGTCCACATGACTGGGCACATAAGCTGTCCCTCGGGGTCTCCTCACAGTGGAAATAAAAGCTGCCTTGCTCAAGTTTCCTTCTTTCACTCGAGCTTTTTTCCCTCTGATGCCAGCAGCATCTCATCCCTAGAGGGCAGCCAATGAACACAGCTCCAGGCACAAAGCGCTTTCCCTCAGGCTGCAGGTTTATCACATTTAACTAGCTTGTCCTTTCTCTCTCTAACACAAGTGCAGGCAAACCACTGTGACTGACAAGGTTTGGGTCATTTCAGTTGATTTTTTCCAGCTCCTCACGGTAGGGCTTCCATAATCCACCCACTCCCCCAAACTTAGGAATGGTCTTTTGCACCTCTTCCCACCGGTACCCCAAACCTCTTACCTTATGATGACAAACATGACCAGGGAGTTTCCCACCAGGCCAACAACGAAGACCACCGAGTAGACAGCGGTGATGATGATGGGAATGGCGGGGGAGATGCTGGTGTGGTTGTGCTGGCCATCCCCAAAGAGCCCAGTGGCATTGCTGTCATAGTCTGCCCAGCTGCTGCTGGTGCTGGGGGGGCGGCAGGGCCCTGGGGAGCAGGTGGAGTCTGGCTCCTCACGGAAAATCTGTATGGGGGCATCCATAGGGGTACAGTCCCCACGGGCAGGAGGGCGAGAAGGAGGAGTGCACACAGCAGAAGCAAGTATGCTGGAAAGAGGGAAGAGAGAGAAAGAAATAAAGAGAAGTATTTTTACAGCCACAAGACTAGGAGGAGTGCACACAGCAGAAGGCAAGGATGCTAGAAAGAGGGAAGAGAGAGAAAGAAATAAAGAGAAGTATTTTTACAGCCACAGAACATTAAGACCTCTGAAACTTGTATGTATTAAGGGGAGCTCTGCTGTGATAGGAACTGTAATTTGCCAAGCAGAGATTTAAGCAAATCACATTCATATTAAATTGTTTCAAGTTTTACATCTTGCTATGTAATGCTGCTTGTCCAAGTGCACAAGGAAAGTTTTCCTCCACTTTCAAAGGTTGCATAGTGAAGCAAGCCAGATGGGAGCAGCTCAGATCCACCCCCACACTTTAACCCTGTCTTTCCCATCTTTCATATTTTAAGTCAAACTCTGTCCTAGCAAGGACTCCTGATTGCCTAAGCTCTGCTATAAAGGGGAAGGAGACAGAGAAACCCACCACATCTCTGCACATCTGCTTTAACATCCTACCCTGAGTTATATTTTTCTGATCCCATACCTGTTTTCATAGAAAAGACACATTAATGACAAAAAATACCTTTCAGTCCAGGAAAAGAAGCGGAGTCCTCAAACAGGTGCTCTTGGCAGGAAAAGGAAAGAATAAAGCCGCTGTGCTTGGCTCCTGGAAGTGCCACTGACCACCTAGGACTTTTGGATGTGAGGCACCTGCGTCCTCAGAGAGGCGTGCTGGCAGCAGAGCCGGTTCCCAGGCATGAGCTGCACCGTGCAGCAGCAGCAGCTGCTGCTGTTCCAGCTCCCACCACTTCGTCTTTTCTCTCTCAGGCTCCCTCTGCCTCCCTCTCGCTCTGCCAGGGCTCCAGCAGCACTCTGCACTGATGCACACGTTCTCCACTGTCTCTGTCCCCGCAGCTCAGAAGCTCACATGACTTCTTTCTAAACACTGAGATGCAGATAAATTAAAAGAAAAGCAAGAAGTAAGTTCTGTTCTGAATGAATGCTTATTTTAATACACTTTTCCAAGTTTTCTTTCCTCAATTCCCCTGCACTCTCAGGCCTCAAGAAATAATCCTCTTTGCCTTATTGAATCCCACAGGATTTCAGACTAGTAGACATTGAATAAAAGAGGAATTTTAAGTTTAGATGCCTTGCCTGGTCCATCAGCGCTTTCTTGACTCCACAACTGTGTGTCCAAAACATTTCTCACTGGGTAGCTGTGCCCCTGATCCTTTGCACCTGCAACTCCAAAGTCAGAAGCTGACTACCAAAGAAAAGAGGGGCACCCTAATTACTGTACAGTTTTTTCAAGCTGTCCCACACTGTGTGAGAAGCTCAGAATTCCCTGTAGCATTTTATTCTCCCAGCTGCAACTAGAAACAGGAAGGTGGTGTGTACAGAAATCACATCCCTCAGAGCTTATCCCTAATATACTCCCTCAAGCAGGAGTTAGCAAGGCACCAATATGTTTGTTCGAGTATCTTTTTACTTGCACACACACCTTGAAATCCCCACCAGAACTCTCTCTAAATGACAAATTGGAAGATAAGAGACAGAGCCTGAGTTATTCCTACTCCTTTGGAAGAGGCTGGGAACAGTCAGACTGGCTGCATCTCAAAGTGTGCAGAAAACCAGTCTCTGGAGAGAGAGGCTGTGGGTTTCCTTCCAGCTTTTCCAATCTTGAAACTTTACTTCATGCTCCTCTTGTTGAGTGTCTGTGATATGACTGTTTTCTATTCTAAACCAATTTTTTTCTTCTAAACCTATAATCAAGAGACTAAATTATGTCAGCTGAGTGAGAAATCATGTAGGAGGCTTACAAGGTACAGAACCCCCTCTCTTAGAGGAAAAGGCTTGTTCAAATGTGATAATGGCTTTGACTGTGGTCACTGTTTTCTCCAGAACTTCAGTAACTGCTCATGATCATGTGTACAGAGCTGTCTAAAAGTTTCACTTTTCCACATGATGATGAATAAAAATCCAAAATAATAAATATGTGACAGAATTGTCCCTTAGACAGGGACACAAAACTAAGAAGAATTCATTTTTTGAAGATTAAGTAGATCCTAAAATAAAATGTACTCCATTTCTGGTGCTATCCTCTGCAATCCATGGTCTCCTGCCCATGTACTGAAAGGAACCACTGTTTCTGTATCTTCTCATAAATAATTATACTGGCAATTTTCAACTTCTTAGCATCTTCCCCAGAATTTTTCACATTCTGTAAAACAGGACAGATTTAAGATAGCACTGTTATAGCACTCATTGATAATTTAGCTCTTATGAGCAATCATTTTCTCACTCTCCAATTGCTACAGGTGGATCCAAAACTTCTATATGGGGAAGGAAACCTATTATTGCTCTGAGTAAATCTACAACACAGATGATAAGTATTTATCTTACAAAAGTAAGATAAATAGCAGACTCACAGCTTTTTGAAGCACCAATGGTTGGACAGTGTAAGCTGCTCATTGTCTAGCTAAATTCTGTGCTGAAACTCTCCACAGATCTTAGAGTAAGGACAAAAAAGATGTTCCCACAGTTGTAGTCACTGGCCATTCATGGAGTTTGCAATGTAACTACATGGGACTGGAAGGAGGTGGAGTTTGACCACAACTCTGCAAAATTACATGTTGAGCCAGAGGCAATGTTTAAGTTGCTGGATGCTTTTTGTTTATGTGTGTTCTATGTTGGAGACCCAGCTTTGGCTCTTGGTTGCTGTAGGACCTTGTGATACAGTAGAAAGAAAGTTCTTGGCTAAGGGGAATGGGTTGTCTTTTGAAAGTCAAATCAAAATCATATGCACCTTTAAAAAATAATCTTCTCCTTTCTTGCATTGGCTTTTCAAATGAAAACCTGAATTTCAGGATTATCAGCAGCAACTGGTCTCACTGTAGGTACCAGGAACAACTGCCATGATATTGAAAGGAAAACTAAACACAGAGGGAGAACCAGTGTGCATCACCATCTTCCTCTCCTTCAACCCCTGACTGCACAGTGCCTCTGCACCCTTCCCAACAGTCCTGTGGAAAAGGGCAGACTGTCCTGGAGTCACAGGGCAGAGAAAGGCAGGGTGACCTAACCCAGACTGCCCACACATCAATGCCAGAAACCCCTGCTCCCTCTAAGGGCCTACATGAGACAGAAGGGCCTGCTTTCAAAGGAAAGTAAGAAAATATTTAGAGAAGAAGCTGCCATTTTCCTCCAATAATGCTCTTACAAACACGTGTCTTGCATGCCCTCCAAGTCTTTGCTGTAATACTTTAGACACAATAGTGCTCACCTCACTGGACTCTGTGAAACACAACAGAAATGACTTGTACTTTTAAAATTAATACAAAGCTATATATCAAATTCCATAATTATAGAAAATTGTTTAAGTTATAAATCCCAGGTCTCAAAACTGAAAAAAATATCAGATTCAGCTGCCTGAAACCTAGAGACTACAATATGTGCATTTACACAAATTTTTACTTTCTCCAGGCTCTCTGCCTCAATTAAAAGTCAGTTATACAATATTGCTAAATATAAATGGAAGGGCAAACATAAACTGGAAATTTTGTGTCTGTGAAGCATTTTCTTTTACAATCCTAGTGAAATTCTTTGAATGAATAAGAAACCTGGGGGGAGGGAAATATGTGATATTTAACAATAGCAGGTAGGAAGGGCTTCAGCACTGTCTTTTTTCTTACCAAAAGCTAAAGAGCTGCCCCCATCAGCACAGTATTTTAAAACCTCAAAGATGTGGTGGGACGTTAATTCAGCCCTGACTCAGAGGTAAGAATGAACCACTTTGAATCACAGGCATAACTGTGCAGCACCATGTCATCTGCTCACCATGCTGCAGCACAGACCAGCTCCATCACCTCAGCACACTCAGGCTTTGAGTGAAAGCTGTTTAGTTCCTGACACTGTTTTCTAGAAAACCATGAAATTTTATGGGTTTCAGTCAAATGTGCAGGATAGGACAGACCTTGAGGTTCAGCCACGAACTGTAACACTGAACACTTTGGAACAGGATCATCTCCAGAGATCACTTATTCTAGGGGCTGGAGAAGAGACCACATGACTTAAGTGGAGCACACTATCAAGAGGTTTCTTCAGCTAATATTTGTTTTTACTACAGGATTAACCAAAGGCTAAAATGATAGTGAGCCTGTGTAAAGGTAGCAGATGCTGGAAATGCTTTCTGGTGGCTCCAGTTGCCAAGGAAACAAAGTTCTCTTGTCTCTCTGCATCCAGAAATGTTAGCTCTCTGTGTGAACACAGCTCTTGGGAAATGGTGTGTTCTGTGCCCTTCAAAAGACCTGCAAGGGAGAGGAAGAGGCAAAAAAAAGATGAGAAAGTATATGCAATGCTACTCAAACAGCTTTTGTACACATATTTTACTCACAGCAGACTAAACATTCATCATAAGACTTGTTCTTTGCATTTACTTGTCAATAACAGAAGTTCATGTTACATATTGAAAAAAATTGCTGGTACAGACCTGCACTGTGACCTCCAGAAACCAGCCCAATAAAGTGCTGAGCACTGGGATAGCTTCTGTCCCAATACAGGTGCTTCTTCCCCAGAAAAGTCCCTGGGTGGTTACAAAGAGACCAGCCACCCTCAAACTGCCAGCTGCTGGGAGGACTGGGGCAGGCATTGACAGGTTTCTGACTCTAGAACTTTAAAAACTATGGGAGTTATACCGAGAAGAGCTAATTGGCAGTGAGGAGGTCAGTGGTGGGTTTAAGGAGTTCAGAAGATCCCAGCAGGAGGCTATCTGCCTTGCTCTGCTGTCACCCTGTCTCCCCCAGCAGCACTTCTGTCCACAGCTGGCCATGGCACGCATGCCACATCCCTGGAGTAGAGGCAGAATTGTCAAAACAGGTCACTACTTTGCCATCTTCCCTGCATTTCATTTCATCAAGTTCCTCAGCTGGATGGAAGTTTTAGAGGCTAGAAGTTTTAGCAGACTAGAGCTCTGAGACCAGTGGAAACAAAAGGATGCTTAAAGCAGGTAAATGTGAGCTACAGAACAACTTTTAAGACTTCTCTTTAAAAAGAGAAAATTGTGATATTCTTCAGATATCTATATAATGATACAGGTATCTGATCTACAGACCGGCTCATTTGATACAGACTTTTAAACAAAAAGTCCTAACTAAACAAACAAAAAAACCCCACACAAACCAATCAAACAAAAAGAAACAATGACAGAGCAAAACAATTATGTCTCTCTGATTATTTTTTACAACTACTTCTCCTGTGGGCATTAACAGCTAATCATCTTTCACAGCAAGTTGGCTTCCCAGCATGTGGAAGCACAGCTCTGCTGGTAAGTGGTTGCACTGTTCCAGGGAGGGAACGGGGATCAGCAAACACAACTTGAATTTCCCCCCAACTTTGGTTCTGAGACAGAAGATGATAATGACATTCAAAATTTTGTGGGAATCCATAAAAACCACTTTAAGATTAGCCTGGTTGTTTCCTTTTAGGATGATCCCAGTGGATTGTGTGGGGTAAGTACTGACTTTTCCCCGAAGAGCAGATCCTGCAAAGTCTTCTCTTTACCTTTTTAACAAGAAAAGATGGATGATTCATTTCCAGGAAGGGTAAGAACTCTGTTGATTATATGCCAATGATACCTAAATCTTAATCTTCTTTGCTTCGTACTTAGAACAGTTTGTTGACTTATTCTAGTGCCTGGCAGAAGGAAGAGTGAAAAATGAGGTAGTTGAAACTAGAGAAAAATGAATTTTTCATACGGCCCCTAAACCTTGCCCCTCCCACCTCCTCTACCTCCTGTTTTTGGCACCTTCATATGTACGTAATTAATGGCTTGAAGACAAGTGTTGTGATGAAAGGTGGGTGAATTTCAGCATAGCTCTCTGAACAGGGGTTATGACTGCACCATTCTCTGCTGACTCTGGGACAGAGTGGCTGCTGACTCCAAGATGGAGTGGAAAAGGCTAGACCCCACTTAGTCGTTCCCCCTTCCCTTTTTGCAGCTAATCAAGTCCTACTAGTCACCCACTGAATGCTATAGAGAACCTGGAGCTGCAGAACAGGGCAGAAACAGTGATGCTAAGAGTGGGGAGTATCAAGTAAAACAAGGCATGGACACCACAGTTTTCCTCAGTGCAGGAGGAGTGACCTTACTTAAATGTGTACCAGTAAAGCTCACAAAACAAATCCTCAGTTCCCTGAAGTTATTTGGGTTTATTTAAATCACACTGAAAAAAGGGCTAAAAACTGACAAGCTGTAACTCTAAGTCAAGGGTTGGGGTGAAGCCCAAAAGTTGTCAAACTTCCCAGAAAGCCCATTTCGCCCATTTAGCCAGAGCATACCCACATGTGGCCTGTACATGAGGGGCAATGAGCCCCAGTGGGGCTTCCAGCAGTGGGACTGAGGTGGCCCTTCACAGCCATCTTCCCCGCTACTCTGCCTGGTTATATTTCATAGGCTCACAAAAGGCTTCATTAAGGATGGGAAAGACCTGTAAGATCATGTATTCCAACAACTAACCCAGCTTTGCCAAGCCTACCATTAAACCATGTCCCCAGGTGCCACATCTACATGGTTTTATAAATAGTTCCAGGGATAGAGACCCCACCACTTCTCTGTGCAGTTCCAGTGTTTGACAACCCTTTAGAAATGGTTCTCAATATCCAATCTAAATCTCCCCTTGTGCAGCTTGAGGACATTTCCTTGGGTTCTGCATTTGTTACCTGTGAGAAGATACTGACTCCCACCTGGCTACAGCCTTATTTTGGGTAGTAGCAGGAGTTATAAGGTCTCCTGTGGGCCTTCTATTCTCCAGGCCTAACAACCCCTCAGCTACATCATCACCTCCACTGCCCTTCTCCAGCCACTCGGAGTCTTTCTTGTAGTGAGGGGCCCAAAACTTGATGCAGGATTCCAAGTGTGGTTTTACCAGTGACAAGTACAGAGGGACAATCCCTGCCCTGGTCCTGCTGGCCACACCATTGCTGATCCAAGCCAAGGAGGCCATTGGCATTCTTGGCCACCTGGGCACAGTCTGGCTCACATTCAGCCAGATTTCAACCAGCATCCCCAGGTCATTTTCTGCTAGGCAGCTTCCCAGGCACTTGTTTCCAAGCCTTCAGCACTGTCTGAGGTTGTAGTGACTCAAGAGCAGAATCCAGAACTTCACTTTTTCAAACCTCAGGCAATTGGCCTCAGCTCATGGATTCAGCCTGTCCAGATCCCTCTGCAGAGCCTTCCTACCTTCCAGCAGATCAACACTCCTGTCCGCTTTGGTGTCAGCTGCAAACTGACAGAGGGTGGACTCAATCCCATCTTACAGATCAGTGATAAAGGTATTGAACAGGAATGTTCCCAAAACTAAGCCCTGGGGAACACCACTTGTGACTGGGCACCAGGTGGATGTAACTCCATTCACTGCCACTCTCTGGGGCTGGCCAGATTTTACTCAGCAAAGAGTAGATTCATCCAAGCTGTGAGCAGCCATGCTCACAGCTACTTAGCAGTGTCAAGCAAGATATATTTTAAGCCTTTTGCAGTCATTTGCTTCAACATATTTGATAAAGTAGAAAACAGCATTTAAGCTCACATATACACATCACAAAGGTGAAAAATGGCCATTTTACACTATCTTATTTGATGTTGTTAATAAACCATAGGTTACAAGTGTGAAAATGAATGTGAAAACTCTTGCCAATATTGGCAGCATATGGAAGTGCTCCTTTAGAGACATTTGTTTAAATAAGCAATGCAAGCAGAAAATCAGCCTGGTATCAATTTGTCAATTGCTTAAAGTTGAGCTGTGTGTAAAGCTAGAAAACTCAGGCTTCACTTAGAAAGGTACTTAGTGGGATGCATCAAGTACTAAGTCAAATGTTATTATCGTTACTTGCTGCATGTAGCATGATTAAATTCAGAGATACTGCTCATGGAATAAAAATACTAGGCTAAAAATTTAATCTCTAAAAGACAAGGAGAAGGGGAAGGAAAAGAAAATCAATAGAAGTATAAGAGAAAATTAGAAAAAGCAACACAAGCTGAACAAAACCTACAGAAGGAGAAAGTGTTGACTAGTGCAACCAACTGGCACGAAGAAGAAATATCAAGTGAGAAACAACAATTTGGAAGAAGAACAAAGAAAATCATCAAAGACTTAATCGTTACACTGAAGTATGCCCTGTGGCTGGGTTGTCTTGACCTTTTTTCTGATTTCATCTCTTTTACTGATAGTATAAGTGCCTATTATTAGAAATTGTCAGCATATCCATAAAGTAAATGACACTGAGGCAGACTCTTTTTATTTTAATAAACTAGAATCTCATGCCAGCTAATTTTCCAAAGTATTTTTCAATTGTGGTGAAAGAAGATTACTAAATACTTTAGGCTGATAATTGCTCTACGTGCCAAAGGATATCTTCAGTAAATGCAAAGATTCTTTGAAGTCTCAAAAATAGAAAGTATTTTATTACCAAATGGCATTACTTTCACTATTGTAATAGTACGACTTAAGTGAAGACACAAGTGTGTCTTTACTGCCTGAGAGTTCATACTTGCTGTGCCACACACTGACAGAAACTGCTGCTTTCTACCAGCAGGGAGAGTTGGGCAGTCAGGCATCTTACACAGGTGGCTGTTAAAGAAAGTGAAATAATCTGGGGCTCGTCCATGAGCACTATTGAAGGACAATGCATTAAACATGCTTCATAAAAATGCCTAATTCATATGACAAAAAAAAAAGTCACTGATGAGCTTCAGAAAACACAGGACATGCAGGTAGCTGGTCGTGTTCCTGGCATGTAACCCATGGTTTTATTTTCATACTACAGACAGAAATACTCCTAGAAAATACTCACCTCAGCAGAACTGAATTGGGCTGCCCATTTCTTATGCAGATATATAGTTTCTAAGAAAATCAACTTCATAGTTAAAACCAGTGTTATGCCTATAGTTTATTAGAATGTAAACACATTTTATAAGGTGCACCACTAAGTAATTTTGTACAAAAACCAGACAAATTCCTTGAGACTGTTCTGTGATCACCTGGCAAAACTCTGTCTTGTACAGCAGGTTTTCATCAAGCTAGAAAAAAACAGGTTGTCCAGAGAGATGATAAATTCCCCATCCCTGAAAAAATTCAAGGTCAGGTTGGACAAGGCTCTGAGTACTCTGATCTAGTTCAGAATGTCCTTGCTCATTGCAGGGGGTTGGACTAGATGGCCTTTAAAAGTCTCTTGAAATCAAAGTATTCTGTAGTTCTAAGATCTGCACATAACTCGTTCCCGAGCAAAATAGCCATTTACTTCAACGGTGCATTTTTGCTACCAAAGATGGAAAATGGATGCATTCACATTTACAGGGAGATTGACTGAGAGGGAGCTCAAGCAGCTGAGGCTGGCAAATGGCATTTTTAGGCTTAAGTCTTTTCTCTTGGAGCCAGCCCATTGTAGATAAACAAGTTTTCGTAGAAAGACAGATTGCTGCTCTTGTCTCTTAATCAAAACTCTTGCTAGATATATGGAAAATGCAGACTCATCTCCTTGCTCCAAACCAGATGCTATAACTGCCTTGATGTCCCACATTCTGACCAAATGAGCCTGTTCCACCAGTAATGGTTTTCATTTCATCCACAATATTCATATTTAAGTTCCCAATAGCAATTTAACCTGTAAATTCTAGTAATAAAACTTACTTATTTAAATGTAAGTGATAAAATCATCTCACTATATTTTTAGTTGTGAATCTGAGTGTCTTACTTAGGTAATTCAAATCTGAACTTTTGATGTTGATTTTGATTTGTTTTTACCTTGATTTTACCAAGTGTTTATAGGACATTGTATACTTTAAAGTCACATGGTACCTGTAGAATGCTTGATACACCTCTTAAATTAATGAAGAGTTAGGACAGTGTCAAAAACTATTCAGACAAGATTTATTTTTTCAGCTAATCAGCAATAAATTCACACAAATGCTGAATCCTTCTCATGCTGCCTATCAGTGACCCAGACAGTACTGTTTCACAAGCAGAGTACATGCCATCTCAGAGGAGAGTTTCAGAGATCACCTTAGACATTTTCAGGGATGAATCCTCATTCCAAGAAAATGAGGCTCTGGCTTATATAGACAGGTCCACTGAGTGCAAAGGATCATGATGAGGTGTTCTTTATATTTTTCATAACAATGAAGGATACCTCTGGCAATTAACTTTCCCTCCATTATCAGGAATGCTGAAAAATAGGACCAGCTTCTAGGTACTGAAGAGAGTAAAAGAGACAAGAGCTATTCTACAGAGAAGAGACACTGAATTTTATATGTAGCCTGGACAATAGAAGAATGAACCATTTGAGTCCCCTGCTCTTGTACCTTTGTTGCTTCTGGGAAAAAAAAAAAAAAAAAAGAAATAAAGAAAAATTAATGATCCTAAGGTTGCTGCAAAGAGTTACATTCCTGGCTTTCTATAGGTGTCATGGAGGGAAAAGCAGATAATCTCTCCCTATAATTAGATTTTCTCTTATTTTGAATGTCCATGGCAACAAAGTAATGAGGTCTCTTCAGAGTTCACGGGCATCCCTGGTGCTGAGCCAAACCCTGTGAAAAAGTCAGTCCTGCTGTTCCTGGAAGTGCTCCATGCAGGCACACCAGGTTTTTATGTGAAGGTCCTCTTTCAGGGGTGTTGCTATGGAATCTTCTTAGTAACTCAGCTCTGATAAACCTTTGCTATGCAATTACCAGCTGGTGGTTTGGCTCAGAGAGCCTCCAGTCCCTCGGCACTGTGATTAATCTGAGACCTGTGGGGTGTTTGAGCTGACACTGGTATTATGCACCTGGGGTTTGCCTTGACTTGTTAGCCATCCATTCAAACTGCTGGTTTTCCTGGTTACCAATTCTCCATCCAGTTCTTACTCCATAGCTGCTCGTTTACTCCACAGCTTAGTATATTTTACCAAATATATATTAGGGGAAAAAACCATAAAGAAATAGAGTAAACATTTAATGATTAGCTTTTGCAACCCAATTATTATTAAGATGGTGTTAATCATGTGAAATAGTGAAACCTTGTCTAAATCCTCTGAGCTTTCTACAGACATCATTTCTGCAGCAACTATTTCAATAAATTGAACACCAGTTTTATTTATTATTCTGCAGACTATGTTCATGAATATTGTTTTTTTTCAGATTCTGTCACTTGAAAGGGTACGTAAGACTTCACCATTTCCAGATTAATAACTCCTCCTGGAGAGAAGGTACTTCTGGCAAAGGACCCAGGTTCAACATTTTTGAACCTATGTACCATATATATTCACAGCTACTGCTTTTTCTCTCTGTGATTGGCCCATGTTGCTTTAGAGTAATGTACAAATGGATTTTTGGGGTACACTCCACTTAAACAGCTTGAATTATACTTATGTATCCAGAAGGTAAATGAATTGCACACGACCTTATCATTTTGTACATCTCTGAGGTTTGAAAAATATCTCTTAAGAAGTATGAATTGATACCCAAAATTTCAAAGTGGTGTAGCATTATGATTTTTTCAATAACACCAAGAAAGAAGAAAAAGAAAAAACAAGAAAGTATGGGAAGTCATAGAACATAGTATCATTAAGGCTGGAAAAGGCTTCTGAGAACTTTAAATCCAACCATTAACCTAACACTACCAGATCAATCATTAAAACACATTCCTAAGAACCTGATCCACATATTTTTAAAACACTTCCTGGGCTGGTGATTTTACCACTTCCTTGGAAGCTTGTTCCAGTGATTCATTTAATTCTGACAAATTTATCTATAGGTGCAACCACCACAGATATGAAATACATCTGCCAAATTATAATGTTCTCTTCTTGGGGAGGATTCAATTTTGGGGGCTTTAAAATTCTACTAAATATTAAAACAGATTTCAGAAATGGCTCCAAAGTAATTTATTGCACTTAATATTTGATTCCACATAGTTCTTCTACCATAGAAGATGCATGTATTTCTGCTTCTAAAATACTATACGTGGATATCCACCTAGAAAAATAATTAAGGTATTAAACTTTTCCCATTATTATTTTTAAGGATATTTTTTTCTTTTGTCTTTCAGAAGTTTTCCCTCAACAGGAAAGACATATTTCCTTTACAGTCAAATCTGCTGCAACTACATTCTGAATACATAACTACTGCTCTCTTCACTGTGAGATCCAAACTTGATTTCCACTACATACCTATTTGAATTTTGAGATACAGAAATATACATGATTAGAAGATGCAACGTGAGACAAAATAGCAAATTTGTTCTATCCTGATGAGCTTAGTGACTCTTCCTCAATTAAAAAAAAAAATGTTCTACACCCATCAAGAATTTAATTTAAGCAGCATAAAGACAGTTATTCGGAAAGAAAGAAAATGGTAGATGATATTGAACATCTTCTGAGAGTTGCATAGTTTTACCAATGCTATCATTCCCCTTTTCGTGTAAAGTCAAATTGTCAGTAGTCAAAAATCATCAAACTCTAAAAAGACAGGTCATGCCTGACTAACAAGGAAAACACTTCCAGAATGAATATTCGAAAAGCTTGCTCAACCTACCCTGTCCTAAATATATTTCACTGAAAACTGGAAAACCAGAATAAGCATTAAGAAAATATGCTTCCTTTGAAAAACATATTTCTTAGTGGAGGGCTATTCCCAGAGGGTTTAAAATCAGCCTTTAAGTTACTGCTTCAGCAGGAGAATGTTCAAATGTTGTCTTCTCTAAGACACTGTTTTACAGTTTTTCGGCACACTTTTAATACTGGATCAGCTTGAATTTTTTTCCTTCATGTTAATTTTCAGCCTTTAGTTTATTGATTTTGAGACAAATTGGTAAAGAAGAAAAGAAAAGGATACACAGAGGGAAAGGACAAAGAGGAATATTATAAGGCTGGGGAGACAGAACAAAGAAAGAGGCAAAGACAAAAGCAGATGCCTGTTTGCCTTCTGCCTTTAGACTAAAACATAATAACTAGAAACTACATGGAAAAAAATATTTTTATAAGGTCTGTAGAGAGAGTCCAGTCTAAGAAAATAGCCTGTGATTATTTTTTAGCTTCTGAACAAAGACAGTAAATATAATTCTGAGCAATTTAATAGTTTTTTCTACCTGTCCCACTTTAACATTTTTTTCCATAACATTTTCCATCAGCGCACAAATCTTTGAATGACATAGAATAAAAGCAGCTGAAAACACAAGGATTAGAGTGATATCTCTGCATATTTTTCTAAAATAGAGCCACAGAACAGTAACATACAGAAGCTTTGATTTTTCTGGCCTGCAGCAAGCATAAGACTCAAGGCTCTCCAAGTCAGACTAAGGGGAATTACTAGTACAGGAATTACTGCTAGTACCATTTTACATTTTATTTTACTGCTCATCCTTTTCTTCCACAAGCCATGTTCAGCAGGGCATCTTCCAAGCTTCCAAAATTCAATCGCTACGTTCATGCATTCCTCCATGTTGCCTTTTTATTTCAGAAGTCCCTAGGAAATACCATAAAATTACTTATTTTCCACATCATTGCAAGATGGATGTGAAAATTAGCTCTTTTTAAAATCACATTCATTAAGGTTATTTTTTTTTTAAAGTGCTTTGAAGTAAATCACCCAAATAAATTGAATTTAGACTTGGGGAAAAAAACAGATCCTCTGGAGTTCTGTGATTTCACTGCTTGATGTCTGCAGGTACTCAACACTGCAGATGGTGTGGGAATTCTTTTTCCCCTTTTGTTAGACTCCTTTATTATCTGCTGCTCTGTAGTCTGATATGGAGGACCTTCTAAAGCCACAAGAGCAGACTCAGGCAGGCCCATCAGCTGATAAACATTTGTTGCCTTCACCTCTGCCGCTGTGAAATTGACTTCTTTTTTGGAATCAGAAAAACAAAAGATGTGCTCAAAACAACAGAAAATCTACCCTGGGTTGAAGGCTTATTCCCCATTTCTCTGCCTTTGCCTTCTAGTTCTTCCTTTCAAAACCCTGTAGTCTTTGATCCAAGAATGTATTTACAGGAAAAAAAAAGATACTATTTCACAAACCATTTTGGTACTTCCAATAGGACTAGCTGTAAATCTGAGGTAATAAAAGCTAAACTAAAAATAGAGGGGAAATCCTGAGCATTTTACAGAATAATTACAGAATAATAACCATTGATTTCTTCACCATTATGACTGTATCTGACATTTACAGTGTTTATGGGTTTTAGAAAACATAGTAAAGGAAATTTTGGGCACATGAAGGATAGAATTTTTCTACACTGAATTCTTCCTAACTACATATCCTGCCTTCTTTTAAAATCTTTAAACAGATTTTTATCTAGTTCTTATGTGGAAAATTTTGCATATGCTTTTGTAAGAAGAATTTGTTGAACTGCCTCTTTGCTGTTAAGTAATAAAATAAACCTACTTGAAAGGACAGTTATGTTGTCATGTGAGTGCTTCTAATTAAACCCACATAAAACTACCATGAATGAGTGTCTAAGAAAAATAACAGTAATATAGTATGAAAGCAGTTTTTCAAGCTTGTTTTGATTATGAACATAATTAAATAAAGTATTTAATATTTGAAAGGGGGACCGAGGATCGATATCAAGTGGCATTTTTAATTTTAGAAAAAATATACAAGTAACAAATACTGGCTTTGCTATGACACCAACACAATCTTCATGGCTACTCTAGAATGCAAAAATATAATCTGATGTAATTGTTGGACTATATTATATTATAATCCAACATAATTGTCTACCTAGTTTATATACAGCCTATCAAGTTTATATATACATTCTATCTAATTTATGTATGTTTTGCAGAGATTGCATCTTTCCAGTCAAAGAAAAAATGTAGAAGAACATGTTGTTTCTGAAGTTAATTAGCACTCTATTCCCAGAGAACCACTCAATCAAGACTTAGAGACACTAAGAGATTGTCAAAAATGCACTGTTCCTAGTGGACAAGTGGTGCTCAAACTGGCATTTGGAAAACAAAAATTTATGAAACACTTCATCATATAGTACATTTTTAAGGTACATGGTTTGGAAGGAATTATGTGTACATCTATTCTGTTGGTTTCTACTTTCCTGATATAAATGATAAAATAGTGCACTGTGCCCCAGACAGCTAACCCAAAGCAAGCCAGGTCAGCGATCACCATGGAGACCTTTAAGAACTCATAAATGCTTAAAAAATAAAATCAGCTCTCCTAGAGGTACTAAAATAATTCCTGTGCTTTTTTAAACCTTCTTCTTTAGCCTCTGCCTCATATGGGGCTCCTCATGTGCCCCCTCTTTGTCATCCAACCACTCCACTAAACACATCTCTTTAATTAAGTACTTTTGATGAATCCTTTGACAAACTGAGTTAAAATTGGCCAATAATTTTAAAAGAAACAGAAAGAAAGATACAGGTGACATTTAGTTTTCTTAATTTTGCCTAAAAACAAGTGATGCAATTTGATACCTACTGAACTGTAGGCACTCTGTACATAGCACAAGATCACCATGTCAGTCATGGCATACGTCCAAAACTGACCAGGTTCCTAAGGCTGGAGATTAAAAGAAGATAAGATTCTGAAAACTCTGTTATCCCACCCTCCAGTCCCAGGAAGATGAGGTTTTTATAAGTAGGGAACAACCTCAGAGAAGTTAAAGATGCATAGAAATATATCTTCTTTCAGGATAAATTTTGTGCATAAAAATGAGTCCCTATAGTGAAATGCATTGGAGATCTGGGTTGCAACAGCAGCAGAAGGAAGGAACGATCTTCCATGAATGACTGTCTAATCTATTTTACAAATATAAGAAAAAAAAAGACAAAAACAAAACAACAAGCAAAATAAAACCTTTGAAGATAAACTCCTTACAAGCAAAAATGTTGACAAAAAAATAACTATGTGACAACAAGTCCATAAAGAATGTTTTCACAAAACATGTACCTGTTAGGGCAGGTTCAAAGGAGGGTCAAGAAAATTATCAGAGGACTGGAACATTGAGCTTATGAAGAACATCTGAGAGGGTTGGGGTTCTCAGTCTGGAGAAGAAAAGGCTCTGAGAAGATTTCACTGTGGCATTTCCATGCTTGAAGGGGGCTTATAAGAAACACAGAGAAAGACTTTCCAGCAGGGATTATAGAAACTATATAATGGCAAACAGTTTAAACTCTGAGTACATTTACACTGGAAGGAATTTCTTATGGTAGGAGTGGTAGGACACTGTAACTAGTTGCCCAGAGAAGCTGTGGGTGCCCCATTGCTGGAAGTGTTCAAGGCCAGGTTGGACAGGACTTTGAGCAGCATAGTCTAGCAAAAGGTGTCCCTGCCACACACAGTAAGAAGTTTGGACTAGGTAATCTTTAGAGATACCTTCCAACACAAACCATTCTATAATTCTGCAATCCTATAGTTTTTATCCTTTCTCAGTCTAATTTGATAATGAAACCTACTTGTTCAATAAAAATCAAATATATTATCCAAGGTTTATAAGATTAAAACTTGTAATCAGGAAAGATCAGTGTAAACAACATCTTGTTTAGAAAAATCAGTTTCCAGAAGAAAGGAAGAAAACCACAAGTGTTATTCATAAAAAAATGAAGTATTTATCAGGAAGAGAGGTGTTTCTGTACCCAAGCTCTATTTGTGGTTACTGAAGAAAGAACTCCTCTCCTCAGCTATTGCAGCTACATTGGAAAAAGGCAAGAGCATTGAAGAACAACCAATGCACATTTAATGAAAAAACAGAAATGTTGACTCAGGGTGAAAAGGTCAAAATTAGGCAGAAAATAAGCATTAAGTACAGAACATAACTGGGGTTTAGGAATAAATGCATTTTCTTCCGGAAGAAGATTGCTTAACAGCAGCAGGAAGTACAGTGATGAGAATGCTTTTGGTCTCTGTGGTAATGGAATAAATGATGGTCTATGACACATAGCTGAGTGATTTGAAATAGATGAGAAAGCAGAATGAGGAGCCTTATCTCCATTTTAAAGATAGAAGATTACCACACAGACATTTCTGGGGATAAAACTTTCATTTAAGTAAAAGTAAGCTACTGGTGTATATATCTGCTTGAACATCTATCATCTCATTTCCCTGTCAATTTCTTATTTGGACTAACGTTTAAGCTACCAATGAAAGAAGATGACTTTGCAGAGCCTACCATATCTTGAAAAGTGTGTTGCGTTGTTAGTTATCTACTAGCTGAAATAACATTTACAAACTTGGTGGTTTGCTTAAAAGCTGCATGTGGAAAACAAGGAGGCAAGTTAAAAATTTTTATTTTGGCTATAGATTAAAATTACTCACATGGACAAGCCTGGAGAAATGAGTCAAAGGTGTCACTTCACACACACAAGAATACATTGTCCATTTATGACACTCAACAGTTCACAGAGAACCAAAATGTGTGAAATGCTGCTCCATTTATTGATGGAGCAGAAAATGTGGTTTCTGACTAACAAGCTAACAAGGGCCAGTTTTGGGGAGAGTCAGGAAGTATCTCCTGTTCTTCACCTGGACTTAACTGCTTTGGGAAGAGCAAACTTTCTGCAATTTCATCATACACATGCCTGGACCAAAAAAAACCCAAGAGGCTCCTGCACCTTCCTTACCTTATTGCTTGCTCCCTCTTTGAATTTGCTGGTGCCTTGGGATGAGGATGAGAAGATAATTACGGAGAGAAGCAGGAATTCATTTTTTCATGGAGCTTTTTGCCACAAGCGTTGGAGGACTGTGCTGTTTCACTGGAGCCCCAGAGTTTGCAAATCTGTTTAAACCTAAGTAAAGGCTCTCAAGGAAGGGCTAAAGCTGGTGTCCATTCTGCTGTCATGAAAGCAGCTGAAAATCATAATCAAAGTATGACGTGTCTTTGGCACCCATTTAGCACACAGCAACCATTTGCATTTACATCCATTTTATCCAGTCACAGCCCGTTTAAAATGCCAATATTGACTATGTTAAAAACTATGCAATTATCATACCATTGTCTTCACCTGGATTTGAAGCTAAAACTTAAAAAGGAGTCCAAACTATTCAAAACATTGCCTACCCTAAGGAGAGGTCATGTCTTTGTCATATTTTTAGAAAACAACATGATGTTGATGGTTTTCAAATCAACAATTATTTTATACTTGCCTCCTCTTTTAAACTCTAAGTAATCAACACCATGGGTTTGTTTTCTAAAAGCTGAAGTTCTTTCCTTCCTACTAAATTAGTTTTGCATCTTTTTATTTCTACAATAAATAGGATTGGCAGTACTTGGACTAAGCTTACATATTACTTTTTACTTTAGGTATATTTTTCATACATTATATTTACTAGATCTCTGAAAGTCTTCCAAAAGATTCTTTACAAACAATAATAAATACTTACTTTGTTTGTAAAATTAATGTGTGTTTCAAGATGAGTAGGAAACTGGAAGTGAGGATTTGAAACAGAGAAATAATTTTGGCAGAAATAGATTACTGTGTTTTCCTTGTCCAGCACTGATAAAAATGTAATTAGTGACATAATAGATTAGCTAGAGAATTTTCCTAGTTATGGAAATGAGCACAGATTGGAGGAGTTTTATAAAACTCATTTCAAAAGCAAGCAGAAATCTGGGGGTATTCTTGAATTGCAGGGGAAAGGGAATAATCCTCAAGAATGATGACTGATTTGCACTGACATTTTTCTTTGTAAAGGGTAATGCATGCAAAAGAAAACAGAGCAAATAAAACTTATACAATATTCTGAAAAGTAAATTATTAGACATATCCAGTCCTGAGGCAAAAAATCTGTTTGGTTCCAAGTAAGAAGATTGAAATATCCAAGTAGCTGGACTGGAGAGCCTACAAATTTCTCACAGCTTTTCTAGATGTAGTCACCTGGGGCTCCCAGGAAGCTGGGGACCTCAGAGAGGACCCTTTGCTGTGACTAGCACAGGTCAGCACTGCCCGTTTGCCCACATGTGGAGCAGGAGTAAAGTTCAGGAGATTCCAAACAGGGATTCCCATGAGATGCCCATGAGCTGGGCAGCAGGAAAGTCCAGCCCAGTCTAGCAGCCTAAAGATAGCTCTGGTGTGGGGAATAAAGCTTCCTTAAAGTGGGTAGAACAAAACTGATAGTGAGATGTGCAGATGTGACCTTTTTGCATCTGATACATCATGGCCCTAATTACTGGATGGGAAACAGGAAAATGAAGAATACTCATCTCTACCCACAAGTTCCTTTTGCTGCACTTAGTAGTAAGAAACACATTGCAGCCAACCAGATAAATGACAGGAGCATTCATTCTGCCTAACCCACCTTTCCACTATATTATGTCCAGCTAGTGTGAATTCATCCTACTGCTTTTTTATTAGAAGCATTTAGAAGCATTTAATATCCACAGTCCATATTGCTGTCCTTACACAAACAGCAAGGAAATTCATTATGTTGTCATAGCATACTCTGTTTTTGTACAGCATAGAATCACAAAGTCACTGAGACAGAGCTTCCTTGACAAAGGGGAATTAAATAATTCCTAAATTTTAGCTCCAAATGAGTTATAAATGCTGAAAGTGCCACACGAGTCTCAGGACAGGTAGCAGCTCATGGTCATTCCTGTTTCAGCACCCACAGCCATGACAGCCACTGCACTGAGTGCCTGACCACAGGGCAGAGGCACTGGCTAATCCTGGCCTCTGCTGGCAGGGGTCTTGCTGACCACAGTAAGGGAAAACATGCTCCAGCACATGAATGTTTCAGCACACTGACTGCAGAGGAATGAAAGCTCCTGCTGGCTTTACATAGTAAAGTCATCAAGATTTTACAGCCCTTGTGTGTCTGAATGCATCTATCCATCATTTTTTCAACACAAATGCAAAACCTTTTTATTTCGAGACTGGCTGCATAACCAGCTTAATGCTGAAGAACATGAGGCTTTTTGGTGCTGCAGACATGCTGTTTACAAGGTTAAAAAGTATAGATGGGGAATATCAAAGGGAAAACATTTATGAAATCTCTCCAAAGAACACTTCCCAGAAGCTCGTGTGGCTGCTTGAGAAACCACAGCCTGGTTTCCTCACATCCTTTCATTCTTAATATGCTGAGGGAGTGGCAGAAGTGGCAGGCTATGACTGACAATTTTGGAGACAATCAGACTGGAGTTAGTGAAGCCAGGATCACAACCTGAGACCTTCTTACAAGGAAGAAAATGTCAGTTAGATTACACATTTTATTAAAGCATATTAAAAGGTGCCTCGCCTTTGCCCTCTATAATGGCAGTGGTATGGAAACAAATTAACTATAATTTGTTTATAATTATCCCTTTTATTTTCCTCAGAAATTCACTGTGCTAGAAAACTCAGGAGCTTGTAGGGTAAACCTTGATTGATGAAATAACCTTTTGATGATGTTTGAATGTGTGATTGTTCCAATTCAACAAAGCCACAGTTAGTGTCACATCAAAGAAATACTGGCTAAACTGAAGAAATTATATGTACCCACTGCTGGAGGAAATCACGGGCTGATGAATCTCACTGTACAAAGTATGATGGTGTTACAGCTGTCTCCAAAAGCAGGTGGTAAAGACTTAAGAATTACTGAAATACAGGCTGAGATGTGGCCTAAAAAATTTCTGATTGGAATGGAATTTCCGATCAGAATGGAATACCAATTTTAAAAAGCAGGAAATCCTCTTATCTTATAGGTGGTGATGAGTGTTAAAGGTGCTGGTGGTTAGAAAACTGCCTTTTTATTTTGAAATCGATGTATACTGCATTCAGACACAGTAAACATGAAAATCAATGATGGCACCCTTGCAGTACCCAGTGAATTATAGGAATATTCCAAACACAATGAAAGTAAACAACTATGGAGATATTTTATATTTTTTATCTCCTAGGGGCAAAAATAATTTTCATTTAAAATTCTAATTTTTTACACTGTAGTGTAGCTATGTACTGACACAATGGACAAGCTAAGTGTTACAACAATTTCAAAGTCAATTTTAGATACAAAGATGAAAATTTAGGGAAAATAAACAGAAACAAGAAAGAAAATTCGATGCTGTTGAATAAGCATAAGAGTGGAATTTAACTCAGTAATACCAGCTATCTTTAGAAAGTCAGGAGGCCTTTCTTAATTCTCTCCAGACAGAATATAATCCAACCAGAACAGGATAAAAAAAAGCTGTATGTGAAACTCCAATAATTTTTTTATATCCCTGTAGAACTATAATCTCCTTAGAGCAGTGAAAATGTTCTGAACCTTTTGTATGTAATACTGGAGTCTAACACATATGGAATAAATGAGGGATTTCTCAGGGAGGAAGATTTCAGGTTTCAGTAATTTTTCCCTTTGCATTTAAGAATAACTTGAATATCATTCTAGAGAATGGCATTAGGAGAGTTAGCAGGCATGAGATACTTGTCTAATTTAATGGCACAAACCACTTAAATCATGTGGTTGTTAAAACTAGTTATTAACATTTTAAAGAAAGTAAGGAATAAAGCCTGCTTACATGACTATAGACTAATTTATTTATCAAAACCTAATAGCAATCCCAAAAAGCTATGAAGAGTTTTATTGACCTCCTAGCTAGTGAAGTGTGGGAAAGTCAAACATTGTTCAGAAAACACTTTACTGGACATTTGAATTTAGCAACAGTACATTCTTTTAGATGAGTTAATATCACTCACTCTCTTTATAGCCATGAGTGTGATTGGTGCTTTTCTTCAAAGAGAGAGACTGGACTTGGAGCTTGGACTTGGAGCTTAGAGCTTGGACTGAATTAATCTCTGAAGGCAATCCTCAAGGTGAACTGCACGATTGGAGACACCCATAGTTTGCTGTTGTGGAACCCTCTGTCTCCTCCCCCCCAGGGAAGACTATAGAGTTGTCCCCACCTAGGCTGGTAGAGTTAACCCATGATGCTCTGCAGCACTACTCCAATCTATATTAGATTGCCTCTCCCACTGGCAAGACAACACTGCCTACGCCAATTATTTATCCTCCATCCCCCCTACAGGTTGCTGCCCTTTACCTGCCCCAGTGCCCTCAGGTCGTTGGTCACTGGCCCCACACTGAAGTCACGTAGACCACATGGCTCTGTCTTTTGTCTCTGGTCCCTTCGGCGCAGTGAATGAAATAAGCCCCTCCTGGAATATATCATGCAAAGACCCTTCCTGTCTTTCCTCTGCTGAGCTATCTGTGGCGTGTGTGTGTGCGTGGACTTGAAATGGTAGTTCTTGTGGCCTTACTGTGAGCAGCTTATGATGCAGATGTTTCAAAGAAGGCTGCAGCATTTCTACCACTCTGCCACGCTACAACAAATGGTGCCTGAATGTTGGGGCCCTTTGTTGGTTCCTTTCAAAGCATCTCCACTGGCCACTGGATTTAGGTTGCATTCAGGTGTTCCATTACCCCAAGGAGAAACCCCAATTTTATGGGGAAACACCTGAGGGCAGTGACCTACAACCGTCTGGATCATTGAGGATGTTGAGGAGTGGTTGCATCAGAGGAACTCCCCACAAGAGGTTTTTTTTGACCCACCAGAGCAGTGAGTGTGTTGCGGAGAAGGTCATGGTTTTTTCCATCTTCTTTTTTTTTCTTTTTTTCTTTTTATACTATGTCATGCCAGCAGGAGTCAGTGTGCTGAAACATTCATGTGCTGGAGCATGTTTTCCCTTACTGTGGTCAGCAAGACCCCTGCCAGGATTAGGCACTTCCTCAGCCCTGTGCTACTTCAGGGAACACAAGTGTGACTTTTACTTCTGTATGCCACAAAGACCAAGCTACAGAAACTGGCAGCATTGCAAATCTTGACAGATATCAAAAAAGAAAATCCATAGAATGAGAACAAGGCTTTTGAGAGGATTTAGATTTTTTCCCATGCTTTTACACCTTACCACCAATGATGCCAGTTATGATCTTCTGGTTCACATTAAAACCAGAACTCTATCAACCACAACTTCTTCACATAAAACAGGTAAGACATTGATCCAGTTTATGTCAATGTTATTATCATTGCATGGATGTTTCCAAAGCTAGCCAAGCATTTTCAAACATTTTGTTTATTCTTGACATTTCAAAAATCAAGCCCAGATTGAAGATTAACTTGTCCTTTAAAATGTACAAAAAAATTCTAGTTTGTATAGTATTTGTATACTATACAAATAAATTTCAGTTTGAACAAATATCTGATGTCACATTTATCACAGAACCTTACCACAGGACTCATTCAGTCCAAACAGAAAAAAAAAAGTCATAGATCATGAAGGACATCATACACCTCATAAAGTCCATCCATATTTGTAATGAAAACCAAAAAAAAATAAATTTCATCTCAGAGATCCTTAATTCTCATTGAATTATTATGAAATTTTTATAGCATTTTTAATCTTGATTCTGGTATCAAAATGCTATTTTAAATGTTATCAATAAACAGACACTATTTTTAGAATGTATTTATCAAACACTAAACATTTGATAAAGTATTTTTGATCTGATATAGTCTCACATAACTTCTAAAACTACATAATATCATCCATGTATATACATGTGCATGTCTGGGTCTATGTATATGTAAACATAAACAGAAATATGCAAATATAAACCTATAAGAGTTGATTAACATTTTTAAAACAATTTGGAAAGGTATTTCTTGTGCTGAGTTTAATTCCAGCAGCGTTTTTCAAATTACAGATTAACTATTATTTATCTTGAATTACTATTGTTGAAATTTACTTATTTAAATGCAACATTTTCAATGTGGGAAGATCCCCAGGCTGGGCACAGAAGAGCCAGAAAAGACAGAAGGAAGATTGCTTGGTTTTGACTTGGCTGTATCTGTGCAACTCTCCTTCCTGTGCATATGCATTACCATGGAGATTTTGAAGGAGATTAACTGTTTTGTTATTACCTTCAGGATTTCTGCTTCATGCAGAGGAACCCGCTCAGGAGGGAGATGTAGTGAAAATATCAGTATAGCTTTATTCATTATGATTGATGTGAGCTGGTGCCAAGAGCAACTCAACATCATCATTGCAGCTGTGGGATCCTGCAGGAGTTTAATCCTTCTCCAATTTAATCTTGGAGACAAATTTCTTTGTAATGTTAAACATGTCCTGCCAGGCATCACATTTGCTAAGGGAAAGGCAACAATATTCTTCAACCTCACAAGAACAGGATGAGGTTGAATTAAATAGCATCTTGCTGCAAACATACATTTGCTCACAACTGGACAATTGCAAAATAAAATCAGGTCTTAATTCAATGCTGAGTGAAAAGCAGTAGCACGGGCCATGTTTCAACACCTCTCTTCACTCTGATCTTGAGGTACTTTTAAATCTACAAAGCCTGTGGCCTCTCAATGCAGGCTCTTTAATTGACCAACTATCACAACTACCTATTTCCACAGTGAGGAAGAAAGGTGTACAAATCATAATTCAGTTCATAATCTATTCAACATCCACTCACTTCTGACCTTGCTCAGATCAGGAATTCCTCATTTCAGAACCCTGTTGAAATTAGATTTATTTTCTAAATTTTTTGCCTATTTTTTACCCCAACTGATTCTTAAACAGCATCTTTATGTAATGTATCTCTGTGGTGGGTTGATCTTTGCTGAATGCCAGGTCCTCACCCAGCTGCTCTCTCACTCCCCATCCTCAAGAGCACAGGGAGAGAAAACACAGAAAAGCAGGTTGCTTGAGGTAAGAACAAGGAGATCACTTATGAAGTGGTCCAAACTGCAGCTACTGCCAGAAAACCTGCTCCTGTGTGGGCTTCTCTCCATGTGCTGCAGTTCCTACCAGGAGCCTGCTCCTGCATGGGCTCTCCCTAGTCTGCAGGGGACACATCCACCTGCTGCAGAACAGGATCCTCCACAGACTGCAGTGAGGACATCTGCTCTGCTGTGCTCCTCCACGGGCTGCAGGAGCACATCCTGCCTCACCGTGATCTTCACCACAGGCTGCAGGGGAACGTCTGCTCCAGCACCTGCAGCACCTCCTATTGCCCCTTACCTTGACTTCAGTGTATGCAGAGCTGTATCTGTCACATATTTTCACTTCTCTCTCAGACCTGCTGCACAACATTTTTTACCCTTACTTCAATATCTTTTTCAGAAACAGCAGCAGCTGATGGCTGCAGCTCTAAACAGTGATGGATCCATGGTGGGTCTCACTGGAACTGGCTTTTACTGACACAGGAACAGCTCCTAAGCTCTTCTCAGAGGCACTGTCCCTGCTGCCCCCCAACACTAACATCCTGCCACACAGACACAGTCCCATAGACTTTATTGCATCTTTCCCACTCTATTTGAATATCAGTTCACATTAGGCCCAAACTTTAGGACACATCAGACTCCAGTGTGTTCAAGAGAAATTCAAGAAAATAAGAAGAAGATTCATAAAAAGGTACTGAAGAATGCTTTTCATATTTTATAGAAAAGAGGGAAGCATTTCATCAATCTTCTTGCAAAGTATGTGCCTCAGTATCTTTGACATTTACTAAAGGCAATATTTATCATTTTCCTCCATAACACTTCATCGTTCTCTTTCAGTACCATTTGAATGACAAGACACTTTTTTAAAACCCACTGTGAAGTCTGTAAATCAGTTTAGTGCTTAGAACACATGAAATTCATTATTCAAGCACCAGTGCTATTGACAGTATATCAAAAAGGTTAAATGAGCAGATTAAAACTTTGCAGTATGAATTAAACATATCTGTTGATCTTTATGACATCGAATACATTTCACACAGGCAAAAGAGACTCATACATTTCCTGTTAACAAACTTGGGCACATTTTTTGCACTTGCTGCTTGAGGAAGTGCAAAATATATTTGGAGAGAGGCAGATGACAAGCAATGAGGCAATAAGAATGCAAATTTTTTCCTGTCATTTTAAAAAAAATTGTTGACTGAGAGTTAGAAATAGAAAGAGCATAAATGTTAATCTTTCTAAATCATGGAAAAATAATTTCTAACTAAAGAGATCGTCAAACTTTTATGTATGTGTACACCATATATACATTTTTTTTTATTTTTAAAGCATCCTATAAAGAGTTTTTAGAAGTCAGATTCACTATGTAGGCTGTATGCAGTCTTTCCTAATCTAGGAGGCATAATTCTGAACATAGCACAGTGTCCATTACACTAGAAAACCCAAACACTGGAAAAAATATCCAGATGTAGACAGTAATGCAAATTTCTAATAATTATGCCAAGGAATCCGGTTTGATCTGCATTAAAATAAAATAAAATAAAATAAAATAAAATAAAATAAAATAAAATAAAATAAATAGAGATAAAATAAAATAAAATAAAATAAAATAAATAGAGGAAAAGGTGAACTGAAATATATACAAATGTTCTGTGCTGGGGTTTTCTCCTGGTCTCTGAAAGCACCAAGTTCCCAAGAAAGTAGGTGTGACTTGTTTTTCTCACTGACATCTTTCAGATAAGAGGTGCCATCTGCTCATCTGATGAGTGCAATGTTGCATCCTCCAGGTGATTGATAAAGATGTAAAATTCCCAGGACAGGCCCCTCTGATCCTCTGCTTCTCACAGTCTCCAAGTGGAATACATCCCATTAACCACCAACCTCTAAGCCCAACCATCCCACCAGTCTCTAGGGTTTGGCAGTGCCAGAGAAAGAGTCTGATAAACAGCAAATTAGCACAGGGCTGTTGTCCATGCAAGGCCATTCCTGGTGGAGAGATTTTTTCCTAACTGAGTTTGCTTGTCCAAGTAGCTGCACCTTCCAGATGTCACGAAAAGAGAAAAATCAAACTAAACAGGCTTTTTTTTCACATGAGACTATTTAGATTGTGCCAGGCCACATTAAGTGTTCATGGCTCTAAATGATAAAATACACATTCAGACAAAAAAGGGAGACAAGTGACCAATAATCCATGGGAGACCAGTATTACAAATCAGCAATCATGAAAGACTACTGAGAAACAGAATAGAAAGAAATATCAGTCTGAACCCTATGGAGTAGTTGGGCTGTTTCTACTGCTGGTGTTTTAGTCTTTAAATTACCGTTTTTCTACAGCAAATTAAAGGAAAAAGAAAATAGTTTTGGTTGCATCTGCAGCTGTCTGTGAAGTACGACAGCAGAATAAACAACAGCACTACAAGAGTATCAGATATGTTTGGCCAAAAGGAATTCATCACAGGAAACATCAGATCACTGGTTAAAGAGGTCAGTGACTGTTTCAGTCAATTGCTGTTGAAACACTTGGCTACCTCCTGATGTCACAGCAGAGCAGTACCTACTTTCTGCTCCTAATAAGTTTTGGTAGGTCTATACAGTGATGATAGGCCTGCTCCCACGACAATGCAACATGGATTATGCATTCTGTAATTTGTGTAAACTCTGTAAACATAACTTGGGTAGTGTAAGTTTCTCTGTGTCAGTGGTGATTAGGCATCATTAGGTATTCCAGTCCTCCAGGCTAACGCCTACCACAGCTCTAGAGAGTACTGCTGCTCATGTCCAGACCTTTCCTTCAAAGAGTTTTGAAAGGACTATACAGTGATGATAGGCCTGCTCCCACAACAATGCATACACGTGATTTATAGATTCTGTAATTTGTGCAAACTCTGTAAACATCACTTGGGTAATGTAAGATTCTCTGTGTCAGTGGTGATAAGGCATCATTAGGTATTCCAGTCCTCCAAGATAACACCTACCACAGCTCTAGAGAGTACTGCTGCTCATGTCCAGACCTTTCCTTCAAAAAAAGCCTTTAGCTCCATGACCTTATCAGTCCCCAAGCTTTAGAAGAGAGTGCACCACACCAACACCCCCCTTAAAGGTCCCTGTCAGCCTGGGGGGAAGAAACCTGACAAACTGGTACCTGGATATCAATCCTGGACTAAAGCAGGGAGAGGGACATCCATGCTCACAGACAGCTTCAATTCCTCTTAAAATATGTATGCCAAATTCAGGGCTTTGTAAATCAGTAGCTCTGTCTGTACACGTCAAAATTTCATGTCAAGCAGAGTTCTCACTCCAAATGCTCAGTCATGAGGCTTTTCTTCTCTCAGCTGAACGAGCAAATTGGTATGATGGTGTTATAAGCATGATGACTTCTTTGGAATAGAGTGGCATCTCTCACTCAGCATCACTCTCGCTATGCAATTTATATATCCAAACATCTCAAATGACCTTCTCTTGGAATAAAACTCTGCAGTTCCTGATTTGGACTGGATTTGGTTTATTTCAGTACCTCTCAAGTTTTATCCTTTTTAGTGTAGAACCTGGATTTAATCTGAACAACTGCCCTTTTAGTTGCAAAATTGATCGAGCAGTAATCCATCCACCCAACAAAGTTCTTCAGGCAGGATAATTCTCTGAAATATTTCACCTCTCTGATTTTAGAAGCCCGGACAATGCAATTTCCACCATATGCAGCTCTTTTGAAACTAAACATACCTTTTTTCTTTTAGTGGTAAACAGTCTACCACTTTTATTTACAGCCACATATAATAGCAAAACCAAAGGGTTTGAGTCTGGAACTGGTCTGTGGCATTCCTTGGTGCTCAGAGAACTTTCCTCCCTCAGACTCAAGACATCCCAAGGGCCAAATTGATGAGCACAGCATCTCTGGCCTAATTCCTGTTCATTGGAAATGTTGCTTTCCTGGAGCCAAAATATCAGTTAGCTGCTCTTTGCCCAAGCACCCCAGGTTGCTAAGACTCAGGAGAAAATGTCTATAAAGAGAGGAAACATTCTTTCAAAAGCAGGCATTTCATATCTCCAATTGTACATCTGTGCTGCCATTACAAGCATCTGAGACTCAGGGAAAGCTAAAAACATGCTGTAGCCTAAATTAAAATAATCATCAAACGCTATTCCAGATAATGCAGTGCATAAGCAGCCAAACTACAGATGGCATTTGCATTTTTACCTTCAGAAGAATCAATCCAATTTTAACTGAAATAAAGCTAATATCATAAAGGTTTAGAATCATGGAATTATAGAATTTGCAGAGTTGGAAAGGACCCCTCATCGAGTCCAACTTCTGGTCTAGCTGAACATGTAATAATGCAGGTGGTTTGTACTTGCAAATTAATCCTTTCTTCCTTCCTGTTTCCTAAATGCATTCTTTTTAAACTGTCATGTGTACTGCATTTGCAGATCTGTTAAGTAGAAAAACACCTATGTCCTCTGATAGTGTTTATCTGTGCCTTTAGACCGGCAGAAATCTGTCTGGCTTTTCTCTGCATTTGTATGATTTGTCATAATCAAGTATCACAGGATTGTGAAGGGTTAAGAATATCCCCATCCATAGATAAACTGCTGCCTACTGTCACACTGAGATTTTTAGACATTATATTTTTCAAGGTTTGTGCTTTGTGTGGAACTTTCTAACCTCCCTTCCACTCCCATTTGCATTTTTTCAATTTAAATGCATTTTAGAGTGTTTTGTCTCTAACAATCTGTCTAGGTAGCACTGAGTTATTCTGATTTAATTTTTTTTTGCATATTTTTTACAAAATAATGTCCTGTGGACATTATTTTGCTACCAGAGTATTTCCCAAAGATCTGTATGTTCCAGCTCTGACTTAAGTTTATACAGATATATAAATATAGATAAAAATTTAAAAATAAGCTTTACTGGCTTCTTCCTGCACCTTTTTTTAAGTTAGTAGACTCCACAATCTAGGACTGTGTCATTCTGTCATCTTCCACAAACCTTGAATGCAAAGTACTCCCATAACACATCTAATGCCTCAGTTCAGACAGCAAAGGGGTTTTAAATTAACCAACTGTGTTGAGAACCTGTGGAACTGTCATATAAACTACAGGTGCCACTGCAGCTGTGTCACCTCAGCCCACAGTTACACAGAGCAGGTGCTTAGACCTTGTGTCAGTGTGAATTTATTTTTAATTTCTGCTGCATCTTTCTGCCTTCTCCACAGAAACTAAATAGAGTTAATGCTTTTAATTGACCACAGAAAACAGATTTTTCCCATGCCCTCCACAGGAGCTTGTAGCAGGGTCCAACAGCCTGCAGAGAGGTTCTCAGCAGGTAAGACAGGCTGCAGGCAACCACAGTGCCAACCCAGGCTCCCAAATCCATAGTGAGTCCATTTGCTCCAAGCAGAGCTTTGTGCATCATCAGCATCAGCCCTCAACAATCAGCTCCAGTTCTCAAACAACACACCCTGAACAGGCTGATCACAGGGTACTGTGGTACCTTTTGGGCTGTGATTATTCAAATTGGCTTCTGGAAGGGAAAGAAAGTTGGGTGAATTCATTTATACATGTCTCCATCATTGTAGCTCTGTCAATGTAAATTAAACGTTCCCATTCTGATAGGCACAGCGTGTCACTTAGAATTAATTATGAATATTTGATAAGGTGGTGTTTATTTGTGGCAAGTTGATTGTCCCACAGATACAACTTCAAGCAGTTACATAACCAAAATCTACTCACACATATCTGTATGTAAATACACAGTTAGGCTTTGTCCATGTTCTTAGGCTACAGAGCCAAATTTAAGTAACAGCAAAGTTCCTTGAGTGATAAGGAGGACACATACAAGGGGTTCTTGACAACAAAATGTTTCAAAATTTTTCACCCATCTTTTTTGTAAAGCCTGCATTTCTGGAGAAGTTCATAGGTGCCTTTAACTAATAGGTGAAGAGCTTCCCAGCCAGAAGTGCAGTAGAAAGACTCAAGAAAAAATGATTTTGTCTGAAAAGCTAAAAACTATGTACTGACTTTAATAGCCCTCGAGAGATCTCGATATCCGTAAACTGGAGTAGAACTACAAACATAAATACCAGGTTGAAGTTTCCCTTATCACAGTTTCAGCTGAAGCACTTCTTTTTTAATCCAGCACTTGAGTGAATAAAGCAGAAGTGATAATGGATAACCTTCCAAACATTAAATATATTGGCTCATAAATTCCCAGGAGAAAGATTCCTCTTGCTAAAATGGGTTTTATCTGTTTTTAAGGCTTTCCTTCTAAAATTCCACATCTACTCACATAGAGGAGAATTAAATATAATCCATTACTTCCACCTTTATTGGTACTGAACACCACATTCAATTTGAGACATAGGCCTATCACTTCGCAGAACTATTTCTGCTTGCTCCTAGTCAGAAGAGTGCTGAAAGGGAAGAAATAAGGTAATTAAGATCATTCTTCTCACTCATAAGAGCATGCACAGCATTCAACTAAATTTGTATTAATATCACTGAGATATTAACTTGTAACTTAGGACAGTTTGAAAGTCAGAGAGGCTTTAGCATACTAGGTCCTTAGAAGTGACAGTGATTTATTCTCGCTGAGAATTAAGCTAGAATCTGGAAAAATCAATGTTACTGTAAAAACATCAGCTTGTATAGAACCTGCTCAATAAATAAAATGCCTTTGCTTTAGGACAAACAGTTTTCCAAGTGCTTTTTTACAGAAATACCTATGTTGCACTGAGCAAAGTATCACATTCTGAATATCAGATGATCCACAGAGTTTACTTCAGTCTTCTTCCCATACAATGGACTTCTTGCTCAGCCTCCATTTGGAGTGGAAGTGTCCTCCTGTCCTTGCCCAGCTCCAAGCCATCCTGCACTGCAGTGGCTTTCTCTAAGGAGAACAGGGGCAACACTGAAGAAGCACAAGGATCACATTTGCCACACGCTGGGGCCCAGCTCTCGGCCCTGCTGGGCAGACAGAAGTCTGGTGTGCCACTAGAGGATACCAGTGAGCTTGTCCCCTTTTACTGCTGATAAGGAATACTCCCTTTCAAACTATGGGAAAGCACAAAATGCCACCCAAATTTCCTTTCATAAATACATTATTCATCCCATATGCATGTTTTCCAGACTCCTGCTTATGAAGGAACAGACTGAACAGGGGAGTTCAGAGTAGACAAAGGGGAGGTCTTTTGCCACACAAAGAATTCTGTAGCCTTATGTGAAAATGGCACTTACAGCCATCCAAACACCAAATGCCTATTGGCACACAGCCACCGCCTTTCCTGCCACCATCAGCTCCATGGGGCAGCATCTGGGAAGTCCTGTCTGGGCCCAGCACCCTCGTGGTGGCTGCAGAATGTACCCGTGCCAGTGGTGGTGGATGACTGACTCAGGGCACCTTTGCTTTTCCAGAGTCAGTGTCTGCTGCTTCCCTCCCTTGGGCATGAAGGAACCTTCCCAGCCTTGATCCACCTTGACTTGGGCTTTTCTGGATGATCACTCGTCTGGCATTTGGTTGGATGTTTCCTCAACCATCTTGTCATGCTTTTATCTAGTCACTGTTCTCCAGAAGAACTCATATCTGTCTAGTGTTAGTTTGAAAAAAGCTCATTTGAAAATGAGCTTTTTGAAAAAAGGTCATTTCAAGTCAACAGCTCACTTTTGAGTTGTACTGATTTTTACAGCTCACCAGTTAGTCTTGTAGCTGTCTGGCAGGCCCCAGGTTTCAAGGCAAGGCTGAGTGGTCCACACAGGCAAGCTTCTTAAACAGCAATCCTCTTCTGGAAGAAGCTCAATATTTGCATTTCCTTCCATATTTTAGCATAAATCTGTTCCTTCCCATCTTGAACAAGACTACACAAAAGCCACATAAAATTGAAAGTGGCACTGAGAGAGATTGAAGAGGATCTTTATTTGAAGGCCTTCCCCCGACCCCCGGGCAAGGATGAGTACATATTTATAGATTTTAGGAAATTAGCATAATTGATAAAAAGCACCAATTAGGAGGACAAGTGGTGATGCAATTCCCCCCCAGGTCAGCCCCTTATCTGAGCCCCCCGTTCAGCACCAGTTGTGCTTTGTCCATGAGAAGGTATCTCCAAGAGTTGTTCTCTGCCTTGGTTCCCAGGAAGAACCAAGACAGCACAGGGTCTTGTACCCCCAGGGCTTGGAGCTCTGGAATTTGTTTTATCTTTCTGCCTAAGAAAAGGCCATGGAAAAGTACTGTGAAAACAAGTCACTAATACAGTAGGCTACAAAGGTACAAATACATGTCAGAAGAATACAGAGAACATAGAAAAAAAAGGCAAAACCTAGACTGGCATCATAACCATGGATTAATTCCCAGTCTGGCCAGCTGCACATGCACCTTTCTGACTTCAGATTAATAACAGAGAACAGTAAGACATTCCGTGATCAGATGCAGCTGGGGAAAAAAAAAGTGTAAAGAATCAGTGCCCAGTGTCTGACCATTCTATTATTCTATCTCAGTAAAAATGAGAAACTTCTGGGAGAGAAATTGCAAGCCATAAAAGAAGGAATTGTGTAGCATGATTTCGTGAACAGGGACTGTCATTTTCCCCAAACAGAGTTTTTCTCTAATAGGATCAAATAAAGTGAATCAATACTTTAGCCCAGATGGGGTTCGTGGTTTCCAGAGAAATCTTTCTGGAGGAAGGTACATATTTCCTATAAATACAACTGGTATTTCAAGATACTATAGCTAAAGAGAGCTATAGCTCTGTTTAATTTCATTTTCATTTTGTTACCATTGTTTGGGAGATGGGGAAGGGGAAGAAGAAGGGGAAGAGGAATGGGAAGGAAATGCTTTCTGTCCTGACACACTAGAGCACAGACCAGGTGGGGCTGGAAAATGCTGCTGCTTCCCTAGAAATATTGTATCTGTGGGTACAAGAAACCCAGGAGGTTAGTGAGCAATAAACAAAATCATGTTTGTTGTTAGCTTGTGTTCTTGCTTTTATTGAGTCTCATTTTTCTTTGCCAGAAGGAATATCCTTAGCTTTCCTGCTTTACCTCCCAAATTTATTCAAGCTGTAGGAACTGGGGAAGTTATTCCTCAATTACACTTTCATGCATTTAAATAGAATATGTATACAGAAACACACAGAGTGTGAGACAATTTTGATATAAGTAATATGTGTAAACAATATGGTAATAATTAATAGTTTATTCTATATTTAGGAGGTTTATTGATATGTATATATGTACATCTACAGACTTACATCAAAGACTTTTATTCTGTAGAAAGATGCATGGGGTCAGCATTTAAAGTTGCTGCATACCTCAGAGTTTCACTGTAATCCAGTAACTTTTTACTGAATTCCCTGTTTTCCCAGTTCACCTCACTCTTTCATCTCCCTTCACTCCCAATGTTATGAGTAAGTAAAACTATAGCAACTTCCCATGTAAAGTTTTTCCAGAGGTCTCCAGTATAGTAACACAGTACAAGTGCTCACCCTTTAGTATTATGAGGATACGAATCCCCTCCAGGTTTTGTTCTAAGGAACTGGTGAAGATTTACTGGCCAGAGAAAGAACAAATTCCTTAGAAACTGCCATTTTATGGACTCCTCACTACAAACAGTTAATTCAAAGAGCTTAGTTCACAGAGAAGATTTCTTTTAAACTGTTGTGTGTTACGTGTTCTTCTCCGCCTTATCCACCTGCTCCTCACTGACCACTCACATTCATCTTTGCAAACAAGGTTTTACACAGGAATTTTTTAATTTCAGCCTCCATGTAAATAGGCCCTCTGAAATTCATTCTCAGCATGTCACTCACATACAGTTTTAATGGTATAAAATACACATATTTGAAAAAATAGCAGTGAACTTTTTCAATCTATTTAGCTAATTTTATTAAAAGTGGGAAGCAGCAATGTAGGAGCCTCTGGCAAATAAAAAGGAGCAGATGTTGCACTGAGGAAGGGAGATTATTTTCCTTTTTTATATTCAGCATCTGCTTTACTCTCCTTTGACCTGTTGAAAGATTAAGCTTCAGTGAGACTGTTTGCACTTGGATCTTCCTGAAGCCTCTTCTTACCAGGAAGGATTCTATAACTATTAAGAAGGATTTGATGACCTACCTATTCAATATTAAAAAAAATATAATAGATAATTCTGCTGCTTCTTTGTTTCAAAAATAGCATGTTCCCTTCCTGTCACCTGGTCAGTGCTTTGTGCAGAAAAAGCACTGCACTGAGCATTAAGACATTTTCCCTCTGTTCAGCTTTTGCTTGTAAACTTGGGTCAATAATAAAAGCAGTCATAAATATACAAGATGAAGTACAAAGACTAGATTATGTGTCTGTTACCACTGTGCAGTAAAAGTTTCTCATCTTGAAAATGCTAATATTTGAATGCTAATGACAGACAAGTGACCTCCTGTGAGCCCTTCTGGTTTCCTGCATCGGTTTTGTCCAGACTGTGCTTCGAATGCAAATGCTGGGAGAAGTAATTATTGATGGATGCAGGTTTTAATGACTGAAATAGAGACATACAGAAGATTTAGCTAAAGCCTTGGCCCAGAAGCATATTAATGACATATTAAACATAATCAATCAAATACTGTTTTGAATGTATCTTATTTCTTTGTCCATTATACAGAATACTTCTTTCCTATCAATATATAAAAAGACCGATATAAAACTATTCCTTACAGCTGCTTCTCTGATGCTACAAACAGACAAGCTGACTGTTTCTAGTCCAATTTCACAGCAACACCCTCTGTGTCACACATTTAATCAGTTAAAAGGTATGGACTCCTTGGTACCATTTAGATGACTCTAGGTTACTGGTGTGAAAGGAGAAACTGAAGGGAAATCATCCCCTCCAGTGCTGAATATCATCCCTTTCCACCAAGCTGTACACCTTTACAGGGGTAACAGTCTAGATCTGTGTAAGCATGAATGTTCATGGAAGACTGCTACAAATCCTACGTTACAGTAGAAATTTTACTTTTTTTTTTTGGAGAAATTGATCATCTACTCTTCTTTCTGTCCCATAAGAAAACATAAGCTTTATATGCTTTGTAAAAACAATGACAACAAAGCAAAGAATAACTGAAAAGACAGACTCCATACTGCAGAAACTTGAATCTCATCAGAAAGATTTTGGGGTTTTTACGACGAAAGGAAAATACATGCTCACACAGACATCATTCATTATTTCTATGGTGAGTAACTCTTGGACTAATAAGGTCTTATGTGTTTGAGAGAGCCTGAGCAGACAGATGAGTAAAGACAGACAGACCAGAGGAAGAGTAACCAGCAAAACATCTCTCTCAGGATCATCTTTGCATTACTCTCTTATTTTAGATACCTTTTGCTGATCCTTTCTAATTTTCTGATAAACATCAGAAAATGTACATTTTCAAACCTATTTCTGCAATTCCACGTCCGTCAGTTAGATTTGGTCCTTGGAAGAGGATACAATAGAGCGTGTTACACACCACCCAGACTCGGGCTGGCAGCTCCTGTTCACAGCCATTCAGCCCCTCCCTGAACAGCTCTGTGCATCACAACAGGACTCAAGGCAATGATGCAGCAATTGTTGGTAGGAATTCTCATTTTAATTACCATCCTAGTGACCTTCCAGAATTCACTTCCCTTACACTTGTTTGGAACAGGAGTCCTTGTGCAATTACTGTGTGATAGTAATGATTATGAAAATGATTATAATTATTATAATAATGATTATTATAATAATAGCAATTTAGTCTGGTCATTGCAAGGACTGTGTGTTCTTGTATGGCTGGAACACATTACAAATCCCAAAGACAGAGGCTTTCCCAACAGACTATTCTGTATTTTAAAAGTGTATAAGTAGCATATGCTACCATAATATCTTAATAAAGAAAAGCTGTTATTAGGAGCAAGATCCTTGCGTAGTTGGTATCTGAAATTAAATTAGATATTGCTTTCATATTCACCCACATATAGATATACTTCATTTCTTTGCATTTTTTTCAAGAGGACAACTATAACTTTTCCCCAAAAATATCACATTATTTTATTAAGTTTTAATGATTCAGCAATTATGACCCCCTAAAATAACAGACAGGTGTCTTGATTAACTTACAATGTCAAAATAGTATGTAAGTTTTAATTATTCAATAATTATGCCCCCTTAAAACAACAGTTGGAAGAATTTTCACTTTGATACCAAGAGAGGCTGAACATGTAGTTTTCATTACACCTGAGTTTCAATGATGAAAAAAGTGTGTTACAACAAATCATCTGACTGTGCACCTGAACTCTGAGAGAATCCACACTTTGAGGGACCTTGCTCTCCTTTGAAAATGGGGAAAACTGCCTTGTGCATCATCAGTGATCATCACAGAAGTTAGATCAGAGCAGCCAGCTCACTATAAATAATTACACTCTTGTTAAGTGCAAAATAACTTTCTCCAGTAAACAAGAGCTGTGGGAAAAAAACATACCTGGTTGTGGAGACACTTGACATAACACTGTTCGAGGGGTATCATCATAGATTTTAGAAATATATTTCAATTATTTTTTCCTAGGACTGCAGAGAGACTTGAGAAAATTATCCTGAAATTTAGGGCCTCACAGAAAAGTTTTTAAATATACGACAATAAAGACATATTGATGGCAAAAGAATTTTACAAACAATTCTTGATCCATAGATGATAGGAGCAAGCTAAAGATTTTGAATACAAAGATTTCAGTAGCTAGTCAAAATTAATTACTCCTGCTTCAACATCACCTCAATTGAACCTGGAGGACAGGGACTGTCTTCACAAGTGGATTCAGTATCTGGTGTGCCTCTTGCCAATGAAGTTGTATTATACAGAGAAAATGTGGTTTTCTAAATAGGGAAGGAAACATTGTTGAACATTTGTTTCTCCCTGGATTAATTATTTATACTGTGCCACCTCACCTAGAAATTTAACAGATGCATTACAGACTTTATGAGGATTGTACTGGTATGTCATGCACAAAAGAGGAAGGAAAGATTACTGCTAATGTTAGAAACAGCTGTCAGAACTGCAATTATAAACCCCTTGAAATACCACTCAATAAAAACTGTATGAAGAATTTTGCATTTTAACTGTTTCTAATATCACTTTTAGAGTCCCTACCCAGCAGTTTGCTCATAGTGTGTGCTGCAACCCTTAGAAATAACTTGCTTGGGATTTTAGATCACACCAAGATCTCCCAATGCATCTGTTATCCTTAGCATATACAAGAGAAAATTAATTTGAATCATGTCAATGACAAAATTCCTCAGGCTGCAACCACTGTCCATAAAGACAATAAGCAGGAAAGCATAACCAAATCCTGCATGACCCATAGTGGCCAGTGGGAATGATCCAACTGCAGTGCAGATTCAGCAACTTACATAATTTGCCATATTCCATAACAGGTACATTCATAGAAAAATATTCAACCCCTACCAATGTCTGTAGGATGAAAGCAATAACCATGTTTGGGTGCTTTCCAGTATTAGTCTTAGGCACTCTGAATGTCTTTGAAAATTTAGTCATGTCCAGTAAAATTTTTGGCGAAAGTCTCTGGTTTTGAGCTTGATGTCTGCTTAACATAAACGAAATAAGAATACGAGAAATTTTATAGATACATACGTGTATGTGTGTGTATATGTTTGTGTATAAGTGCACTCAAATCTATGTATCTATAATTGGGAGCCACTCTGGCAATAAGGAAGACAACATCTAAATAAAAACTGCAACTCCAAGACAGTTCTCTCAGCCCTCCTTTGTTCAAGATGGGAGGCATTAGGAGTGGGGCAGAGCCAGAAAAGCTCCAGCAACTGGGAGCTCAGCTCCTTAATTAGATCCTCATCAGTGCTGGAGCTGCAGCACAGGGAGCAGAGTGGCTCTGCAGGCTGTGCACAGATGCAGGATTGTTCCCTGTCTGTCAAATTCAAGTTCCAGCTTGATCAGCTGAAGCTGGTGTTAATAAGCCAGGTGTGAAACATGGCAAATGCCTGAATGATACAGAACCCACCCTTCTCCCACACCTATTTATGGGTCTGGTAGGCACAATAGTCTCTCACAGAGCTGACAAACTGGGGTAGCAACCTTGCTGTAAGATTAAGAGTTTGAAACATATAAGCAAAATAAACAATTATTTTGAGTATCTTAGTGAAATTTCTGCTTTCTTTGATTGCTTCTAGGAGGACAAGGAGGCTGTTCCCCAAGGTGGAGTTTGCCTGTGGGAGAGGAAACCAGCAATACAAACTCCATATTCCTCCAAAAATTACAATCTGCTGTAACAGCCCTTTACACACCAAACCCCTGAGTGAAGCTGCCAGCATTTTGTCCGTGAAGGTTGAGAATAACCCCAAGAAAAGGAACAAAGACCAAGACTCTGTGTATGTAAAATAAATAATTTTTTGGGTTACTTTTACATAGATGTCATTCTTCTTTGCCAGCAGTCAGGATTTTGAGCAAGGCAGCACCAAAATGTGAGACACTCCAATACAGCCTTCAAAGCACTATGACAGGCTGCCAACACTTCCCCAGCTGAGTTTCTCCTGCTTGAATGCTAAGCAGAGAGCTGGTGGGAATGGTCTGGTGGTGGTAACCTTTCCACTGGAAAACACAAAGCAGGATGTCTTCCAGGTTTAGGTTGTAGAGAGAAGCAGGATTTGAAATACCTCTCTCCACCCAAAAGCCACTAGTTAGTTGCTGGTTATAAGCTTTGCAATTCCTCTCCATGTACAATTCTCAACTGGATTCCTGTTCAGACAGCTCTGGGCTTTTAAGAACTTCCTTTTTAATGTGGTATTATGTAATTTTCCTTCATTAACTTCACTTAACTCTCTTGTAATCTAAAGATGAAGGCCACATAATTTTTTCATCAAGTTAACAAAAAAGTAACTCCTTTATTCATTTGATCATTATTAAAATTTACAAGGGCATTATTAGTACAGGAAAAATAACCCTGTGTGTGTACAAAGACAATACAGAAAATTTGACAGAAAGATAGGAGAAAATATGAATAAGTTTAACTTTTCATCAAGATGCAATTATTTCCATGTCTTTAAAATAAAAATGAAAAATGTTTAATAACACCCTATTTAGAGTACAGTATTATTAGATTCTGGATAAATCACATCCTTTTATCTTAAGCCTTTAATCAGAGTCCTACCCTGCCTACTAGCCAAAATTATTGCACATATCAGATCCATCTTCTGACTGCTGTCCATCTCATCACTGCAAATCATTGCCAAATCCCAGGAACTCATAAGCCAGTAAATTTATCAAGAAAAAAATGAAAAACAATGCAATGCATGAAATCTTTTGCTATAGAATTATATATAAAGTAGAACACATTCTACTGTTGAGATTCAAGGCCATGCCAAAGTTTAGGATCCAAAAAACAAGTCTAGATAAAATCCTATCAACCACCTTCAGGGTATTCAAAGGGAGTTCAGTTGCTACAACCCAGACCAACAGATATCAATGCCATTGTTTATGGAAAACCAGATATAAAAGAGGGGATAGGGACCACAGAGAGTGGAGATGAAAATCTTGCTCTGATCCTTCATTGCTTGTTATGTTGTTCAAGACAGGGTTTGTCAGATCCAGCTCCGTGCTACGTTAGTTTATATTAATTTTTTTTTACATTGAGTTATAATTCATGCAAACTAAGTCCTGGGAGAATTCCCTGTATGGTACAGTTCTAATTTTGTATTCCACTTCTGTACCAAGCCAGCAGCTTGGGGTGTATGAGACATTATCCCTGGCTATTGCACAGACACCACAATGTTATCCTGCAGTTATGGCATTCTGACCCAATTGAAAATCAGCGCTGGGAGAGAATTCTGGTGCATAACAGAATTAACCTGGCTGAGAAAACAAGAGGAAATCAATCATCCATCTTTAATTTCAGATTTTTTTATCTAAAAATCAAACTAAGTTCAGCTAATAGAGCAAATTCACAAAATTCAAGATTCTCTAATGCAACCTGATGATTTTACACACATTTTGTTTGAAGAGAGCCCAAGCCACCAGAGACTGTGGCCCTGTACCACACTATAGCAGTGTAAGAGGGGGGGCAGGCATATGAAGGTAAATCCTTTGCTCTTTGCTTAAATTCAAGAACATTTTCTTGGAATAAGCTTCATATCACCCAAAGGGCAGAGACTTATTCCATTATAAAACCACTCACCAATGAAGTTTATTTTACTCTTGGACCACATTGACTTGATGGTTCCCTGCTCAGGTGTTCCCTGGTGCAAACAGCTCTGCTCTCAAGCAAGCTTTACCTTGGAGGTAAAGAGACCTCTAGAGCTCTGAAGGCAACTGCATCCACTCACCACAGGGGCCAGGGACAGCACCTGGAGTCCTTCACAGCCTGCAGGTCTCCTCCTATTGTGGCAAAAAAGTACTCAGCTCTTTTTGGATACCTGTCTGCAGCATCAGGCAGCTCATTTAAAGTAGCCTTTTATGTTATTGTAACAAAATAGATCAAATTGACAGCGTGCTACCAACAGATTGATTTTCTCAGCTGCTCAAAATACGGGTCCCAAAATGCAAAATATTTGTATATCAATTAATAAAATAATTGCTACACAGGAACACTTTTAGAAGTAATAGGCTGATCTTTCACATTACTAATAATTCACATAATTGGTTTAGTGGAAGGGGAAAGCTCTCACACCATCCTAACTTCCAAAATCTTTCTGGAAGACGGTCAAAGATTATTCTGCCTCCCATCCCTGGAGGCGTTCAAGGCCAGGCTGGATGGACCTCTGAGCAGCAGAACTGGTGTGGTGAAAGGTGCTTTTGCCCACGTCAGGGTGTTTGGGAACAGATGATCATTATCTGTGAGGTCCCTGCCAACTCAAACTATTCTGTGATTCTAATAGGGAATTTTGGTCAATTAGGCTACATTTGTCACACAAACACACAAAGTCAATACCTTTTTTCAAAAGGTTGTTGTTTGCTATGGAGTTATATGTAAAGACATATATGCGATGGAATATATATATATATTATTTTTTCAACCTTTTGAATTAAAAAATGTTATCCTGGAAGAATTTAAACATTAATTTTGGCCTGGACTCATTCACATTCCTTGGTTTTTTCTACCAGTAAGAAAAAGGCCAATTTGGTAAGAAGGTATAATTGATCCAGTCTGAATTCTTCAACAAGGATGTATGTCCTTCATCAGTTGTATGGAGAACACAAAATTAAACTAACATTTGCTTTTGCTTTTGGTTGATTTGTCTTTAGTTAAAGTGCCCAAGGTTTCCCTACAGTTTTGAAAAAAAGCTTCTCCCCACAAAATAAGTGCTAGGAAAAGAGAGGATTTTTGTCTATTTTATTTCCATTGTCATGTAAGGAACAGTTAGAGAAAATGCACATCTTTCTTGTTTTCAGGCAACTTGAACTATAAACAAGGCTTTCCAGAATGCCAAGCACCTGCACAGCTAGAGTTGTGATACACCCAAGCCAGGAGTCATTTTCTGTGCATGTGATTCTCAGCCTGATGGAGAAGAGGGATGGAAATCAAATCCTTCAGTGGATACACTTCAGTATCCAGTTTCCTCAGCTGAGGATATCAGATGGAGAAGAAATTTTGTCAGCCTGCCCCTGCTTGAAAGTCCCTCTGTCGTCCCTGTCACATTTTCACACTTACCTGAGTGCCAGAGTTATTTGATAGAACAGAGGGACAAGCTAACCTTGGGGGAGTTTGGATGAAAATTAGAGATAATAAAAGCAACAGTAACAATAACTCCACAAAAAGTAATTCAGACAAAAATATTCTGGTTTCCAGATCAAGTAATTCAACATCAAAAATGCCAAAGCTGAGATGATCTACATAGTCTCCAGGCAGGTCTTCTGGGTGCCATAAATATGTGTTTGAGTAAAATGATAGAGTTCTCCTGAGGATGCCTGCTTTATTTGGTGAACAGGATGACAAAATCATTTTGAGGGCAGGAAATGTGCTACAGGAGTTTGGCTGGCTGAAACTAAGCTGCAGATATATTTTCACATAGGTAATATTTTTACCAGAAGTAAAAAGGAAAGGTTTTATTTTCCTTTAAAATAAGCAAAGTCAGACACAAGTGCTCCAATTAAACAGTCCAATTTAACTTCCAGACAGAGAGATAAATTTCTTCTGAAACAATCTATTAAAGATTAAACCTCCAACTCTGCAGTTATTTGTAAGTTCCTATAAATGTTTCTAGAAAAAGGAATAGTAATAACAACTTGGAAGACAGAGCACTATCATTTTTCTTGCCAGAAGTTCTGCTCACTTGCTTTAAGTTTAAAAAAATTATTTGATCCTTCAATATCCCTGCATGCAATGATACCAATCAAAGTTCAGAACTATATCTAGGTCAGTGTTATTCTTAAAAGTGAGGGGGAAACTTTTACTAGAATATGAAGAATAAGACCTAATCAAAACAGTAAAAAACAATCCAGTGTAAGAAATATTTTAAGAGCAATTTGTACTTTGCAATCTGAAGGACTAATATTCTTTTTTATAAAAGTTGGACATTCAGACAGAGTGGTGCACTTTGCTCATCAACAGCCAATGCCCTATCTGCAGAAACAGGAAAACACATTAGTAAAAGCAATATTTCAACTGACTAAAAGCACTATTTGCATAAACTGTTCCTGTCACATTCTAAAGGCAATGAGCAGAAGTTTGACATCATTTCTGTGAGTTGTCCCCTGCTGCACAGGAGCTTAAATGTAATTTATGACTTGGCTGTTGAAGTAATTCAGCCCCAGATCCTTTTGACCACAAAGTGCAGGTAATATAATGAAATGAAAAGCAAAAAGAAAGGGAAAAGCATGATTAACAGGAACATCAAAAACACAGGGATATCCATTCATATTGCCTCCTCACATGTAGATTCTTTACAGAATGCCATTGTCTCATTTCTGACACTTCAGTTTTTCAATTTTTTAATAAACAAAATATTTCCCTTGCTATTAAATCAAACTTCTGATTATGTAGGTGTTTTTTAAATTTTATATTCCCTTTAATTATAACTGCATGGAATTTCTTTTACCCTTCTCTTTGAGCACTCAGTAATTAAGAACTGCCTTGGATAATTAAAACAGAATTATTCTGTGTTCTGAGACACACTGCAACCTCTCATTACTGTCTGAGGCATGTCTTTAAAAATGTGCTTATGTAAACAGCAAAGTTTTCTAAGGACACAGATTTAGTGATATGTATTCTATGAAGTTTTGCCTATATGTCATAAGAAAGAAATAGAGTATCAACACTAAATTTTAGATGGGCTTGCAGCATTTCATAGAACCACAGAACTGTCTGGGTTGAAATGAAATTTCATGATCCTCTAGTTCCACCCCACCTGCCATGTGCTGGGGCACCTTCCATTAGACCTGGTTTCTCAAAGCCCCACCCAACCTGGCCTTGAACGTTTCCAGGAATGGGGAAATGCCCACTTTCACTGGGCAACCTGTTTCAGTGTCTTACCACACTCACAGTGCTTCACATCTTATCTAAACCCACCCTCTTTCAGTAAGTAGCCATTGTCCCTTGTATTTCAAGTATGGCATTCTGTCTATCCCAAGCTTCCAAAAGTGTAACAGTGTTCAATTCTGACTTTATGCTTTACATGGGTTTTCTGTCATCTTCCTTCAAAGAAAGAAAAACAATAAACCAGTTTTTAAAAATTGCATGTGACAGTCCTAACCAGCACGTCTTTACACCCATGGCATTCAAGACAAACTGAAAGGAAAAAGGAAGCAGAAAAAGACGACGTCTTTTGTGCCAATCCAGAAAAATGTTTAAACACTTTGAGCTATACATTGGTTGCTCTCAGTTCAGCAGAGAAAACAACCCCACAGTATAGAAAGTGACTGCTCAGTATTAGGGGAGGCTTTAACACTTCATTTCTGAGCTGCATTCCTGCTGCACTCCCCTCCAGCCTTTCTTCCATATGAATGCAGCCACAGGCATGATTCACCCCCAATGGGAAAAGCTTCTCCCCTGCTACCACCCCTCAGTGTGTGCAAGTAACCAGCACCACCCCAGCATCAGCCTGACAATTGTTTACCACTGGGAAGAAAAGATAATAGATTAGGCAGTGAAACATCTGAGACACTTGAATGCGAAACTGAGGAAATAGGCAGAGAATTTTGCCAAAATGGAGACAGCTTCATTCACACCAAGGAACTGAATGATTTGGGGCAGCTCTGTAAGATGGAGGAGTCTTATTTCTGAGCTTGCAACTGGCACAAAACCAGCATAAATGCACCTGCAGCAACCCTGACCTCTTCAGGGTGCTCAGGCTACTGGCACGTGTCACTTTGCAACTGCAGGGATGTGACAGGCCACCTGCCTGGGGGTATTCTCCTCTTGCAGTGTCACAGCTGCCTTCTCAGGTTGATGCACTCAGTTCCCCTGAGACTGTAGAAGCTGGTGTTGTCATGGAGCCAGAATTATCTCTCTGAATGTAATTGTCATGGTTTATCCCCAGCTGGCAGCTAAATACCGTGCAGCCGCTCATTCAATCTCCACCCCAGCCCTGGTGGGATGGGGAGGAGAACTGGAAAGAGATAGAAACCATGGGCCAAGATAAGAGTGGTTTAGTGAAGGAGAAGGAGACAGTGGTTTAGTGAAGGGGAAGGAGAAGACACAGAGGCAGAGATGGAGGAGGAGGAAGAGGAGGATAATGAAAAGGGAAGCTACAAGGAGAGAGAGAAGGATAAAACCTAAGACAGACAAGTGATGCTCCATACAATCACTCAGCATCCTGAGCAGAGATTGTCCTCTCCTGGTCAACTCTCCCCAGTTTATACACTGAGCATGACACTCTGGTATGGAATATCCCTCTGACCAGTTCAGGTTACCTGCCCAAGCCATTCTCCCTCTTGGATTCCAGCGCACCTGCTCACCAGCAGAATGTGGGAAACTGGGAAGTCCTTGACTTGGGGTAAGCCCTGCTTAGCAACAACTAAACCATCAGAGTGTTATCAGCATATTCTCTATCAAAATCTAAAGCACAGCACTGTACCAGCTGCTAGGAAGAAGACTAATTCTATCCCAGCTAAAACCAGGATACTAATATAGCTAAAGCCTAGAGAAACTCTCAACTGAAACTCAGGATGACCTAGGAGAATATTGTTAAAAGGAGATTTTGTTTAGAGTGTGACTAAAGGAACAGGTGAGAAGGGGAAGCACCACACTGCTGTATGAGAACAGACCCACAGCAGACATCCAGGCAAGAAATCAAAAGTGACTCAGAGTCACTTACCTGTATAAGGAAGTGCTAAAACATCACCTCAGATCAGAGCAGGCTGAGAGCAAACAGACATCATCAGCCCAAGTGAACAGTCCTGAAACAGGGTGTAAGCAGCATGGCCTCCATCAGCATAGTGAGTTTAAAACAAAATATTCAGGTCAAAATAATACCCACACCCAACCCTCTCTTCTACCCCAAAAGCCCAAGGCACTGGCTGCCAGTCCAGCAAATGCACCAACTCACTGTCTCACTTGTTATTCTGGGGTAAGGAATCTGACTGTGATTTCGAGGTTGAACTTTAGAGGCAAGTGCAATAAATACTATTCTATCCTATGGAGACATAGACACAAGCCCTTTGAAAGATATTTTCTGACAAAACTGGAGAAAACAAAGGTTCAAAAGATCTTGAGAAGTTCAGTTTCCTCTAAAAATTAAAGCCTTTGTAACCTTTTGATAACATTAAACAGCCGGTCATGTCAGGATCAATGGTGTACTGATGAAACTTTAGGACTGACTGCCTCAGTGTGTTTGAACACTTTTTTGGAGCAAGGAAGGCTTTACGATCTACTTTTTTTAGACTTTGATATAGAAGACTGGAGAGCTGCCTTTACAGCCTGTCAAGACAGAGACCCAACAGGGATTTTAATGCAAGCTTTCAAAGCCCCTTCACAATTTTGAGATGAAAGATCATTTCCATCTTTTATTCCAGATTCATTTCAGAGGAACGAGTTGGGGGTTTTGTTGTTGTTGTGAGGACAGAGGATGTGATAGGGAACAACCAGAACTTTATTAATAAGTTGCCTGGTTGTCCTGCATGGCTCAAAGACTTTAAAAAGAGTCTCTCTTCAGCTTTTGGGCCCTTGTAGAGTTTGTGACTATACTGAGAACCTGGACTATGCTTTTATGTTAAGATGATCACAGTGCAATTCAGGGAAGCTCAGTTTGCTACAAGATTGCAATGACTTTCTTTTGAAGACACAAAATTGACGCTCATCAGGAGATCTGAGTGCAACTGGCTTTTCAGCCACTGTCCCACATCCCTGTTTTTCAGCAACAATAAAATAGCTGCAAAAGAAAGGGACTGCAATGATGCTAATGATGGCCAAGATAGAAGAGCTTCAGGCAATACACAACACCATGATAATCATTAGGGTAAGATACAGCAGTTACAAGGTAAGGAAGAACTACTTTTGGCAATGGACAGAAAGTACAAAGTCTCACCTACATGAAGTTAAACACAAGCATTTTTCATCCTCAAAAAAATAATTTAAAAATCCAATAAGGTGAAAGGATGGAAGAGTTCCCACAGCAGGCCCAGGAGAGAGGAATTTCTGGGTATTTTCAGGGTTATGTCAGAGTCTTGGGAAGAAGGGAGGAGTGGGAAAGGGTAAAGTTTGCAGGCACAGACTGAGGTACCCAGTACAGAAAGTACTTTTCAGAGACAGCTGAAATATTCAAAAAATTTAACACCCATGCAGAAGCAGCTCCTTTCTATTTCCACTCCCAGTTCTCATCAGTGAGGTGAGTCTAGACCTCCTAAAGATGCTCAGCCCAGCCACATCTGTGGCAGGGAGTGAGGGCTTGCCTACCCAAGAAAGCCATTGTCAGAGGGGAAGACAAAACTCCTCAGGCAGGAAAAAGAAGTGCTTTAAGCAATCAGTACCAAGCCCTCCTGCCCATGCTCCCTCTGATATTTGAAACATCAATGGCCCCTTTGATGGATTTCATTGAAGAAAGTCAACTTATCAAAGGTTATTGACAAGAACTATTGCAGGCCATTGCCATGCAGTCACATCCTTCCATAGCAGCCAGGCAATGATTTGCAGAAGGAAATCCTGCAGTCATGAACCACCCAGCACATCTGGCAAAGTTTCTGCTTTCCAACTTTCATCAAGAAGGACATGGAAAAGGAGTCCCCAAAACCACTATTTATCAGTTTTCTCAAAGCTGAAGAGCCATGTGATTTCTCTAAGAGATAACCCAGATGCTGTCCCATGCTTTGATACTGTAATGAAGAAAAAGAAAACAAAGATGAATTTTCAACCTTCACTAGTATTAACCTTATGTAATTATTTTCTCTGCTTACCTTATTCAGGCATACCTACATGAGACTATCAGGATGTTTTGGCTATTTATGTTGGGGTTGGTTTTTTTAAAGTTTTGCAGAGAAATTTTTTAAGTTGTCTGGACTGGAAATACCCTCAGGCTATAAGAATATCACTATTCTAAAATTCACTCTGGCTACAAGGACCTGAGCAGAAAACCATGCTTAACTGACAACCCCTGATGCAATTGAGACTGAAATAGATTTCAACTATTTTGGCAGAAGATTGCTGACCCATGTTCTTAAACCTGGAAATCTTTAACAGACTACCTGCCACAGAAAAACACCTTGAACACTCTTGAAAAATGAGAACTCTCCCAGCATGCTTTTAATACTCACTAGTAGGTCCACAAGCTGCTTAAGGGTGGTTCCTTATACAAAAGAATGCTTTAAGCAAGAAACAGCATGGCAGAAATAGATGAAAAATGAAACTGAACAAACCAAGGATGCATGGAAGAGTTACCAATTGAAATGAAGAAATTAGATTTCTTCTCCTGGCAAAAAAATCTTTATCGTTTGTTATTCTTTTGGAAAGTTAACAGTGTTTTAGCTTTGCAAAAGATAAAGTTGGTCTAGGCTCATTCATTTTCCAGTTTCAAACTGAAAGGCAACTGAAAAGTTTATTTTCAATACCCTAGTAACTGCTTTACTTATGTAGTCAAATTAATGTTTGATCAACTTTCTGAAGAAAGAATAAACTGATAAATGCAGGAGAATGTTAATTCATGATGTTCTAAGAAAGCATTTTTCATTTCATAGTAAAGAAAACTTAGAGGTTTCAAGCAACTGAGCTGTCAGTGCTAGGAGTGGGATCAAGTCATGTTAGTGCCAATACTATGTTTGTTTTTCAGAAACAAGAATACCCTGAGAGCTTCTTAGTTAAAAATTTATACTCTGGTGCTTGGCTCCCACCGCCTGGATCACTCCCTTTTATTTTCCCTTGGCCATGACACACTTTTTATGCACAATCCCTTCAGGAAAGGTTCTAACAGTTCAGAAAAAGAGCTCACACACAGCATTGAATATTTCACTAGGTTCTGGACATCTCAGAATGCAATTGCATACTTTGAGACAAATATTCTGACTCTTTGGAATGTCTGCTTCGTGAAGAATTCAGTACTACAGAAGTGGAACTCAAGAACCAGCACACAGAGCAAGGTCAGCGAAACAAATCACTTCATATAAGGTCAAATAAAAGGTTTTATTCCACCAAAAATAGAAAATTCTGGGGGAAAGGATGAGGGTGGACAACAGAGAGCAAGCAATCAGGTTTTCCACAATGCCCTCTTCAATACCATCAAAGTCTCATTGGCAGACTGCTTACTTCTCAGGCTGGAAAAGTTAGAGAATGTTCAAAAAGAGAAACACCTGATGTCAGCATGGTGTCAAGTGGCAAGCTGCTCTGAGGCAGAATCCTAGCTGTAAATGGGCTTGGAAAATTGAGCAAGGCAAATGCCTTCCATCTGCACCGTTAGGATTGCAGGCTAAATGTGCACGTTCTTTGTAGAGCCAGGCAAAATGGCTCTGTAATATTTTCTCCCCACACAGCTAACCCATCTGGTGCCCAGCAAGCCCCAAAAGTTGCAATAACATTAACTTGGTGCCTTTGCTCTGAGCCAGTAGAGCAGAAAGCATTAGAGTAGGTGAATATTAGATGATAAGAGAGAAGGAAGACTTAAAACAATAAGGCTGTACCACTCTTCTCCAGAGGCTTTTGCAGCAGGCTCCAGTTTACTGCAAACTCAATAGAAAATAACCTGAAAATTTGCACATGGCTCTTTTGCTTGAAACGGCTGCCCAGAGCAAACCCCAGGCCAAAGAAAATCACAGCTAAAATCCTTAAGCTTTGATAAAACAATCCCATTTTAAATAGCAATATTTATTGTGTATTTAAAAATACATGAGGCATGTGGCACAGCATTTTACACAGATGGTTTTGTATTACATTTCTCTATCTTAAGTATTCAGGTGTGACAAAAAAGCATATTGTGAATAACTATATTTTAGGCATAGCTTTCAAGATGTTTTATGAATCTATAAAATGCCTAAGATATTTTAAATTATATTTCCCATACTGCTCTGAAACAGCAACCATTTAAAAAGTTGCAACCTTTTCCCATACCCCCCTTAAAGTATGTAACAGATTCTTGCATTTTTCCACTGGTGCCTGCATGATTCAGAGGACAAACAGCTGAGGACACCTTTGAAAAACTATTTAGGAGGCAGAAGTCACGAACAAGAAGAAGAAAAAGGTGGAAAGAAGTATTGCAAATAGCCTCTGAATTCCCTGTTACACTCTTCTGATTTAGTCTTTTCATAGAGGGAAAAAGAAAGGGTCATCAGCTTCAAGAGAGGGTCATCAGCTACAAGAGAAAATCACTGATCACATCTAGATGCAAGTTCACTGTGCCACTTCTCTTGAGCCTGCTAGTTTGTTCCCTCAGGACACTGAAATCAGAAGCCATTTACTCATGGATAATAAATTAATAAAAGGGGGGTTGGGGTTTTTCGGGAGGACAGGTCCTTTGCAAGTTTTCTGAAAAAGTATAGAACCTAAAAACTCAGCAAAAAACTCATTATATAAAACTAAAGAGCTGATTTTTATGGAATTTATTAGAGGTCTAGCAAGTACCATCAAAATTTCTATGTATTTTCACTAGAGGAATTCAGAAACAGTAGAGAGAAATTGCCCACTCCTCATGCAAGGTAAGCACAGAGCATCTGCAATAAAGACCCCAAATACATCAACACAAAAAATTCTGTATAAGTTTCCAATTAATGCAAGGAAATTAAGATACCAAAGTCATAAATTCACTTTCCAATTAAATTTCTAACAAAATTAGTTTTTCAGGCAAAAAGGAGGTTCAGTGTAGTGACACTGTCACATGGCATCACCTTCTTTATGGGATCTCCTGTATGAAACAAGTACAGAGAGGTACTGAGTATTCCTCATTCTACCTCTTGCATCAGAAGTTGCATTTTCTCTGTCCTTTTGGATGCCTTACGGTTGTGCTTTTAGATATTCAAGATGTCCTTGATATACAGAAGCTGTAGCTCTTGTATAAGAACACCCAAAGGAGGTCCTGGAGTTCAGAGTGGAGTTGAACATTGTGGGTAAGTGACAGGATGGGAAGCACACTCCAAGCACATACAACAGGCACAACCCGTGGCAAAGTCTCATAGCTGCAAGACAAAGGAAATTGTCAAACCTACGTATTCTCTCAACTCTTTTGTCTCATATGAATGTAGCTTGCAATAGCCAGAGTGAAATTCAATAACCTCTTTACAGATCTCATTCCACCGTATCATGAACCTGCTGGCATGAGTAAGAAACAGGCTTGTGAGGAAAGTTTATGTGCTTTCAAGATGCCAAGGGAACACAGGCATGTGGGATTTTTCCAAGCTTAGGAAGCAGAACTTTACAAAACTTGGGCACTAAAACATCTGCAATGAACACCAAGAAAGGTTTTCTTGAAACACAAAATTGGTTAATTCATATCCAGCATAACTCAAAAATTCAAAACACTTTCACTTTATACTAGGAGATAAAGCTGTCACTCCCATGAGGAAAAGGTACTATTAGTATAGAAAATCCAGCATCTAATCTCTATGAAGAGGAAAATAAAAATAGGTATATATATATATATATATATATATATATATATATATATATATATGTATATGCTTCATGACCTCTGTTTTGCACCAGCAGACTTTGGTCTGTGCCTGCAACTGGCAGAATGAATGTCATCAATCTCTTTGGTAAAAAAAAAGCTGATGTGAAGAAATGATCTCATATGACTAATGGCACTTCCTCCAATGGTGGTACCATTTTTCAGCAGGATTTTTGCAGGCTATTCACAACAAAATGCACCTCTGGTTATATTTGTTCATACCCAGGCTCCTGCTCTTCAGTTTTTTCCCCTTTGGTCTCCTCTTCAAGTTCCAACAAGATGCTATTTGCAAGCCTTGATTTCAGTGGGTTGGTGTCACCACTTCTGGTGAGGTATTTGCTGAGATCACATAATCTCTTCCTACTTGAGCAGGCTATTACTCATAATTTTAATCATATTTGTTTCTCCTTCCTGTTACTTCATTTTGTTCAGGGACTGAAGTACAGTGATTCAGTAAACTCAAACACAACTTACATTTCCCTCAATGATTCTTCTCTAACAATATAGTTCAGAATCCAAATGTTTGGTTTCCTGTGTTCCCTCATATAAAGATAAGTTTATCTCCATTATCATCTAAGTTAGTTTTATTGAAGTTTGTTATTGGCAGTAAGGGATTCAAAATCTTCTGTGCCTGTACCTATCAAAGTTTCTAGATCCTGAATTCTAGTACAATAAAAGCACCCATCTTTATGACTTTATCTCTTGAATTCATCTTTATTTACATCATAAATACCCTAAAAATTAGTACACAAGAAAGATCTCAGCTGTTGTACAGCAAAGCCAGACTTGACCACTCCAGTATTGCCAGTTGCCTGTTCTTGTATTTGCAGGGTTCCCAGATGAAGGAAGGAAATTATGAATCTGACTCCATGTTCTTAGAAGGCTAATTTATTATTTTATGATCTATATTATTTCAAAGAATACTAAACTATACTAAAGGATACAGAAAGGATACTTACAGAAGGCTAAAAGATACTAAAGAATCTTGTGACTCTCTCTCCAGAGTCTGACACAGCTTGGCCCCAACTGGCCTATAAGTAAAAACAATTCACATAAAACTTATGAAACAATCACTTGTTGGATAAACAATCTCCAGCCACATTCCAAAGCAGCAAAACACAGGAGAAGCAAATGAAAGTATATTGTTTTCCTTTTTCTCTGAGGCTTCTCAGCTTCCCAGGAGAGAAATCCTGGTGAAGGGACTTTTCCAGAAAATATGATGGTGAGAGTCAATCACTTTTAAAGTTATATCTTCCCACTCTTCCCCACCCTTGAATTTCTATCCAGCAGTTTAAACCTATTTAAAACTCTGTGGAAGAAGGTTTTCTGAGAAATCTTCCTATGACTCGTTGACATGCTGTCAAAACAAAATGTTTGCAAGGCAGCTTTCCAGATAGACACCCAAAATGACAGCCAGACATCAGGCAGAACCACCTCGGTGGAGGGGAGAAACACGCCCTAATGAGAATGACTTCAGAGAGCTGGGCAGCTCTCACATCACTTTATTTTGATTAACTAACCCTTCAGCAGAACAGCAAAATTAATTGTGTTTCTAATTCCTCTCAGAATGCTAACAAAAAAAAAATTATAAACACCACTGAAATATTAACTACTGTCAAATTTCCTCAGCAGACATTCATTTATATGCAAGAGATGCTCACAAGCATAACTCCCTGTGGTCATTGGGCTTGCTGAACTCTGAATGCTTCAGTTGGTATGAAAAACATTTAGAAACATTGTCTGCTTATTAACAAAAGAAAGGTCTGAAAAGCCATTGAGTTTGACTTCCTTTAACTTAGAGCCCCATAACATAATTTAGAATTACATTTTAAATTCCACTTCGTTGTCTATAAAAGTATTATCTTTGCAATATTTCATGGAAGTGGTTAATAGTTCAGAACTATTATTGGAATATTCAAATACTGTATTGCTATAATATTAATCCTTCTCATTTTAATCTAAAAGTTATTAAAGACAAACATATTTTATATTAAATAGCACCTTGTCTTTTCTAAATTAGAGCACCTCTTCCCATATAGCCATGAAGAATTTCAAGGATGAAAATGATCCTCTCAAAAGCCTGAAGGGCTCACCTTGGAAGAGGCAGATTTGTGTTCACATGCCTGTTGCAGTGTGTGGGGCTGTTGCAGAAGACACTGAGAGGCTCATTGCAGCATATTCAGGAGTTTTGTGGCTGGCACATTTCCATAGGAGGCAGATCTGAAATCAGCTCCTTGCTCAAAATCAAGCAGAAGAGAGAAAGGGTTTTTTTCAGTCTAAGAAGCAGCTTATCCACTGGTCTGGGGATCTAAACAGTGCATGCAGTCTTATAGTCCCAGAAGTCCATTCTAGGACCACTTTTTGTAAATGGAAAAGTAATGGATTCTTTGCTTTTATTCTGCCAAGGTCAGGATTAAATTGCGAGATGGTATTTCTTGTTCAGACTCAGATATGTATTAGTTCTTATTGATATTACAGTCTCACAAGCTGTGAGTTCTACAGTACTTTAACAAGGTAAAAATGGAGATGTGTCCCTCTCTCTACAAGGTCTTTTAACAGTAAACTGTCCAATTGAGAAATGACACCTATTTTTACTTTTAACCCAATAACCAACCACCCATGGCCTGCAATGCAGACTTTTTTATCCAATTACACAATACCACCCAAACCCATGAAGAAGAAGGTGAAAAGAAGATAAAGAAGAAGAAGAACCAGCCTCCACCCTAAAACCTCCATCTTGCTTCATATATATTACTATATTCTAAAACCTTAAACTCTAAGTTTTCCCAAGTCATTTCTGCAGATGGTAAAACAACAAGTAATGTCCAACCCTTTAAAAGCAACAACCTGAGCTGGTTATCAGGGAGCTGACCAAAATTGTGCTTCTGTTGCTTGAACAAGATCCTGAGAAAGTCTCCATGATTAAAGAATTAGCCAGGGCTGTGAGAAATAGCTTTACATACTTGATTTAAAGGAAAGCCTTTAACAGGTAGCCACATCCCAAGCAAGCTCTGGGTTACCAGCTCCACCCTCTCTAAGAGGGAGAAAGAGTCACTCCTGTGAAGAATGGGAATGGATTCCATTTCTAGAAAGTAAAGAAGCTTTTTTACACAACAGTAAAAATGGAATCAGTCAGTAAAATAGAATGGTGTGCATGTATACATAGGTGTGGAGTCATTCTGACAGCACACAGATCATACCTAACTTTTTATTAAGAGCACTGGAAACAGTCTAAAACAGGTGTTAAAAAGGCATATTCATGTTAAGATAATTATATGTGCAATGATAAACTTATCTATCCTATTAGATTTAGGGACACTTTAGAATAATCTTAAAATTAGCTTGAAATCCTGTTTAACTTAGAAATAATAGTTTATCCATAAATGCTTATTGTCAAATCATTGAATATAGCTTTAAATTCTTGTAAGTAGCTTTAGAGCCACTATACCACTGTTTTCAAGTGAAAACCTCACATTTCTTTTTAGGACATAGAGAGTAATTCATATGAGGAGCAGCTGAGGGAACTGGGGTTATTTAGCCTGGAGGAGGATCAAGGGAGTCCTCATCACTCTTTACAACCACCTAAAAGGATATTTAGCAAGGTGTGGGTTGGTCTCTTCTCCCAGGCAACCAGCAACAGGGTGAGAGGACACAGCTTCAAGCTGCACCAGGGGAGGTTCGGGTTGGAAATCAGGAGGAATTTACTCACAGCAAGGGCTGGTAAGGATTGGAATGGACCACCCAGGGAGCTGGTGGAGTCACCAGAAATGTTGAAGAAATAATTGGATGTGGCACTGAGTGCCATGGTTTAGTTGACAAGGTAGTATTTGGTCAAAGGTTGGACTTGATGACTTTGGAGTTACTTTCCAACCCTAATGATTCTCTTATTCTAGTACCTAAGCCACTAGAGAAGTAAACTTAGATCCAAAAATCACTTAGGCTTCTTTTGAAAACAAAACCTCTTCATTGTAACTCACACACATGTGATTGAATGATTATGCTCTTTTCTAATCCCAAAGCTGTTGCAATATGCCAGGAAAATATAGTGATGCTTCTATACAATACATAGGCATTAAAGCTTGTTCTGTTAACAAAATAATGTTTATTTTGACAGAAGCTGCTGGGAGCCTTGTGAATACCTTAATCTTACTGCCTACCCATTCCTCTGCTAAGGATCTTAGCAAATCTGACAAAACATACAGCTCCAAGAACACTGAGATGTTTTCAAGGATCAGTAAAATCCCTTTCCTGCAATTTATCCCTGTGTTTATCTACTTATCCTCCTCCATGAGGGGAGGCTTGAGGGATGTGGTCTGTGGGTTCTGGGTGCATGTCAGGTGAGGACTTCTCCCTGTTACAATTTTGACATTGGAGAGTGGGCGTTTAAAAGGTGAACACCACACTCTCCTGTGAAGGGTTAACCTCTGCTTCTCCCTGCCTCTGTCCTGGGGTCTCTGAGGAGGCAGGCACCAGGCTGAGTGCCCAGCCCATGCCAGCACCCTGGCAGCTTGCTGAGGTGCAGAAACATGCAGGTGTACATGGGCACAGCACACCCAGCTGAGCTGTGCTGAGGGGGCAGGACGTGCACCTTGCTCAACCAGAAATGGCTCCTGAGGGATTAAGGCACATCCCAACTCCCCTCACAGTGCTCCTCGTCAGGCATGATGCCAAGGAGGCAAAATATCATCGAGGACAGTCAAGACTGTGGTGTGTGTGTACATTATCTCCTGAGAAGGAGGGTATACCACAGCCTTAATAAAGGTCTCTTAATTGCCTGCTAAGATTCTGCAATTGCATTATTCCCATTTCCCCATCAGCACCATCCCATTTACTCTTCTCTCAAAGCTATAATCATGAATAAAATGCTACATGAAGCCCTCATTTTTTTAAAACCTCCTATGCTTCCTTCCCAAATGAACTGCTTTGGCTTCAGCCACAGCAGCTGTGGTTTGCACTATTCAGCTTTTCAGGATGGTTTGGCTCAGCAAAACCTGAAAATGAAAGCAAGAAATAACTTCCTCTTTTAACTAATACATGTTCATGGCAAAAGAGAAGCTGTCCCCCTGTCACCAAGAAAAACCATGTGCTCTCAGCAACACTGTAATAGCACAAACAAATTTTAATCTGGAGCTAACTGGAACTGATATATTTTTGCATTGTGCAAAATATTACACCTCACCCCATATGTTTTCACAGTGAATAGGTTTTAAATGTCTATTCATTACCCTGAGATTCTGTTGCACAGCCACTGGGCATGAGGAGAGTCCAGACGCCCACACTGCCCAGCAGTGCAGGGTTCAGTTCCTTTACAACACCCCAAGGAAAGCTACTAATCCACAGTCACACACCACCAGGTCTGGGTCTCAGATGACCTCCCCCTTTTACTGCTCACAGCAGAGCAATTATGCAGAAGCCAGCACAGGGGGAAAGGTATTTCACATGGCTCATTTTGCTGCCCCATCAAACACAAGGGGGTCAGCAGCAAGAGGCTGTGGATCTCCACTCATATATTTTGGTGTAGAATTGTAGCAGTTTGGGCAATCCTTTTGACTTTATGTAACTTTAAGTTATTGCATAATCATATCTGGGGGGAGGTTCAGTCACAGTGGACGTTCACAGGAGCTGGAGGGTCTCAGCCACTAGGAAAAATTAATAAAAATGCAGAAAAATTGGCAAACCAGAGGCTCAGTTTTTCCTGCCTGATTACATCACAGAAATGCTAATTACAATAATTTGATGTTGTCCAGATTGTAGCACTCCATCTAGTTAATGAATTTTAGCATAGTGACAAACAGTTTTTGTTTCTAAGTCTGCTGTACAATATTCTCCTTTAAGTTAAATGATTTTAAATCATTAAAATGTCAATAAATTTCAGAAAGAATTTTGCATGTAAAGCATACAAGTATTTTGCAAAAGCCTTCCCACAATTTCAGTTCTGTATTTAAAAACACATGCAGCTAATTTCTGTTAACTGGTCCTGCCACAGTTACATCAAAGACATGCAAATCACTTCAGTCTTTCTACATCCATGCATCATCCATAACATCAGATTGTGCAGAACACTCTGTTTAAGAGTAAGAGAGGCACTCAGATTTGAAAGCAATCATTTCTGTGTTTTCAGAGAATGGAAGTGTGCTGATGACTGAGCAACCTCACAGCTGCAGAAACAAATGGTATTTTTCCTTCTGACTGCCTCCACCGGCATCCTCACAGATGACTTTTGCATCCTTTTTCCTCAGTTACTGAAACACTCTGCATGTACAGCCATGTGCATACTGATGTTCTGCTGTTAACAGAGGCTTGCACTGCAGAACTTCTAATTACAGACTTGGGCCCTGTCTCGATGATAGTCTGTCAAATTAATAAACTGTAAGCCTCTCATTTATGGCACCACCTGTGTTTGGCTTCCACGTGGGGATTTTTTTTTATTACTTTGATCAAGAGCATAAGAGTGTTATTGACATAGACACAAAAGGTAATATTGGTTCAGAAAAAAACATATGGGATGGCAAAATCAGGGGCTACTATAAAAACATGTGTCTTCTTTTAGGTACAGGTAAAGCGTTTGTTCTTTTATATTGCATAAACCTAGTGTCTGCTTCAAGTAGAGGTAACGGATATAAAAGGAGGCAAATGACTAAATGACTTGTGAGGTGGAGATCCAAGCCCTTAATTACAAACAGTTTGATCAAGGTCTGTCAGGTGCTAAGCACTTCTTGCAATGGGAGTGAAGAAGAAATAGAAAACATCCAGCATTTCCAGGACTCAACTCTGATGTACAGTTTCTGCTAAACTGAGTAACCTTTGAGAATGAATGATGCTATACCACAGTAGGCTGAATTCATCCTTCTAAGAAAAAAAAAAAAAAACAACAATGCTTTTCAAATATTAATCTACATTGAATTGCAATTTTTGTTCTTTTTTGTTATTGTTATTGTAATGTAAACTTATGCAAATTAGAATAATCCTCTCCCTCCTGAGTACAGGAAAGATTAGATCTTTAATTTCATCCGCTACAGTTAAAAAATTTAATAAGTGTTTCTTATGAAATTAAGTTTTTAAATAATTACCTTGACAGAAATAATTACACCATCATCTCTGCCTTATATTAGCAAATAAAAAAAAAAATCCATGTGATATAATGTGCACAGAGTGGATGAATGGAGGAAGTCAGTCTTAAAATTAATGAGGTAGGAGCTAGCAGACATTGAATAGAATAAACAACCATTCCTGTTTCTTATGTGACCGTGGTGAACCTATGAACCAAAACTCTAAGGACGCCTGGACTCCAGCAGGGAGAAGCAGCTTCAGTGCCTCCATGCTGAAAAGCTGAATGCCTGTGTAAGCAGCCAAGACCTGAATGCAAGATAAAGCTTTTAAATTCCCTCTCAGGCTTTGTGTCTGTCACCTGGAGCAGCAATACTTAAGACACCTACACCTCTCATGTTATTACTGAGTTAGCTTTTATTTTTGAGTGTGCAATTCTGAATGCACGTGTAACCAAAAGCACCAGTGCCAAATCCCATGCAATTCTACTGGCTTGCTGTTGCTTAGAACTTTTGTAAATATTCCAAATATTTACACCTACAACCAGAAGAGAATCATTAAGGTTGGATGCAAGATATTAACAATAGTCAGGCATCCAGGTATTACTAAAACCAGAATCATCCTAATAAAATATCATAGAATATCACAGAATATTCTGAGTTGGAAAGGACTCACAAGGCTCATGAGAATATCACCGAATATTCTGAGTTGGAAAGGACTCACAAGGCTCATCACAGTCCAACTCCAAGATAATAAAGCCTGGCTGCAGAACATTCCTCCTTGTCTGACATGGTATGTTTAATAAGCTTTATTGCTGTAGCAGCCAGAGTATTTCTTTTGAGCCTCATGAGCAGCAATCCCTCAGCTGCAGCAGCTGCTGCGTCATTCAGCCCCAGTTGCAGAATTGCAGTTCCCAAACCTCATCTTTCATTTAAGCCACTACAGCACTTGACCCAGACCTACTCCTGGAACCTCAGAGTGTCTAATAAAAATACTGAAAATGTGCATTACTAATTGACTTGGGCTTTTCCTAAGGAAATATTATTGTAATTTTTCAAGTTTTTTTCTTAATCATCTATGAATTGTAAATGGAAGATGCAAACATCATCATGCTTGTTAATTCCTGTAGGACAAAATTATATTTTTCCTTACAACTTTTGCAGGCAGCATTGTGTAGACATGACAAGATTCCATTTAAATTTGCAAAAAAAAAAAAAAAAGAAAAAAGAAAAAGAAAAAAGGACAGTTAAAAGAGGTGTATATAGTGCGTATTCTGCTTCAGTAACTCTGACCTTTAGAAATATTCAAGCTGCTGTTTGATTTAACATTTCATCAGCAAATACATTTTAATGCACAGAGGACTATTCTCAAAGTTCACAAAACTGTTTGCATAGATGAGAAAAGGACTAAAAGATTGTAACAGAAAAAAAAAAAAACTGTAGGTTTCCTCCAAGTGTAGAATAATCTGAAACTAACAAGCTTGCTTGTGTACAGGCTGACATCATGTACTTCTAATCACTCCCAGCTTCAGAGGAGCATCTCATAGACAGCTTGGTTCAACGCTGACCAGGAAAATTTCCTCTATATCAATGGATTATTTCTCTGGGTTAAATTCTTCTCACTTCTATTAGACATTTTCCTGCAACATTGTCACAGAGCAGAATCCAAAATTATGTAGCTAGGACATAATTCCTACATAATTTCTGATTCTGCTGGGTAACAGAGTATGAGGAGAGCATCTGAAGACACCAGAATACAGCAAGGTTACACCTCTGGCTCCTGTCCTGTTTATGGATCACACCCCAGTCCACTTGTGTATCACAGCAAGATCCCCAAGGTGGATCACTCTCACTTCAGCCAAATTGGTTCCTTGTTTATTTTTCCTAGGTTTAGTGGCATAGTACAACTTTAATCCCTCCAACTGGGCAACTGCTCTTTTTATGGCCGTGGCTTTTCTTTTTCTCTATGGCAGTATTTGTTATGGATCACATCCCAGTCCACTTGTGTATCATAGCAAGATCCCCAAGGCGGATCACTTCAGCCAAATTGGTTCCTTTATTTTTCCTAGGTTTAGTGGCATAATACAACTTTAATCCCTCCAGCTGGGCAACTGCTCTTTTTATGGCCGTGGCTTTTCTTTTTCTCTATGGCAGTATTTAAATATTTTTTCACAGATAGTGGCACTCAGGCTAAATATTTTCAAAATCAATTTTAAAAACCCTTCAGAGTATTACTTGTGTGGAGGTAAATTTTAGCATGACTGCACTGGATTTCACTTTTATAGGGGTCAGTATTACTCTGTTTAGGCTTGTAAATCTTTGCAGCTAAAAATGAGCTTCAGAAAAAATATTAATGAAATATTGCCAAGTATCCTGGAAATCATGCATTGAATTATTCATCACATACTTCAGCTCACGACCCTTCCGAAAATATATTTTGTAAAATCCAGGAGTAACAACACAGTGTATGAAGAAAATGACACCAAGAATCTAACTCATCCTTGGACTGATGCTTCATTATCCTGTTCTCGAAAAAAGACAGAGAGTCCAAGACCATGTTTTGTTGAAGAGTCCAAGAAAGCTTTCCTTGACTTCAATAAATATTGCCTTTATTGAGGATGAATTTGAATTACTACTTTACCTCAAGACCTTTCACAGCTGAAAACATACACCAAAAATATCTTTGAGTTGCTACAATTATTCTCAAAAAAGGGCAGCAAAGTAAGTGTGCAATTGCTTTCTGACAAAATCCTAACAGGCTGAAGGTAAAGCAGGGAAAACAGACCTCTAGCAAATGAGTTTGAATGCCTGTAGAGTTTCTTGCTCCCAGGAATAATTTTGTCTCCTTGACATGCTTTACTGGGTTGTGTGGAGGCTACCTGCCAGTGTCCCTTCCCACACACTGACATAGAGGTGGCTCCAGGAAGTCTGAACATACGGGGATTGGGAGGAAACAAAACAGAGTTTCTTCACCCAAGAGGTGGTTGTTCTGCAGGACTCTATCATAGAACTTTGTGATTATGAAGACTTATGGTTCAAAATGTCTCTGGGCAAATTAATGTAAAACTAATTAAACCTGAAGATTAAAGACACATTTTGGTGCAAACAGAAGTAAACTCCCACCAGAAGCTCCTGAACTTTACTGGATACCGGCAAATATTACCAGGATATTACCAAGTTTACCCTGTCCTTCCCCTCTTCCCTGGCTTCCTGAGATTGCCTGTTTTTCCAAATGGAAGGAACTTAATGATCCTTAAGGATCATCAAGAACAGCCTTCCTCACAGTCCCATGCTCTTCCTCTCTGCACTGCTCCTGCAGCCAGCCAGGAATGTGCTGGAAAGGCATCCCAGCCAGATGGGAATAAAGCAAGTCACTAAAGGAGCCATAAAGTCACATTTTACTTATGACACCATAACTTCTGCAAGCAGGCTGATCCTACAAGAGATTAAAGTTCACTGACAAAAAGATTTGCTTCCCAGAAAAACAAACAGATGACAACTCTCCCAAAGTAACTTTCCAAGTCCTGCCAGGAGACCCTAGATAAATAATGTCCCAAGTCAGTTGTAGCACAGTCATCTTCCCAGAGAAATTTATCTGAAGAACAGGCTTAAAATATCCACAGAGCTGTTCCGTGCTTGGGCAGTGAGTTACAAATATTTATTGATTTAGCTTTCCAACAGACTCAAGTGTTCAGCCTGTTGTCTAGGATGAAGGTTTGTATTTCCCTCTTGAGTCCTGCCAGGAAAGCAGAGGATTTCTGCCAAACTAGTTTATTGCTGTTCTCTTTCTCCCATGGCTGTTAATACCATTGAGACTGTTATGCCAACCTTCTGCACAAGGATTAATTTTACCCTCTGGCCTGCTACAAACATGGTGAGGTTGGCTGGTGCCTTCCTAATGGACCTGTTTATTCCTCAGAGTAGCACTAAGAAAGGAGCACTCTCCCTGCCATAACCCAACTAAATATTTATAACCAATATCCTTCCTGAAAACTGCATACATACATATTTTATGTGACAGAAGAACCATTGCAGGGAGAGGTACAAACCAACAATGCCACCAGATGATTTCCCATACAATTCATTTTATTAACTCCAGCTTTGTCCTGTGCCAGACATGAGACCATGAGAGCTGGTTTCCTAAATATCTGCTGTACTTCACAAAACCAGACTCAAAAATCTCAAAGATGGTAATTTTTTTCCTCATTTTAAAAATAGGTCTAAGATGAACAGATAATCAGAAAACTTCTTTTGAAACAATTGTGTTTTCACTGATTCAGTTTCACAAGCTCACTGTTCATTGTACCCTGCCAGACACTCTGCACACTGCATGCTTATAAAGCTATTATCTAAATCTGATGGTTTACAATCCCTGAGGATTTGTCCACCTAAGTTTAACACAATGCTTATCAGCTGTAAGTGCCATAGGGATAGGGGTTTTAAATTATTCCCAGCCACCTGCAACTCAATTGGCCCAAAAATTTGCTATGCTTTAATGTTCAATTCATCATACCCAAAATTTTAGTGCTGTTAGCCACAAAAAGGATCTGAAGATGCTTTGCTTGTATCCACTTATAAAGCAAAAGAACCGTGAGCCTGTTGTTACTGCACCTCTATCAGCTTACAAAGCCCAACCAACCAGCAATACGTTATTGAACAGAGAAAGCCAAAATCTCTTTAAATCTCAATTCCCCTGTTGCCTTTTTTCAAGTTTCAGCTTTATTAATATGCCTACTTTTCATCTTTTAAATAATTGGCAGTTGCCCACTTGCAAACACACCTTTCATCATTTAAAAACCCACAAATCTCATTATGCCCTCTCCGCCTGCATCCATGGAGAGCAGCCCAATAGGCATTTGTTAAACCTCTCCTTTGAAGTACTATTGTTTGGATGTCATGGATGTTTCCTCCAACCTGAGCTTATGAAAGAGACAATATGCTTTCCACTCTCTCATTTCCACATAGTTTAGAGACCACATAAGGCAAGGAAATGAGAAATTATGCCTCTGCGAATTTGAAAATAAACCACAGATCTGGACTGTGATCCCATCTGTGATACCAGTTTATTCTGCTCCTGCTCCTCACAGCGCTCTGGGAACCCCGGAGTTCAGCCTCCAGGCAAAGAAGAGCCCAGGGAACCTGGATTTATCCCCTCAGGGCCACTGACCCCCAGCAGAGGCAGGAGAGGCAGCACAGAGCTGTAACACATGTGCTGCTGCCTGGCACCTGCATCTGCTCTGCTGCAGCTGGGAGAAAACACTCACCTTCCAGCACTCCTCTGCCACAGCCTCCCTCCAAACACACAGGCAACAAGCACAGCTTCCAGCCCCCACAGGCTTAGGTGCAGAGGCAAAAAAAACCCCAGATGGATGATGTGGCACGTTGAAATGTTACATTGCAAATTCAGGCGCATTATGCATCCCCTGTGCACACACAGCTGTGCCATGTGCATCTCCTGGAGAGGAACCACAGCCCCTGCTCCACCTCAAAGGGCAGCTCCACGGGCAGGTGGGGATGTGCTCTGCAAAGGCTTTTGGCACCTTCATTTGTCAGTTCAGCCACAGAGGGCACAGCCACATGCTCGCAGCAGGCTCACCCCTGGCCACAGCTCAAGGTCTAAAGGCTGACCATGGCAGCAGCCACAGCTTCCCACGCTTGAAAGAGCTCAGGTTGTAAATAGAGCAACTCCCAGGCATTACAAAATGGTTGCAGCATCCTACAGTACCTTGGCTCTACCTTTTTGGAGTTCTTCTGTATTCTTGCATTTTTGCCATGCCTGTTGTTACAGCCTTTATGCTCACGTCTCATTTATTTGGTTTTATACCATCAAAATTATTTTGTTTACTTCAGTCTGCTTCATTCTTTGGCTCAAGGTCTAAAGGCTGGCCATGGCAGCAGCCACCACTTACCATGCTTGGAAGAGCTCAGGTTGTAAATAGAGCATCTCCCAGGCATTGCAAAATGGTTGCAGCTTCCTACAGTATCTTGTCTCTACCCTTTTGGAGTTCTTCTGTATTCCTGCATATTTGTCGTGCGTCTGTTGTTACAGCCTTTATGCTCATGTCTCATTTATTTGGTTTTATACCATCAAAATTATTTTGTTTACTTCAGTCTGCTTCATTCTCTCCTGGTTTTTTGTGCAGTGCCAAATTGCATCTGAAAATATATATATATTTATATGCACCTACATATATATATACATGTATCAAGAACACATGAGCCTTTCATACAGAGCAGTCATAGCTAGAAAGTGAAGAATATTTTCTCTCAGGTATTTGGAGCAGATAAACATTAGCAACCTGTTTTGGGAAACTGCATTTTGAAGAGGAGTTTGAAGACAGAAATAAAGACCTAAGAAGTGATAACCCTTACTCTAGTGTTAAATAGGCTGCAAACCCCACTGGAAAATGTGGCATAAAACAGAAAGAATAGTATTTTTATTTTCCAAATAATGATCAAACATAACAAGATTCTTTAGCTTGAAGTCCATGGTCCATGCTTGCTTACTTCACTCTGAAATTTAGAGTAAATTTTCTTTCAAAATGTATATGTTGAGCATATGTTTAAATTTCCCATTAAATAGTTCTTTTAGGCTTTTGCTCTCCTTTTTTCCTACCATTTAACAGGAAAAAAAACCCAAAGTAACTTCTTTACATAAATGTATTATTCTAAATTTTTGGATGGTCCACTCCAATCCATTAACCTGCATTTTCAGCAGAATTAAATTAAGAAAAAATAAATTGCTTTTTATTCTTATTCTCTCATTCAGCTAAACAGAGTATTTGAGACCTGACCAGGTGAAATACCTGTGCCAGCATGTTTTTCCTCCGTATTTCAAAATGAGTAACAAAATGGTAGTGTTTCAGTAACCCTCTGCCAGATAGCATTTCCAGAGCACGTCCAGATTTCAGAGAACAAAGTTGAAGACTTAGAGTGTTCATTTGTAATAGCAGGTGATCAAAAAACCCCCAAAACATAAATCAGTGGTTTAAAATTACTGGAAACTCAGCAAAATAAATATTATTCTGTAACACTGGACTCCCCATCATACAGAGCACAAGAAAATGTAATTCTATGAAGAGCTATAAGGAACTTTGAAATTCAAAAATTTTTTTTTTTTCATTACAAACATCTCAATTGGTAGATGAATAAACTGAAGAACCAGAACTTTCCTTTCTAGAACAGAAAACCAGTGATGAATTTTGAAGACTAAATAAGAATTATATTGCTCACACTCTGTGGAAAGTCATTCATTTCACCTTTGTTATTAGTGATTTTCTGTATGTCAAGAAATGTTCAGAGCAAATATGGCTTCAGCCTTAAAAAAAAAAAAAAATCCTAACCAAAATTGAAACCATCCCCCAGTAAAAAGCAGATTATCTAGCCCATTGTACAAATGCAAATTAAGCCACCTCTAAAGAGCTATGCAGAGGATTCAATTCTCCTTTTGACCTTAGCTCTTACATGTAATTACCTGCCTTGTTTTAAATAGTTATTTCCCAGCAGTGAAAAACACCTGCTGTTTCCATAGATGTTAATCTCTCTGCAGCTGAACCAGAGTTCTGCCTCAACATCCCTTTCAGAGAACATAAGGATTTAGGATGCTGCAGACACCCATTTTCTTGGGCAGAAAGCATTTACTCCCTTCCTAAATCATATATCAAATATCATGCAGATATACCCCCAGAAGGATGGGATAAACCAGACATGGCAAAGACACTGCAGAACCCTGGCAAAACACTTATTCCCCTATTTTGTACAATTCAGGTCACTAAATATCACAGAAGTTCTGAAATCAAAAATGCCAAAGGCTCCAGGGAGACTTTACTGACAGTCTGCAAATATTTGTGGACATTTTACAGACATTTTAAAGTTGTTTTCTGAGGGAGCAATATCTGTCTGCTGTAGCAAGCATGGGGAAGGGTGGTGGTGGTTTATGAGGATGTATTAGTTAGTGGGTCACCTGAGTGGGATGTTGGCCAGAGAAGTTATGGATGCTCCATATCTGGAAGTTTTCACAGAGTTTCAAATAATCTGGTCTAGTGGAAAGTGTCCCTGATCTTTAGAGGTCCCTTCCAACCCAAACCATTCTGTGATTCACTCTGTTGGCTTTGCTCAGTTCATGAAGACTCACAATAAAACTCAGGAACTGAGCATCCAAGTCCATCTGTTAGGACTCAAACCACAGTGAAGTACCACAAAATAAAGGAGAAAATTATGCTTTGCAATCTAAAAGGTAAAACACCTTGCAAATTTGCAAAAAAGTACAGTAAGGATTTCTGCTTATGAATTATTATAACCTCATGGCCACAAATGCAGAGCTGATGCCTTTTCCATAAAGAGGGGAAAGTGTGCAGTAACCAAAAATTGTCTGAATGGGCAGACTGAAAAAAACTGAGATCTGTTCCCCACCAAACTAATTGAACAAACTGACATTTGTCACTGTCCATGACTGCTGGTAATCCCTCCTGTGCTGTATTCTGTGCACCTAAAGAAAGGGGCTGAGTAGTAAACTACTGTGTTAAACGTGGTCACAATTTTTTTATGGCCAAACAGCCCACTGCACATGCTCAAGTTCTAATAAGTAATAGTGCTCAACTTCCAAACACCCAGGCTCTGCAGGTAATACAGCAGGTGAGGGATGGGGGGCCCTGTCCCAGGCAAACTCAGGACATGCTCTCAGTGAGCTCAAGGCCAAGCAAAAAGGGCAACAGCCCCATCAGGGCAGGGAGAAACTGCTGCAATATAACTAATTTGCAAAAGGAGATTTCATTTCACAGCAGAACTCACAACAGGTATAAAACCAGGTTATTGTGTCTGGGATTGGCATTTTAGCTACCACTTAGGTCAAGAAAACTTTCCTGATCCTGTTCATACACTGTTGTTTCCTGAGCATCAAATCCTTGTTCTCATCCCATGGCCTCCACATTTTCTCGTAATAACAAGCTGTTTCCTCCAGTCAAGATACATATAAAGTGATAGACTTTGAGTTATGTAATTACAGCAGCTCATTTAGATCAAACTGATTGCATCAGTTAATCACATAACTGCTGGCAACAATAACAAAATCAAAAAAAAAAAACCAGAAAATTGAGTCAAATAAATTAAAGAACAAATCACCCTGATGGAATCACATCCAGCTCATAAGGCATTTTATGAGAAAACTTCATCTAAATAAATCCAATAAATTCTGTAGTTATCCACTCAATACTGCTTTTATCCAAGTGGATGATATTTTACATTGAATTTTAGAGAGAAACAATAAACTGCTACATTAAAAATCAAGACAATATTATATCAGCTCCTCTGTGTCCACGAAAGCCATATCCAATCCAGGTGTTAAGTGGATTAACTTATATTGCCATATAAGAAGAAATCAAGTTTATCTGGCTGGATTTAATTTCCATTCTATTTAGGGAGACTTCCTATTAAGTCAGAAAAGAATTTAAGCTATTTATGAACTCAAGTCTAAATGAAAAAATCTCCAAGCCTCAAAACAGTGGTTTGACTACTCATTCAAGCTGCAAATACCTCATCTGCCTGATTTGAACTCTCAGTTTTAGACCAGGTAATTCTCTCCAGCTGGGTGTTTGTGACCACCAACATGGAGTTCTTTGGGAAGTGTCTCCATTTGCTTTGCTGGAGCAGATCCATTCTGTGTAGCTGATTCACTGACTTGGATTTGACCTGTTTTCTGTGTCTAAAGCAAGTGCTCAGACTCTTTTGTCCCATTCTCTGCCCCAGTATTTAATTTCCAATGTGAGACTGTGTCATGCATGAAGAGACAGCCTGCTTCCAGCAGTGGCTCCACTTGGGGCTGGATATGAACTACAACCATCCAAAGGAACTGATTTCAAACTGAGCACCCTCCAGCCCCCAGCTCATTCTCTTGGAGAGCCTCATGTTTGCAACATTAATTCAAAACCTAATAATTACATCTTTTTGAGGTAAATGTGCAGGATGGGTGGTAACATGGTCAGAGTAGTTACCAATACCGTTATTAAACAATTTCTTTAAGATGAACAAATCACTAACAGCTCATCACCTAAACAAAAATTTTAAGACTACAAAAATAAGAAAAAAATCCTGCTGCCTTAACAATCCCCCTGTTAAACTTCAGAAACACTTCCAGGCAAATCAGCCCAGGAAGAAGACTGCAAATCCCCTTAATTAGAGTTTGTTATGTAGCTACATTCATGCAAAAGCAGACCTGCATTTCAGGAAAACATGTTAGAAGACCTCTAAGTTTTGCAAGGAAAACCAGGAGTTAACTTCTCCTCAGCTCCACAACCAGAGAAAGCAGGAAAGCTTCATCCTCTCTGCTAACAAAATCAGGAAAACACACATACACACAAATTTATATATATATATATATTACCCTTACATACAATGATTTTCCAAAGCTTTAAAAGCTTTTGTAGAATCATACTAGTTATATTCCTCAGGAATGCAGGTGGGCTCATTCAGAGCAGCCAATATTTAGGTTATGCTGGTGATAGTTTGGGTTACCAGCCAGTGAAGGATGAAGAGAATGAATGACACAAATGGAGGAGGACAGGTAGACCCAAAATACTGCTGTGAAATGGGTCAGCACAGGAAAGGCAGTAACTCTTTCCTCAAGAATCATCAGGTTAATAAGGTAGCACAGAGTCATCTCTAGTTGAAAACCTACTTAATGCTACATATCTTCCCCTCAGATCTTCATCTTGCTATGCACAAAATAAATTATGATGTCACCGTGATGGCACTGATGAAACGAGAGCACTTGTGTGATATGAACAGAACATCCTTGCACTTAGATCAAAAAGAAACTGCTCAAAGAGGGAAAACAACTTTGGGGGAATGGAGTTTCAGACAACAGAAGTGACTTCCCTATTATCTTCAAAATAACATGGCCATGGGAATGGACTACAGTAACAGTATATAATACCCAAATGATTCAGGATGGTTAAGAGGGATGTGAAGATTGACAGATTTGACCACTGAGTTCCTCAGATGCAAGAGAAGAAAAGCAAATTCAGGTAATGGTACTCAAGTGTATTATCATATCACAGGATGGTTCTTTTTGTGTGAAATAAAGACAAGCCAGCAGACTCAGTCACAAGATAATGATGAAGTACCACATTAACAAAAGCTGCTTTGCTCTCCTACAGAAGCAAACAAAAAATAGTTGTGTGAGTAAACAACTTAATTAAGGCATTTTTAAATGTAGATCTGATACTGTAACCTTTCCCAGACAGCCATGAGTCTGACCTGGAAAAGACACTAAAAACACAGCATACCCATGTGGTAATTGAGGCTCCACACCACCTCATGAGCTCTGCCTGTGCCCCCATGCTTAAGATTTTTCTGTTTGGGAGGAGGCATCAACTCTATTACAGATAACAGACACACAGTCATGTCTCATAAACCAATTCTTTCTAACATGGATGTGAGGTTCGTGTCAGCACTTTCTGAACCCTCATGTCAGTGGTGCTCTTCATTTTTGCATTCTGGCTTGAGGAGGAAAGCAGAGTTTGTGATATTATCAGAACCCATTACAAACAGAGGTAACATTGTTTCTAAGTGATTTCCTCTCTATTTTACTAGAGGTGGTGTCTGGGGGAGAGCTGCTGTCACCAAAGTTTCAGCAGCTGTGGGAAAATACCAGCGCAAGAATGAGTAAATAAAAATACCCAGAATGAGGGCATAAACTGAAATGCAGGAAGTTTAATTCGAACATGAGGAAAAGCTTCCTTGTTTAGAGTGGGACAGAGCTGCCCAGAGAAGTTTGTGGAGGCTCCTCTGGTGATATTCAAAACCCATTTGGATGTGTTCCTGTGTAACCTGCTGGAGAAGAGCCTGCAGGAGACTTGGAGTTGATGGTCTTCAGGGGTCCCTTCCAACCCCTGCCAAGCTGTGGTTCTGTGATCCTTACCACAGCTTGAGTAGATCCAGAAGCAGGAAGGGTTAAAGCCACCAGAGGAATGGGTTTCTGCTCCAGTCTCCCAACAGGAAGAGCAGGAGAAAGGATCAACACTTACACCAAAGGCAGCTGACATTGCATTCTGTGAGAGTGGGGACCCAGAACCAACAAGCCAGGCTTTGCTGATCTTTCATGAACCTCTCTTACAATCACAAGACAATGCTCTGCTTTCACATATTCCAGGATCTACAGTCCTTCAGGGACAGAGGTTAAGCCCTAGGAAATGCTGACAGGGAAGCAGGGGAGTGCCTTTGCTTCAGAGCCCTCCCATCTCCCAGTGCAAACCTCCTCCGTTCCCTGCTGCACCATCACCTCCTGCACGGACACTTGCACATGCTGAATCCTCCAGCTCAGGAGAGAGAGGCCTCTGCAAGGATCTGTCCAGGGAAACCAGATCACTGAATTAGCCCTTAAAAGGGTGAAATCAGGAATCACTTTCACAGTAGGGCAACGCACCAGAGCAGCTAAACACAGCAGATCCCTGACTGATGCCCTGCTCAAGCTGCCACAGAGGTCTGGGGAGAACGGGGTGACCAAGCAATGCCCTGCACTGCTCTTGGTGTCTGCCAAAAGGCTTTTTCTCATTAAAACCTTCTTGTTTAGCACAAACCAGTGTACACAGCAAGTTAGCTGTGGAGCCTGCTCATTTCCCCTGGCATAAACCCAGATGTTTTCATAACAAATTGCATCAGAACACAGATTGCTTTGGTTTAACCTCTTTGGCTTATTACACATCCTGGCCTAAAACAGTGATGATTAAACAAGCACTGCTTTAATTAAGCAGCATCACTATGTTATTTATGCTACACAGGAGCTCCTGATAATGTTGCAACCTTTAGTTTTAATTCCTTTAATTCAAAGTTGTGCTGAGAAGAAGCACTTTCCTCTACTTTGGTCTCCACTTCAGTGACTCACCAGACACTCATTTTCAAAAATGCTAGGAAAAGGGTATGCATTTCAGCTAAAGTAATGTCTATTAGAAGCAAATTCCCAAACATTTAGAGAAGCTTTATGCAGACCCCATTGCAAGGGCCTTTCATGGCAATTATTGTATTCAAAAGACAATAGCCAAAAGGTATTTTAAATGGACAGATGAGTTACTACCTGATCTGGCAGCAGAGGTTCTTAAAGCTCAGAAAAGTCACAAAACCATTAAGGGTTTTTTTCCTTTTGTCATCACTGAGGAGGCTCTTTGAAAGCAAACCAGAAATTATTACACACTTCAGGTATATAAGGCGTCACTTTAATTTGTCCAAGACCAATACCAGGAACAAAACCAGGACATTGGAGCTTAGGAAAAGTGAACTTACCAAAACAAGAATCCAGGTAGAACCCAGAGGAGGCTGCCCATTTCCCTCTAGTATGCCCTCACAGAACCCAAACCTCCCCATCACCTGGACCTGGGTTATTACCAAGGATCCTCCAGACCATCTCCCTGCCCAAACTCCCCAGCCAGGCTACAGGGACACAGCAGAATCCTTCAGCTGCACAGACTGTTTGCTGACAAGTATTTTTAGCTGTACAACCCACCCAGCTCCTCCCATCTGGTGAATGATGGCCTCTCAGACATGGCACACACATCAGCCTAAAGGTAGAAAGCCACGAGACTATTTTTGACCCTTTGAGTAAGCCTCAGGAGCATCATTTGATCAGGTCTGACTCTATTTCCCTCACTTCACAGGCACTTCAGCAGGCAATAGTTTACCTGCCACTTCACAAAATGACAAGTCTTATCTGCAATTTCTAACAGTGTCACATAATAGATAAAGAATATAATCAAGACTGAAAAATAGTAGCTTTAAAGGACTTACTAACAATTCTCACCCCTGGAAAAGCTGCATGGAGCTTTTTAGCCATAATTGCACCAGGAGAAAATACCACCTCTCCTGGCTTGCTTGGTGTTTGTGCCTCAGGGGGACCACGTTTTCCTGCAGACATGGTGGAAGAGAGAAAAATGAAGCTGCATGTCTGCTTAGGGAAGGGAACAGACCAGCAGCAATGAAATACATTCAGCACAAGCCACGAGACTCCTTCTGCTGCTTTGCCGTGCTCCCAGAGAGCCAGCAGGTTAAGTGAGAACACAGAGCAGTTCTCCCCTGCCCTTGGAGCTGGCACGTGTGTGCAGACACAGCGCTGCACCAGCCAGTCAATCCAGCCACCTTCAGGGGACAGTGACACAGCCACGTGTGCGCTGAGCTGAAGCCCCAGCACAAGGGGTCGGGTTTGTTGGATTGTTTCCCTCAGGCAAGCCAGGTGGTAGCTGTCTGTCTACAGAGAGAGGAGACAAAAGTCAACAGCATCAATTGTTGTGCTTGCTTCTTGCAAGGCCATACCAGCTTTTGACAGCTGAAGGGCGGCTTGAGATCCTTCACTTGCTGAGCTCTTTTGACATCCCTTTACATGACAAACATTCTCAGTTGGGGACAAGGGAAAAGCAAACAGCTAGACATGTTGTATCACAGATATTTCAAATTAAACAGGCTTGAGACACTTACCAGTGGGAGAGTTAGATGGCACAGAGCAGTCTACCACGACAAAGACCGAGATTTTACTTCCTTTTGTGTAAGTCATTAGCATAACCTACACAAGCTCAAATGGAGTTCCTTTCAGTGCTTCTCAAAATGTGATTTACACTCCCCTGCTAATAATTTATGGTAATTAGGAAACTAATTAGAAAAAAAGTCACCTTTTTATTATTTTTGTTACTATTCATTTATTTCAGAATTTTATTTTATATTGGTAATACATTACTTAATTCTGTCAGGCTACTGATTTCGGGGCACACAGATTAAATTTCAAGTATTGTGCTGCTGATATTGCAGAGCCTGACTCTGGTGAGGTATGACCAGAGTGAAAGCAAAATACATCTATTACAAGCACTGCATGAAAATGGCCTTTATGAACTGGCTTTTAAAACATTTTTTAAAACTGTGATTTGCCATATCTGCGTACAACAAAAGTTTAAACAGCAGTCTCAATGCCAGCAAGATAAGCATTTGCATCCCCATTGTTGCAGAATAAAACATCTCTGTCTCCTCAAAATACAAACTTAGAATCCAAAATTTTCATAAAACATGCCAGAGATTATGCAGCAGAAAGGAAGGCCAGAGTAAACCAGAGGCCATCCCAGCAGAAGAGATTGAAGTCCTCACTTGTGTACAGTTGTTTTGCATGTAATGAACCAGCTAATGGGAAATTCAGACTGTGCACTGAGAGTAGGGACAAAGGATGGAGAACATAAGATGAAAAAATATGACAGTGGTTTGAGGAATGATGGATAACACCACTTGTCCTCCATGCTGACTTACAACATCACAAGAGTTCGTGCAAGTTATCAATTACTGCAGTAGATTAGGAAACAAAGATCATAAAGGGAAGATTCCAGAAATCAACAAAATTCCTTTTATCTCCAGAAAGGACACAGAGGCATGACAGGACAAACAGGCTAAAAGAAGTTACAGTGCCTAGTCCCTGCAGGGTAGGCAAAGTCATGAAGTTCGGCCCAGGTTAAAGGCTATTTAGGTAAGAAAGTTGGAACTTCCATAGACATAAAATCAAGGAAGCTTTATGTATTCTCTTTAAGGAAAGATTTCATCCCATTCCATATTTCTTAGAAGAAAAAAAATCAGCACTGTGCTTGTGAAGTCATAGGTGATAAAATTCAGGAAGGACATTTAATATCACTACATGGGAAAAAATAAAGAAAAAGAAAACAGGCTTGCCAGATTTAGAAGAAAATTATAAAAATCTTGACCATTTCTTTAGGAACAGTATTTGATAGGGTTTGAACTAGAATACATAAGAAAAACAGGTAAAATACAAGATAGAAGAGGCATAAAGAGTCTTTTCTTACCAGAGGGAAGTAACCATTTCTTTCTAAAACATTTCCCTTATTCTAGGTCTCATCCATCATCTGCTTGACATAACAACAAAATATATTTGAATTGTGAAAATTTACCAATTCTAAGAGAAATTAGAATATAATACAGAAAGAACTAGATAACACCTAAGAACTGTAATTTTGAGGTGTGGCATTCAGACACACAACAGAAGGTACAATTTATGCACTTCCTGTAAAAGGACTTCACCAAAGACACCCCAGATGGATTTTAGTATTTCATCAGTGCTCTCTTGCCCAGACACTTGGATAGGAGAGGACAGCTCCTTTCAAGTGCACCAGCTGGGGAAGCCAGATAAAGTGATTCCTTTTAAATGCATTGTAATCTCTGCAAATCTCCAAAGATGGAGATAGCCTGTGATCTTCTGGCAGAAAAAAAAAAGAAAAAAAAGCTGTTGCCATGATCCCCATACTGACAGACTCATAATCCAAAGCTGCATTTTAGCCACCTACACCTGACAGAACAGACTTGTTTTGCACCCTTCCTTACCACATGAAAATTGCCTAGAGAATGATGACCTTTAAGTCCACAATTTATCAGGCTTTCTTCCTATAAAATAGTCTGATATTGTAGCAGTTCTGTGATTTCCAAATCAATAGGTTTTAGCTGTCATTGCTGCAATCAGCTGTCCAGTTTCTTTGCCCATTCTTGGCAGAGATGGATACATGCAGTCTTTTCAAAATACTTAATGAATGACACTGAAAAAGTTATTTTCACCTTGACAGTTTGTCTCTGCACAGAGTCCAGACATGGCAAACTGAAGAGCCTTGGAAAAATTATATTGGGAATATGCTCAGAAAGGCACCAAAGGTGGCCTTTGAAAATCTTAATTTTTCCCTTTTGCAGATTTAGTTTTACACAGAGGGAAAAAATTACGCAGTTCTGGGAAAATCTGTGAGATTATGCATTTTATATACATGTCCTTTCTGTCCACTTTCATGTGAAGAGAGATTTTTTTTCCTTTTTCCAGTTTTGTCTCAAATTAAAATTACTTTCCCATAGTACAGAAATATCTTGGACATAACCACGAAAGAGAAACCAAACACTGCAAAACAGTCATTATTCCTTTTTTTTTTATTTATTGATCAGGCTCCTTACTATACAGTAATTTAGGTTAAAAGCATCAGTAAGGCCAAGGGGCAGGCCATGAAAAATATTCTTAAGCAAGGGATACTGGCAGTTTTTAGCACAACTTGTGCTCAGCAACATCTTGTTCATCTCAGAACCAGCTGTGCCAATGAAATATGCACACCACAAGGTAAAAAGAGTTCTGAGGTAACTCCCTAAATGCAGCACCTAACATTTACAAGACAGTTTGTTGCTTTCTGTGGTATTCAAATGATGATCCCCTCAGCCATTTGTAAATCCTAACAGCAGTTCAGACTTTTTAAATAATCACTTTGGAGTCTAAGAGGAAGCAAGTACAATTAATATCATACCTGATCATCACGAGAGCACGAGCTCTCTTCTCAGCTCTGACAACACGTGGCTCTAGGAAGACAACTCCCAACTATTCTGAAAAAGCTGCCAAAGGGAAAAGCAAAAGCTTTTGTATAGAGATGAGTCAATCAATTTCCTCCTGCGTCCTTGTCAGTTACTGCATAAAACCAGCATGTCATACCCCTGAAAAGGTATGGACCCAGCAGCTCCGAGTGTTAGAAATGAGTGACCATCTTCATTTGTTCACACAAGTGCACAAAGGTATTTTTGAAGCTCAGATGAGATACTGAAAAGAGTTGTGAGGTAGCATGGTACACCCAGGGCCTGGGCAACCCATCTCCTGCTCAGCCCTGGTTTGTTTCCAGCAGAGTATCTCACTGGCCAAGAGTAAAACCTGGTCTCCTCTTCACCTGACTGCAGGCCTTAAGATCTCAACCAGCTTGTGGGAATAATAAACATTCAGTAAGCACATGATTAAAGGCATTTTCCTGCCTTAGTTCTAGGTGTCAGTACTTCATCATGCATCCCTCCTACATAGAATTGTTACAGCTTTAAATTCTTTTCACAGTTGCTGTGCCTTGAAAACTTACTCAAATTTATTTCCTCTTCAGATTTCAGACCAAAACCAAAATTCAAAGAAAGCCATTTAACCAGAAAAGTAACAGAAATTTCAAATGCAAGACTTAAAAAGTCAGCTTATCTAAAGATTTCAAAGGCTCTTTAATTAAACTCCAGGAAAATTAAAGGAAAATTAAACTCCATTTATTGTTGGATGAAACATAAGAAGAAAATCAAAAGTTAGGGAAACAGTGAATTTCACCCAGAGAAGATTGATTACCCTAATTTGGAGGATGGTGACTTCATCTCCTCGCTTTAGGAGCAAGTTAGTCATCAGGTCCATGGCAGCTCATCTCCAGCCGTCTCTAAATCTTCACATCACCAGAGGGAACAAAGGAAGCTGCTGGCACACATTTCTCTTCCTGACATTGTGCTCTACCCACACCATCATCACACAGCCTTGAAGCACCCCATCTGCCACCATGGCATCTGCCTGCCTGCACCCTGCCAGGTTTTGGGAGAAATTGTCTGAGCAAGTAAAGTGAGTAATGCAAACAGGTGAATAGTAAAAATGACACTCAGCAGCAAAAGCTAGCACTAGGCTTGTGAGACAAAAAACCAGATTCAGTAGAGAGTTTTATTAATTAATTTTCAACAAATCTTTTGGTTGTTTTTCCTGATTCCAAAGGTTAACAGCTCTGTCCTCCTTTCTCTCTTGGGGCCACAGATGAAGGCCTTTCACTGCCAGCAAGTGGGATGGGAGATGAAGAACCCACATCTGGAAATTGCTCTGCAGCTCTCTGCTATGCCAAGATTCCCCAGGACCTGTAGGACACCATGAGCAGTCTGACTCCTGCAGAAATCTCAGCTCTGGCAACTTCAGTCCAAATTACTGGCTGCACAACAAAGTCCTCCATAACACCCTCCCCTGCAGGTTTCCAGGCTTCTTAAGGTACAATTGTTGGCAGGAACTCACTCACATCCAACCTTTGAGCCACCTGAATGTTACCACTGGCAGCTGGAAATCTCAGAGCTTGCAGGCTTTCAGGTTTCACAGGCACCAGGACATCAACAACATACAGGGATAGAAGTGAAACTTCAGAACCATTGCTTTAATTAGAGAGCTGTTGGACACAAGGTGGTAACTAAATGTCAGAGAATGCCAGGTATCACACTGCTTATAAACAGACCACATGATGAAGAATTAAATTATGCACAGAACAATACTAGCAAAGCAGGAGAGGATAATTTATTTGTATAATACATGAAAATAATACTCAGATGTTTTAGGTCAACCGCTGTAAGCAATTTTGTCTCACATTATGAGTAACTTGGCTATTTCTAGCTCCTCCAGAATTGAAGAGGTTTCCAGTGGTAGTATTCATCATGTTTACTTCCATGATTCAATCCCAGATCTCCTTACCCAGCAGTGCTTTAGTGTTCCCTTTGGAAAAGGAAACACACTTGGTTTTGAAGGTGGGGAGACATTCCTTTCTCATTAATGCCACATCACAGTTCTTGGACCCAACATTACAGCTGTAACCACAGGACCAATCTTTCAGAGCAGTCTTAGGCCCTGCTTACATTGACAAGTGTGACATGAAAAGCAGATTTGTAGAGCAAGACACTCAGTGCTAATTCAGCATTCACTCTGCATGCATTTCTAAAGGCCATACTTCAAACAAAATCTTACAAGGTCCAGTAGACTGAACACTGGCCACGTAGCCAAGGCACACAGGACATACAGCGTGACATCCATCATGCAAGATGCACATCCTGAGACTCAGCTTGATTGGAGAAGAAGCCCATTCATGGGCTGACACCACCATGCAATGTAAATTCAGGTGTGAAATGCAGGGAGGACTCAGAGATTCATCTCAAGAGCATCTAACTGACCCAAGGTCAGAATGGCAGTAGGTGCACCCTTGTTCTCCCAGCTGCTTCCCACACCACCCGCATCCCCCAGCACTGTAGGAATATGCAGTGCTGAGTTAAGATCTACTCACATAAACTGACTTTAGGTGGAGTGAGGGTTAATTCATTTCAGGCTTCAGCATCTAGTCTTGTGATACTGACTACAATATCAAGGCCTTTGCCTTCTATATGCAAAAGTAAGCAACAGTCATTAAGATACACAATCCAATTTTAATTAAGCAGACCAAGAAATCATCAACCTGTAGTCCTCTAACTCTCTTCTCTCTCCATTGCAACAGTGGTCAAATTTTAATTACATGTGATGAAAATCCAGGCTGGATAAGGAAAGTTTTCCCAATTAGTCTTTTCACTTGATGTCAAAATACTCTAAGCTTCCCCAGAGACTTGCACCTCAAATGACTTACTGACAAGATTAAGAGTTATGTTCACTTTTTAATTCTCATAATGAATCACAAGAATATTAATTGCTTGGTGTTGCAAGTGCCTGGAGCCAGGCTTCTATCTATGCAACAAAACTATTTTCATATGTCAAACCAAGATCATCTTAAAATTATTGATTACATATTTTATACTGTCAGAAGCTACAAAACACAGAATATATTGATAGCCAAATTATCTGGCTTAATATAAAAGAAATACAATGGATTTTGGAATGAAACCAGAACCCTAACATTTACAAGTACTTTCAATAACCAAAAACTCCATGAAATTACAATTTCAGCAGTTAATAGTGCACATAAAATAAACAAAAAAAAACCTCACACTGAACTTGATCTCTGATCTACAGCCTTAACCACTGGTGTTATACAGCTGGACTAATAATCTTGAGGGTATATTTTCACTGATGGAGGAGTGCTCATTCTCTTTTCCTCTTCTTATTTCCAGATCTTTTAATGTAGTTTCTAACAAGAGAACTACCCCACCCCACCCCCCCCCCCAAAAAAAAACAAAACCAAACAAACAAACAAAAAACCCAAACAAACAAACAAAAAAACCAAACCGAACCAAACCAAAAAATTTACAATTTTAACACTATTTTGAGACCTGGTATATATTTTAGTATGGATAATCAATATTTCTTAGGCTACTGCACTAAGTCAATGCTTTATTAATTTGTCTGAGACATAAGGGGACAACTTACTTTTCTTAGAAAGTGACAACACTGATAAGCCACTAAAAGAAAAGAACAATTTTTCTAGGGTAATTATAATATCCATTATGGAACGGATATCCTTTAATAATAGTCTTTATTATGAGAATAAATACATAAAACAAATGCAATATATTAGCCACATTTCTTCATATACATTCAGGATAGTACAAGAAGCTAATAGGCATAATCAGAACTAGCTGAACAAACAAATTTTTAGTAAGCCAACAACACTAGAGGAAAGTTGGAATGTTTATGCACCCGTAGCAGACAAAGAGCATGTGATTTCAGAATTTCCTTTGTATTCATTTAAAGAGAAACACACAGTAGTTGTAAGCACAAACTGCATGAACTGATGGAAGTGTTTAGCTCCGTGCGGTGGCCGTCTGAGGTTGTTCTGACTGCAACTGCTTCCCAAGGTATTCCCTGAAATACAACAAAAAATTTGATTAAGAAATGTTCTGGAGGGTGGGGACTGCAACAGTGGTGGGAATTACAAAGTGTATAAAGAAGAAAGAGCTTTAAGTTCAGAATTAATCCCTCAAGTAATTAATAATTAATCTTCCAGTCAACTGTAGCAACATTGAGCATACCCAAGCATCCATCATCTGCCTTATGAAACTAAAGTACAAATCAAACATAACAAAGCTGTCTAGAAAAGGAAGGAGCCCAATGGGAATATTTAGAAGCCCTAACAACTGACAGAGAATACCCATGAAGCAGATAAATTTTGCTTGTTAAATACATATTTTAGACACCATGGCAAAATATTTAGAAGTTCCCCTTTCAACAACCCAGCTGCAGGAGCACACACTGGCAATACAACAGGCAAGCAAATAGACACTCAATAACTACATATTCAAGTTGAGAAAAATAAAAGTATAATCAATCCAGGCCCACTGTATACCAACATCTCCTTTAAAGTGTTTTCCTCACCTGCACTTTGAGGTGACTAAGCCACTTACTTTCTATCTCTCCTCTCAACACTGGAACATCTCCCAGGTTACTGGCACTTGCCCTGAGCAGCAGTGTCTAAATCCCATGAAAAAATACTGCACAGTTCTTCTGAACATTACTGTCCTTCACTCTCTCTTGTGAAAGCAGATCAACACTTCACAAAAAAGACCCACAAAAAAGCTGAAAGCGGTCTTTAATAATAGTACCTGGGTTGCTGCTTGTCACAGAAAATACAATAATTGTACCACTGTATCAAGTGAAAGAGAGGTTTCAGGACTCATGAAATGTAGGCGTTCTTTTTCTACTGCTGATCATACACTTAGTACTGTGCTTTCTCACTACACAGATATTTCAACCTACACAGGTTAAGCACTAGAAGCATCTCAAAGCAATTATGTTCAGAAAGAAGTCTCAAAAAAACCCCCATATAACTCAAGAGTATGTGCTTTTGCTTTATTAAAAAATAAATTTAAAAGATCAGGTTTTTTGCATATTTCCAAAACTAGTTTTCAGCTTAGTGTCCTAGTGAACAGTTATCCCTCATGCATTGCAATTCCTATTGCACAATGAAGTTCAGTACCTCAACTGCAACACCCAACAGTACTTTTCTCAGTTTTAACATTAAGCATCCAGAAAAGCAAAAAGTTCCTATACAACATTAACTTCAAACACCTCTAGCAAAGAAAATAACATAATTTGTATGCTGAACCATATGTCATGGTTTAGCACCTTCATTTACAGCTTCATCAGGTGTTGCTGTAAAATCACAGTGTTTTAATGCTTGGGCTCCACTTAATAGATACAACTCCTGCTCGTGACAGGTTATCACCCTCAGACTAGAGGCTCCTGCTGGCAAAGAAGGAAATGAGCTGCTCTCCTGTGGTTTTGCAGGACTCAAAACTGTACCAGCAAAACAAAATTTGACAGTGATCCAAAAACACAGCCAGCAACTATGGAAGAGCTTCCACACTCATCAAACCTCTTTCTGCTCCCTCTATGTTTTTGGTTGTCTTTTTTTCATTTGTTTCATGCCTATGTGCATGTACCGATTCTAGTATTCTTCTCTGACATCCAGCCTTGAAACCAACCGACACTTGCTGCATACATGGCTCTGCTCATCATACTACAAGCCCACAACATTATTTATTCTTAAAGCAAATGAACCATATTGGATGTGAAATTCCCACCCTATTACTTCAAAGTGGGAAAATCAATCAAGCTAATCATCCACAACACTACAACTATTTCAAAGCTTACGCTGTTTTAGATGCATGGCCAAGGCTTTCTAAAAACCCCACTAGAGTGCAGTGCAGTCAGCAAAAATCTCCAAGGCAGCAGAGCAGCAGCACATTCTGTAGGTACTTAGTGCCTTCAGAGACATGTTCAACTTCCACAATAAGTAGAACAGTATCTTCCCTACAAAACCTTTTGTAGGTGTAAGGCTTAAGCCCAGGGTCAAGGAAAAGCTCTCATCCCATTTCCCCATACAGAATGAGTACCTGCAGCGACATCTCTACATTGTCATGCTGCAAATCCAAGTAAAAATCCCATAGTGTTTCTACCCCATCACCTCTTTAGCCACCACCAAGGGGCCAGTGAAATGCAAAAAGTTTGCATTACAAGCCGTTAGAAGGATCACTTTATTTTCTGTTTGGTTATGACTTCCATTTGAGAGTCACTGATTAACCCAGGACAAATTATTGCATGGTCTAGATTAGATGAACATGGAATCCTAGAACGGTTTGGATTGGAAGGGATCTTAAATCATCTGATTCCAAACCCTGTGCCAGGGACAGGGACATCTTCCACTACACCAGGTTGCTGAGAGCCCCCTCCAACCTGGCCTTGAATACTCCACAGGATGGGGCATCTACAGATTCTCTGGGAAACCTCTTCCAGTGTCTCACCACGCCCACAGAAAATACTTGTTTCTAATACCTAATCTAACTCAGCCCTGTTTTATTTCACAGCCATCCTCCCTTGGCCTTGTGAGAAGGCCCTCTCCAGCCTTCCTGTAGGCCTCCTTTAGCTACTGTACAGGTGTCCTACCATCTCCCCAGAGATTTCTCTTGTCCAGGCTTAACAATCCCAGCTCAGAGCTTTTCCTCACAGAACAGGTCTTCCATGCCTCTAAATCAGCTTCATAGGTCACCTCTGGACCTGCTCCAAAATGTTAAGCAGGACCCTGTTCTCCCTGTGCTAAAATACATATTAAAAGAATAAAAAGATTCAAATACATTTTATAAATACTGGTATTTCATCCCATTAGGAGGTTAAGAAGCACTGTAAGCTCCAAACTTCACTCATAAGTTGGACGTAAGTATCCATCCCCATGCTTTACAAATTAAGGGTCTAAGACTTTATCCTGCATTGATACTTAGTTAAATCTTAAGAGAAAAACAGGGATTTTAAAATTATATTTACCTCACAAAATTAAAGTCACCTGTAAGAATGCAAGCATTCAATACATTGCACTATACGAGCATATATGATGAAAGGATGGATCTGGTCATAAGATAAGAAATCAGTTAATAAAATAATCAAAATAGCATCTGAGATTTGTGGTGCATGCTACAGTGGAAAGTAATGAAGTAGGTCTTAGACTTACTTTTTTTTCTTTTTTTTTTGCCAGCTATAAGCCCAAGAATTGGACCACTACAAGGTATTTTAAACCATTTTCCTCACATTATAACAGAAAGGCCTTTATAAAAAGATCAGATTTAGCCATCTTCTTATTTCTTTCAACACAAAACCATCCTTATTAAAAGCAGATGAACCTAGTGCAAACAAGTTTGCATTTGCACATAACAGCATTCAAACATGAAACAACTGATTCACCATAAATTTACAAGAACAAAAAATATTATCTCTGCACTCCAGAAAAGCTTCAAATGTGCAACTGTAGTACACCACTTCTAAGACTAGTTATAAAATCTTCCATTTCTCAATTAAAGCTCAGACCAACAAGACTGGAAACACCACACACTTTCACTTCCCTGGTCACCCAAAAGTCTGACAGGGAAGCATAAGTAATTTCCATTTACAAATTAATCTTTCCAGTCTTACTAGAACAACCAAGTGAGAGTCCTTCCACATAGAAATTTCCCCCTTTTTGAGGCCTCTTTTTAGACACACATTTTCTGCTGTTCCCAAAGAGCTTTTTCCAAGAAGAAAAGGAATCTTACAGATGAATATATTAATTCATTTTATCTCAAATTCTTATTCTAATTTGTTTCTTCCTTTGTTTAATTTAATCAGTTTTTGTTTGTCATGAGAGCCACTGACACCTTGAAGCAGAGATATACTTAAATGTCATAACTGAAACAAATGCTTAAAACTTATTAAGGAAAAGGCACACAGAACTGATCCAACATGTAAACTCAATGAATATGGAATAAGGAGATTGCAAACTAGTACGAGACACTATCCACAAATTTTATACTAATATATACCATATACTAAAAGATCATTGTCAGCAACAAACAATCTATGATAGAAGGGAAAGTTATAAGACACACACAACAGATCCCTAGGGGCCATGTGTTAAAAGAAACAAGCCTTGAAGTTTAAGTAGTACGACTTTCAGTGTTATAACTCCAAATGCCAGCACAGTCCGATTTACCTGTCCTTTAAAGGAGGCTGAAAACTAATGGGAAAAGGAAGAAAAGTAGATAAAGCACAGAATAAAGGAAGGATGAAATTATCATATTTTCTCTTTTCTTACATTTAACTCTTGCACCCTGGTTATTAAAGAAATTATCAAAAATATTTATAGTTACTTTCAGTGTTATACTCCAAATCCCAGTGCAGTCAGATTTACCTGTCCTTTAAAGGACACTGAAAATTAATGGGCAAAGGAAAATTAGAAGAAGCACAGAATAAAGGAAGGATGAAATTTTCATATTTTCTCTTTTCTTACATTTAACTCTTGCATCCTGGTTATTAAAGAAGTTATCAAAAAATATTTGATAGTCTTAAATATCTGCAATCTCTACCTTAGTTTAGCAGACTGAGGTTCCCAAGAAACAGAATGCCTTTCTTCAACAAAAACCAAAATTAAAATATTGATTTTATTTTTCTCTATCTAAACATAAGCCTAGAGTCCCATACTTTTGAAAATGAAATTGAAAAGCTAATTCTAAAGAAATCCTTCAAAAAATCTGCCACTTGACTCAATATATTCAAAAGACATTGCCAACATACACTGTTTACAGACAAAACATAAAGATATGACAAATAGTTAAACAAGTTCACAGGACAGGCAGCAGATAGAATAGTTTGAACAAACTGATCAGTTTTGCCAGCCTTATGTTGCATTTCTGCTAGAGGTCTAGTAACCTGGAGAGAAGTTGTTAGACTAGAAAGAGATAGCCAATTTCACTAATTTATTGAGGCTTTACAAGTAGGTATTTGAATTACACAATTGATGTACTCCCAATTCTAAGCAGGCTAAACTAACCCATGAAAACATTGTCTTGTAAGTGTTACACTCCACAGATTAGCCATCCCTGGAACCTCTGAGCAGTACACATGAAGTGGCAACACCATGACAAGGCTGGAACCATCTGTCTAGCCTCCATCTAATCCAATGGGAGGCAGAGCTGCAGCACCCACCCTTTAACCCATTCCAGCTGTGTAGGCCTGTTTCTCACATGGCACTCAGGGTATCCTGGTGAGAGCACTTTTTGTTCATTTAACTCCCAAGTGAATTGCAGTGAATTGCTTTCTGCAATTAAGCTCCCTTGAACATGGTTACTGCAGTGTCACATTAACACTGGTGGTGGCTGGGAGAAAGGCAAGTGGAGCTCCACAGGGGCCACCACAGGTGCATTTGCCTCCCCACAGAGACACAGTCACAGAAGCCAGGAAAGAAAATAAAGAAACTAGGTTCAAATCAAACCTGGAGTGATGTCAATATTTGGTTCTTGATATGTAATATTAACCTGTCTTACTGCTGGATCCAAAATGCTGCACATTTTTATATATCTTTTCTATATACAGTATATTAGAAAAAAAAATATATACACATTATGTACTCCTCAATATCATCATCTTCACAGAAGTAAACAGGAGGACAACAGTTATAAAAGTAGTAAAGTAGCAAACAGAGACATCTTCCTAGAGAGCTGGGCTGGGAAGACAGCCAGAGCTGGAGTGCTACCACTGGAGAACTGCTGTTCTCTTGTGTCATTTGTTTACTGAACACAAATTTTCTTCTTTGACTCAGTGGATTTATGCAATATTAAATACTCCAATTTAAAGAAGGCATTACAGAATATAAAATATGTGTCTGTTATATCAATGCCTACCATGAGTAGTTTTGAAGGCAAGTCATCACAAACCAACAACAAAAACAAAAAACAAACCTACATAGCAGAATTAAAGCCACTTTGGTCAAACAGCTTGGGCCTCCAACACATCAAACTGAAGACTTTTATAAATTATCTTTTCTAGTGGAATCATGGTGATTTTCACCCTGTATCTCCTTGACCTATAAATGTGGCTGTGGATCTCAAGACAGAAAAGATACTGCAAACATCTCTGCAATTCTCAATACTTAGTTTAACATATTCCCCTTTATACAAACAAATAGAACAAAAGCCAACTGCCAAGATAAACCAAATCTAGGACATTGTTTCTGTTTAATTACTCACAGAAAAGAGATGCTCAACATTCTGCTGTGCACATAAAAACTAAACAGTCTGAATGGTTGTACAGAAGGATTATGAACATTACATGAGAGGTGCTTTGTGCTCCAAAGAGCCCGTTCTTCAGCTGAATGCAGTAATACTAATAGACAATCTACAGATTATCATGATTACTGAAAACATTACTCATAGCATGGTTTAAAGCCCTCCTTATGACACGAAATGCGGCATTCATGCGAGTCTTCAAACTGAGACATTACAAGAACCTCCTTTCCTCTCAGCAGTTTCCCTGGTTTTGTCCAATCTTTAAAAGTTATTCTAGACTTCCAGTTCACAACTTCACATACAAGCTATGAAGAAGCAGCACATCAATGAGCTCTTATAACAAAGCTATTACTTAAGCATTTGATTTTAAAAGAAAATAAACTGTGAAATCCAATTCAATGTGTGCCTATCACAGAGACAAAGCACAAGCCATTTTTCACTTTTAAGATATGCTATGAACTAACACACAGAGCCATTCTGTGAATTTAAAAAAACCCACTTGACTAAACCTTGCAATGTGGTTTGAAAACAGTTTTATATTTAAACAGAAGATTTAGTTACCACAAAGAACTTTTTTGCTTACAACACTTAAGAGCTTTTTATGCAATAATGACCAACATCAAGTGTTTCACTGAATTTTCCTATCAGGAAATTAAGTTTTTAAAGAACACTAATCAGAAGTAAATTATCAAAAAGTTACTTCCTTGGTGACATGTTTTTCAGCATGGTTCATGAAAACGAGCAATTTCTTTGAAAAAAGAAAATGCAAACTGAGCAGAATGTCTGATATCTTCCATGCTAACATGAGTTCTAGAAATATTAAAGTGTTTCTGCAAAGAGTAGAGATCTCATGACAGAAAACATGAGCATAGTGTGAATCCCAGAGAGCATATGCCAAATAAAAAACACAGCCTCTACACCTACATGGAATGAAGTTTTTCAAGAATACATATTTATGTACAAATAAAAAGATGGAACACTCTACTAGACATCAAGTGTGCCTGTAATTCATTGGATTTTTGCTTAAATTGTCTCATTCTAGCTAGGAACTGTCTCTTAAGATTAATTTTTATCAGAGACACTATCTTCTGAAGCTTTTCATTTAGTTAACTTCTGTTAACTACTGAAAGGGAATTGTAGCAATAATGAAGGCTAAGAACCAGGAGAAATAAATATAGTGGATGTCATTATCCTGCAGGTATTGTTTCCTAGATTTAAGCCTACTACTCCATTAAGCATTCCATACCTCAGTGTTGGGACAAGGGAAAAAATAAGGGGTGAGGGTGGGTGCAAACTTTTTGGCTGCCAGTTAACAACCACTACACCCTGCACTTCTCACTGCCAAATGCAGGCATTTGTACAGAAGTTATCTGTAGAGTAACAGTTTCTAAATATAGCATATTGCAAACCCTAGGCAGTTTCAGACTTTTTACCATCTCCCTGCAAAATTCCTCATTTTAAAAGATGGAGAGCAAGTAATTTTGTCTGGGCTGTGCATTTAGAAAACCATGTATGAACATGCTGTGTATTCAAAGCTTGTCCAATTTGTTGCTTCATTCAGTATGCCCTTTATGAATTCCACTTCCATACCATACTTGATCACGCTCAAGTGACACATCCTAACTCCCACTGTTTAGCACCTGCCAACACACTCATACTCTCCATGTTCAGAAGGAGGTATCAAGGAGGAGGTCAGGAGCCCCATGCCCAAGCAGGTGAATGTCTGAGAAGAGCCTGTGCTGGAGCAAGGTCCTGACAAGGATCTGCAGATCCATGGAGAGAGAAGCCCATACTGGAGCAGGTTTCCTGGCAGGACTTGTGTCCCTGTGTAGGGACACATGTTGGAGCAGCCTGTTCTTGAAGGACTGCACCCCGCAGAAGAGTGACCCATGTTGCAGTAGTTTGGGGATGGCTGTTGCCCATGGGATTGACTCATGTTAGTTCTCCATGAACTTCTCTAACTCTCATGGCAGGGACCCCATTATGGAGCAGGGAAAGTATTCCTCTCCCTAACCAATGGGAGAAAATGTGTGACAAACTGGCCATTATGCCCATTCCATCTACCTGCAGCCCTAGGTGAGGAGGTAGAGTTTGGAAGGAGGCAGGGGTGGAGAGAGGGCGTTTTTAAGGTCATATTTGCTTCTCACTATCTTGCTCTGGTTTTGTTACTAATAAATTAAATTAATTATCTCTAATTTGAGACTGTTTTGCCTGTGACAGTATTTGGTAGGTGGTATCTCCTGGTCCTTATCTCAACTGAGGAATCCTTCATTGTATTTTCTCTCCCCCGTCCAGACATGAGGAGAGCAATACAGTAGCTTTGGTGGGTGCATACACCCAGGGTCAACCCACTACACAGGTTCTTACTATCAGCATGGGGTGCCATGACTAACACAATTCAAGGCAGATTGAAACTCAGGATTAATTCCCATGTACAGGCAGTAAGTGATGCTAAAAAGATAATTTTGCTCCTCGCTTCATCAAGTGCATGATCATTTAACATGCAAATGTAACTGGAATATTTCACTTGAACTTATCTCATCTGAAAAGCTGACAGCAGCTATTGCTTTTGCCAACATAGCTTCACCATTTAAGAGAATGCCTGACAGTCTGATTTCCCCCCATTAATCCCTGACTTAAAAACCCCTAAGGGAAAGCCAGCTGAGCAGCCTGTAATGAACTACTCAAATTACTTAGGAGTTAATTGTCTCTAAGTTAAGCTAACAGTCGAATGATACAGCTGTGTTTTAGGCAGAATACTATTTGAGCTGCCCCATGGCACACCCTCAGTCCAAGTATCACAAGTTTTCCTTACTCTGTTAGCTCCAGGCACAGCACTTGCACCAAGCCTCACTGTGGCAGAGCAAAGCTTTATTTTCTAATCTTTCTCTCAGTAAACCTTCAGTAAACCCTGACTATCTCTGTCACACGTGTCACAGGCAGTAATGCCAAATTGTTCTGTGCCAGTTAAACTCAAGGAAAAAAACACAATTGCTTTGAGTGAAATAACTGTAATTCCAGAATAAGTGGAAGCAAGAGGAAAAATGTTTATTGTTTCCCCAGCTCTGAAGAGCAAGGGAAACATAACCTTGAAGTTGCTGAATAACATATGCCAATGCAAAGCTTAGTAAGTAGGCACTTAAATCACAGTGTGTGGCAGTCAGGGGACTCAGCTTGTGTGGTGAGAAGAGACAGGAATGAAACAGAAGAGCTCCCAACACTCATCAAAAGCCAGATCTACACAAAGACAGATCTAGCTTCCCACATACAAACAGTGTGTCATTTCCTTTACTTAAGCTGTAAGTCCATGCCAGAGGGAAGACTACTTTGGCAAGTAAGAGCCAAGGACAATGTGTCCCAGAGGCTTGTTCCACTATGAATTTAACAAGAAAACATTCCCTTCAGAGATGACAATGTGAATCTGGAAGTGGCACTAACTTGCACAGATTCTTTTTACTGACACCTCTGAAGATCTGAAACTAGGTACTTTTGCCATCTCCCCCTCAGTCTCAAGTCTAAAGGTTCACAAACTGTGAAAAGCAGGCACAGAAATGTTCATACCATTAAAAAACCAAAACAAATCTAGAAGACCAGATGTGATGTTTTTACAAGTAGTAGTCTCTCACTGAAAGTGAGAAAAAGCCAGGCTTGGCATTCAGGAAAACTTTTCCTACCAGCGAGGTTTGTGCTGGAGAAAGACCAAAGGTCTTCCTACCAGATTTTCAAGACATCAGAACACACATGAAATAAAGCCCATCCCTACTGCAGAAGGTAGTATCAGTAACTAAACTTTCCATGCTGTAATCTCTATTTAGTAGCAGCTGGTTTGTAATACTCAGAATGTTTCAAAAGTATCACAAAAGCATAGTGATAAAAGCAATGTATTAAACTGAGAAGCAGGGAGGAGCACAATATCCAACAATGATCAAAAATTGTATTGAATATGACTATGTGTTTAGACTCCATCTCCACACACTCAGAAATTCCATGTGATTAATCCAAGTACTCATTACAGGTGGAGAGTATTAGCTGGATTTTTCCTAGTAGGGTATTTGAACACATGTTTCTCTTTTATAGAAGGTTCCCACAGCATGTGAGGGAGGGAGTAGGATAAAATTAATATAACATGCATGAGAGTTAAAACCCATATTGCTCAGAAGGGAAGGGAGAAATTTAGTTTTGTTTTACCTATGATGCACTGCAGAGAGACAATGGAAGATTTTTGTCTACTTAGCCAGCCTGTCACAGAAAAAAAGGTGACTTAACCTGTCAGAAGGGGCTTGGTAGACCTTGTTCCCCTACCACTTTCACACTGCTAGCATCATCCCAGCTCAGCCTTTCAAAAAGTTCACATTCTGTCATAGGTGAGAAAATTAACAGAAGTTATAGATATGTCCAAACACTAAGCTTTTCAGAAATAAATGTTCTTTAAATTCAAAATTAAATTAGTCTTTTGTATCTCAACACTTACGTTCCAATATACTCAGATGTATTCCTGTATTTTATCTTCCTTTAAGGCAATGCCAGACTGAAAATATGAGCTCTGGTGCACTCATAATTAATAACCCGATTAAAAACTCCTAATTAGTATTTTTAACTCTCCATGCTTTATGCTTAGCATACCTAATTAGTTTGGCTACTTATCCAAAGTTGCTTCATGAACACTGCTTTTCAGAGCTTCAGGCCTTCAGTGCTTCCCTACAAAGGTCCTGTGTGCTGTTGGAAAGGCAGCATCACACACCAGCAAGTTCTGCAGCATAATTTGCCAAGAACTTCAGGGTTATTTGAGAACTACTCAATCAGCCCATAAACTTCTGCTACTCTACACACAGCTCAAATAAATTCATAGAATCATTACAGAATATCCTGACTTGGAAAGGAACCACAAGAACCATTGAGTCCAGCTCCCGGCCTTGCACAGGGCCAGCCCAAGAGTCATACCAAGTGTCTGAAAGCATTGTCCAAACACTCCAAACTGGCTGTGACCAATTCCCTTGGGAGCTTGTTCCAGTGCCCAATCACCCTCTGGATGAAGAACCTTTTTCTAATACCCAAACTAAGCTAAAATACATTGTTCAAGTGAATTACTTGTGACATTCAACCATGTAAGGAAGCTACTCAAATCAACTACCTCCTATATCATTTTCCAAAATACACAGAAAAACTAAGTTCTTACCATAAGCATCATATTATTCTGCTGTTTAAAAACTGCTGTCTTAAGACACAAAAATGTTATTTCTCCCCTAAAAGAAATCTACTGTCTTGAATCCTGTCTCCACAACAAAGATTGCTCATGGTTATTAGTATGTTAAATAATTTTCACATACCAGTTGTGAACCATCAGCTTCTGCACAGCCAGCAGTGCATTATAACGAACTTGCTGGTCTTCGTGATGCATGTGGTTCATGACCAGCTGCTTGCCACCAAGCTGTTCAATCACTCTGAAAAACAGGAAAGGAGCAAGTTTTTTGACATTACTTTCAATTCTGGGTAGCTATCCTATCCAACCACTTCCCATCCAAGGCATTAAGAGGCTAAGTTTAAATTATATAATATTGATTTTATTAAAATTACTTATTTGGCAAGACACACATCTCACCTGACATGTTACAAATACATATTATCTTCTGTAATAACTACTGATTTTTTTAAGAAAAGCTTTTTTAAGAATTCACAACAGAGAGTGTTTATACTGGACTCCTGTTTGCTACTTTGAAATAAATAATCACAAAACAAACCCTTTTCAGAAAGGGTTATTTACTTTACACAGCTCTAGAAAAGGGTTTTCAGGGTACAGCACTATCATTTGTTAGGTAGGAAAGGTAGTGTCCTCCACCCCATAAATGCATGATAATTAGGTGACTCCATTTTTTGCAAGAATAAAACCTCAATCTCTTCTGGCACTGTCTAAATACAGAAGAATGCTTGTAACCACACCAACATCTATTAAATCACCCACCTCATACATATAGTGCTTTTTGAGATTCAAACTGTACTAGAGCCACAGCTACTCCTGCACAAGATACAGAACTGGCTGTTAAGGTTCCATTCTCAGAAAAATGATATGCTTCAGCTGCACCTTTCACTACAAACTTCACCACCACAGTCAGCCTTAGCTTTTTAACAGCTATACCACATCCCATGAAATACTGATGAAACCTTGTATTGCATGACATGAATACATTATTTCTTAATAAAATCAGCAGAAGGCAACACACTTAAAACCTGAAAAAGTATCACCATCCAGATGACTTCACATGCAGCATTTCAGTCTGTCATAACAGTAAGTTTGGAGAGAATTTGCAAGGAATACACAAGTTGATTTACTCACTGACTTTCCTATGGTTTTTTACATCAGTTCTCTCATTTAGTAGTTTAACATGCTATCCTGTGAAGACACTGTCATTTGCTTTAGAGGCTTAACCTGATGTTGTCCTACCATTCTAAGCTCACATTAGCTAGCTGCATGTAATACTGCTCTTCTCATGGCCAGATTAATGCATTGCTGCTGCACAACACAAGGTATTTTTGTAAACTACAGAAGAGATATGAAGACATAGCATGAAGAGATGAAAAAGAGAATTTTCAATTTCATTTTAGAACTCAGTCAAAACTATCCTTAAGACCACAGGGAATATTATTTCCTAATAATATTCAAACATTTGTTTCATAAAGCAGGAATGGATTCAGAAAAGTGCAATTGTTTCAAGCTGGAAAATTCTTGCCAAGAATTCAAGAAGTTGTTAGCAATGTAAGAGTTTCAAAAAAACCTTTATGCCTGCCTTATGCAGCCTCACCTTTTTAATGAGTTAAATATAAAACCACTGCAACACAAAGGCAAGAGTATGAAACACAAACAATATTTTTTTCTCCATTAAAGGACTGACTTAAACCTGGATTTTCAGGAAGTGAAAGGATGTGAAAAAGGCATTAAACTCAAAAGCTTCCTTATGCTAGAAGAATGCAAAAACCAGAATGAAAGGTTAAAAGCCTATAATCACAAATGGTAATAGGCTCTTTCAGATGACAATACATTACTGAAATTATGGCTGAAAACATGAGGAGTTGAAGAACAGCATTATCATTCTTGCATAATGCTGCCTACAGGTACAAATCACTTCCCAGCCATGGCCTTAACCCAAAGGTCTAAACAGTGAAGAAGGTTCACAGTGAATCATGTTCCTTCAAGTTCCAAACATGTCCAAAACACTATATTTAGTTTCCTCTCTCCTCAACTGCTGCGTATTTTACAGAAGTAATAGAGCCCAGCGGAACAGTTACACATGCACATCTTCTGCAGTGACTGCTCCCCATAACATCACTGCACTAAGCCAAAATAGTGTCATTTCAAAAAGGTCTCTGGATGCTGAAGATTCAGGGTTTAACATGACCCATTTCAGAGGGAGAAAGAATCAGAGCAGATAAAGACAAATGAATACAATTTAGACCGTTATAGCAGAAAACAAATCTGAAAACCACACTACTAACCTTAAAGCCAGGGTGAAAAAGGCAATACAAGCTTTTTTCTGAATCCCGAGCTAAGAAAGAGAATGGCTCTAGGTGTCCATATATGTAAAACACAAAGCCCACATTCATAGCATTCAAGAAATTCTAAGTGTTGATCATACATACAATAACCTGTGGGCCACATGGAATCTGTGCTGGCGGTCTGCATTTATTTTTAGTGACAGGAAGCAACGGAAAATAGAGATGTATAAAATATACTCTCAAAATCTTTGTGAACCTCATGAGAAGCCCACAGTGCTACTGTCTCAACATTTTCATCCACAATGTGTAATTTCGAAAGCAACTTAAAATTATTTAAGCATTGGAGAACAGCCATGAAAAAACACAGTATCTTGTTAATAAGCATTTCTTTTGTCAGACAAAGGGAAAGATTAGCCAGAACTGCAGTTCTAGGTGTCCACTGTGCCCAGCAGGTGAACTCAAGTGGTTTTAGTATCCAATTCATCTCTGCAACCTTCCAAGGCTAAAGGATGATCCAGTTAGGAGTCCACAATAAACACTTAACAGAAACAAAAGTATTTAGGACAAGGACACCTCAATTCTTCTACTCTTCTAAACCAAGGAACTGTATCCATTCCTGAAGGTGAGTCGTGAGCAATCAGAGTGTGAAATATCAATCACGAGTGGGAGCAGTACACAACCATGTATCAAAAAACCATCAGAAATTGATTATTATGCTGGAATGGACACATCCATAGGTATTTTAAGATTTCAGTTAGTTCCAAAATTGCTGAAGTCATATTTGGTAAGAATACATTGGATTACAAATTAAATTATTTAAAAGAAAGAGATTGAGGCACTTCAGTTTGTTCAATTGAACATAAAGCTAAATAAGCCAAGACTGTAAACAGAAAGCAGCTAAAGTATTAGAATTTGAGATAACAGTGTGGGTTAGAACAGTATCTAGGACACTTTTTATTTGCTGATGACCGCTTCTTTTGAAGGCTGGCACATTGCTGAATAGGCTTAACAGCCTGGGAGCTAAGTGGAGCTGTAGTCCTAACAACTATATATTTTCCCAGCTACAGATAGAAGGATACAGGTCCTGTTTATCCACTCTTCTGCTTTCAGAGTTTTGGTCCAAAAACCACAAAGCCATCCTAGCCCACGCATTCACGTAAATGCACACAAACTGTTTAAAGATCATGGCAAACGTGTAATAAAATTATTTCATATAAAGAGCAGTTCAAAGCAAGAACAACCAGCATTAGCCAGTCCTCCAGCTTTGCCACTTGCAGCACTGTCAGTTTTCACCTTACTGAAGGATATCTTGCCTTTTCTTCAAAATATCATTTCAGTTCTTACAAGACTACAAGGGCTGTGAGTATTTCTGGAGTCAACAAATCTTCCTAGCATACATATGGCCTGAAGTTTCAGTCTGTTGTCTGTGATTCTACTACTGTCAAGACAGTAGTCTGAAGTGTTCATGAAATTCCCAACAAGGCTAGAAGACTGTTCTCATCTTATCTATTGAACTGGCTTTTTTTAGCTGAGGTAATTTTCCTCTTTGTACTAAAACCAGTGTTGATCTCATTATTGTGGAGCAGCATTTGCACTGCACCAAGGCCTCCTCTGCTCCTCACCCCACCAGCAAGGGGGCTGGGGCTGCACAAGGACTTGGGACAGGACATAGCCATGGCAGCTGACCAAAGGGATATTCTATACCATATGGCAACATGCTCAGCACATAAAACTGGGAGAAGGAAGAGGAAGGGGGGACCATTCAAAATGATGGTGCTTGTCTTTCCAAGTACCCATTATGCATGATGAAGACCTGCTTTCCCTGGGATGGATGAACACCTGCATGCCTGTGGTAAGCAGTGAATTAATTCCCTATTTTGCTTTACCTATTAAATTGTCTTTATTCAACCCATAGTCTTCTTCACTTGTACTTTTATCTCTCTTCCTTCATCCTGCTGTGGAGAGAGAGCAAGCAGCTATATGAACCCTGAATTGCCAGCTGGGTTATACCATGACATCCATTAAACCTTGCGCAGAAACCAGGAACAGACTGCTTCTTTGCTACAAAAATTAAGTCACATGTCCCTCTGTGTGAGTGATGAACAAAAACCAAAGGCTTTTTTCTGCTTCAATGGTCTCTACCTTAGAAGTGCAATTATTCAGTAAACATCTTTCTCACAGGTTTTTAAAGTAGGAAAATATAGCAATGTCTGTGTGTATTTCAACAGGAATTTAAGTTTACAATGAACATGAAAGCTTTCACCAAAATGTGTATTTGTGTAGCTAAAACATGCTTAAATGGAAGAGTGGCAACTGAATCTGCGCATCACTGCGCATCACAATAAACACTTAACAGAAACAAAAGTATTTAGGACACCTCAATTCTTCTACTCTTCTAAACCAAGCAATTGTTTGTGGAAAAAACTTCTCTGTAGTCTTAAGTCACAAAACAGTCTTTAGCATTGTTGGAATAATCTATATCTATCCCAAGTCCAATAATTATAGTCCAATTAGTTACAAAGAGGAAAAATTATATGTTGATTAAACTCTTGATAGCTCTTCCAATTTCTTCTGCTGGCTGGCTTCTGCTTTTGTCTAAACACTGTATTCAATACTTACTTAAAACAATGGTTCTCTTCATGGTTAAGAGACATTGAAATCTATTAAGTCAAAGATCCAGTTTGCAGTTTCTCATCTGATCTAGTTTGTGTTTCCTCATCTTCCCAATAAATAAAACTTAAGCATAACCTGCAATCCCTCTGTAGCATATTTTAATATAAATAAGCAGAAATGCCACAGGCACAGCACACACTCCAGCTACCTTCTAGGATAACAACATACTGGCATATTCCTACCGTTTCCCACGGGGATAGTGTCGTACATATTCTCCCACATCATGAGCAGCTACAGCCAGCACCTGCGGATCATCAGAAACCTCCAGAAGTTTTGTCAGGATCCTAGGAAAGAATTTTAAACAATCAAGTCCCAGGTTTTGGGCTGGTTTTTATTTTTTTGTTTTGGTTTTCTTATTGATGTTTTTTTTTTAATCAGTGATAACTTAAAGTAACAAAGCCCAATTTTGGGTTGGTTTTTATTTTTTTTTGTTTTGGTTTTCTTATTGATGTTTTTTTTCTAATCAGTGATAACTTAAAATAACAAAGCCCGTAAGCATAAAAATGTTTTACAAGTCACCCAAACAGTAAAGCTAGAACTTTTTCCAAACAATGCAGTCAAACTTAACAAAACTGGGAACCTGCCTTAATTACCAGAATTACTTAAAGTATTCACTAGAGTCAGTTTAGTGAGCTACATACACAAATAGTTATAACCAAGGACTACGAAATCTCTCATTTTTTCATACTTTTGCTTCAAGACCAACAGTTCTGAGTTGTAGATAAGCTTCATTAAAGGAACTTTTTCCAAACAATGCAGTTGAACTTAACAAAACTGGGAATCTGCCTTAATTACCAGAATTATTTAAAGTATTCACTAGAGCCAGTTTAGTGAGCTACATACACAAATACCTATAACCAAGGACTACGAAATCTCTTTTTTCATACTTTTGCTTCAAGACCAACAGTTCTGAGTTGTAGATAAGTTTCATTAAAAAGCAGTTCTTTCCTAAGTCAAAGACTGAGATGAAAGCTGTGCTCCTTGCAAATTACTCCAGTGCCACGTTATTTTCATAGCATGCATAGGAACACAGAGCTGTAAGAAGCATAAAACAGCTTCTAGACTCTTAACACTGAATTTTTTAATTAAGTAGTTAAAGCACCTTTAGTGGAAAACAGCTACAAGTAACACTGTTCTCTAGCCAATAATGAGAAGGGGGGAAAATGACACAGATTATGAAGGTTAGGCACAGCTGAAAAGGTTAAACATAGAGATCACTGGAAAATTAGAGTATTCTATGCTTAGTGAGATGACAAATGTGTTCTAATCAGACAAAGTTAGAAACAAGCTGAAATCAGTAGGTTAAAAATTCAACTGGAATTAAAAAAAGGAACACTCTGGTAAAATTAAATTACACAGCCACTGCCTCCCTAGAGGCCAGAAAGCGACAGGAAAACCACTTCTCAAATGAAAAGAACTTCTTTTGACAAGAAGAGGAAGCAGAAACTTGAACCACATAACATGAAGGAGAAGACACCAAAGATCCATATAATGATGTTGAAAATACAAGCCCAACATCAAAGTAGGCAATAATGGCAGAAGGTATGAAAACAATTATGTTTTACAGTAGTGTGAGAGTATTAGATTTAGAAAACTAATAAGCAGGCAGATAAGGAAAAATAAAATTATATGGCTCAAAGCAAATAAGGATTGTCTGTAAATGTCTTACAAGGCAAAAAATGAAGTTCTGAGGTGCAAGAATCTCCCCATTATGCTGCGGCCGAGGGTGGGTGAGTTTTTTGAGGTTTGGTTTTGGGAAATTTTTTTGAGAGTTGGGGTGTGTCAGGAACTACTGAAGATCACGGTCTTTGTAGCAGCAGAAGCACAAGAAATTAAGTCCCAGAATCAGGAGAAATAAACACAGCAAAACATTGTAATCACTACAGGAAATACTAAGCCCCAAGATCAACTTCATGCTGCAGTTGTCAGCATCTAAAATTTTTAAGTCTATAGTCCTACATATTCAACAATATGCACTCAGGGAAGAATTTATCCGAATTTTTCTAAGGTGTCAGGCCAGCCAAAACACATAAAGCTCAAGATCACCTTGCTCTTGCCTTGTCTTCTAATATCTCACATGCTCCATTTGACCTCCTGATTTCTGTTAGATCTGGCACTTATTAGCAAGCCCTGAACTGAAAGAACACCATGTGTTATCAGTTAATGACAAGAGCTAGGCATCATTTCAGGACATAGTTTCATATGCCAGACAGCCAGTCCTTGACTGCAAATAAATATGAGTTCAGGTTCACTTCATCTAAAAATCTACGTATTCCAAACACAGTTCCAACACAAAATAGACACACTGCAATTTTCATGGAACAGTCAAATTTTTCATGGAACAGTCCCACAGCTTTCAACTCCCAAATATCCAAGACAGGAGTTCATTACTCAGATCAAGATCACCACATAACACAAATCTAAGATTAAGATACAGTAAAAACATTTTTTAATCAAATCAAACCTGCATGCAAGTTAAACTAAAGATATTCCCTCTATCATAAATAGATTTTCACCAGTAAAAGCAAATAAACAGTTCTGGTTTTTGAACACAGCAAACTATACATTCTAAAATAAGCAGGATGTTTTGACTTGCTTTCACTCTTTGCGTTAAAATGTAAAACCTTTATTAGATTCTGGTTCATTTAAACACAGAAAATATTGAAGAATCACATTATTCAAGACTTGAAAACTTACTTGAGTAGTTCGTAATTCTTCTCATTTAGTCTTACAGCATTCTCCCGCCAAAACTTCTCAGATTTGTGCACAGGACTCCACTCCAGTCTTCCTGACTTGAGCTCAGAGCTGTATTCATCAAAGGAGCTGCAACACAAGACCTAAATGAGATATTGGCCAAGCTTCTACAAACACTTTGAACCATATGCCCAAGCCTGTCCCTAACAAAGCAGGAGCTCAAATTGCTATGACACATTTGGAAGTCAGTGCTCTGCAGAGTATGAGAATTGTTCCCTGTCTCATCATTTTGTAACTAAGAAAATGCATGAGAGGCAAGAAGAAAAAATTGTTTTCAAATACAGCCCTCTATCTATCCCAAAACACCATTCCCAGGAAATAAATTAAAAATAAAAAAAAAATAGAAGGAAAAACCCAAGCCATACAAATGCAACATTTTGGAATTTAATTTTCTGTTTTGCTGGGTTTATGTTTTAACTTCCCCAATCAAGGATTTCTGTCTACTTCCATCCACTTAAACCTTGGACGCTACCTACAATATGCATTTCAATTTAGGCACAAGACCAAGAACTAGGTAAACACCAGTAAAAACTTGAGTTCATCTGGACAGCAGAAATTATTCTAATCAGGCAAACTTCAGTTTTGACTGGAAATCCTTTAAGATCATTTTTCGAGTCCTTTAACAATTTCTCAGTTACAAAGATCACAAATATAAATGAAGACTTGTTTTCTATTTATTTTCTATTCAGCCTCTAAATACTGACATACAATAGGAACCAACCAGCACATCTCTGTATGCTCTATCTTACTAAATAGCCTTTACATATCATAATTCTGTAGATATTTCAACCAGCACATCTCTGTCTTTTGTAAGCTCTATCTTACTAAACAGCCTTTACATATCATAATTCTGTAGATATTTTAGCCTTACAGAAGATAAAGGTTCTACAAATATTCACATCATTTTTTTGAAGTGCACACTGCAAAGCATACCTAAGGTCCTGCACGCTCTCACCAAGCGCTTACAAAAGAAAAAGGTTCTACAAACATTCACATAACTGCATTTTTTGAAGTGCACACTGCAAAGCATACCTAAGGTCCTGCACGCTCTCACCAAGCTTGTCCAGTAGAAATTTGATATCTTCACTGATGTCTTCATCATCATATTTCTGCTGATCCAAATTCTCTAGCTGCTTTAGAACCTTACACTGAATCATGGCAAGAGCATATTCTTGGCGAGTTTCTCTCTCGGTAGATTTCTCTAACAAATTCTAGGGAAGTAAAAATGTATTTATTTTGTTTAAGAACAGACTACTTTGAAACAAAGCAGAATTTTAAAGAAATACTCTTACAAGAACTTTATAAATTACTAAGTCACAAAATCGACCACTTCCTGAAATAATCTCTTTCTTCTATAACAGAAAGTACTAATTCACCTGTTTTGAATATTTTCCACATAAAACTGAGGTGACTACAAATACTATTCAAAGAAAAAGGGCAGTCTCAAATACCAGAACCTCCACCACAAACAAACACTTTTATCTTGGATTATCATTTTAGTTTTCTGTGCAGCAATAGCATAAGGCCTTTAAAAAATAACCTGAAGTTTTATTTCCAATTCAAAGTTACCATCTGGATTAGATCAGCTCTTTTCAAGTTTGGGAATATTCCAACTAGACATTTTTATTTAAACAGAAGCTTGTTGGTAAGACTGTAAGTATAAGCACAGAATGCAGTAGTCAAGTTCCAATATCATCTAGTCATTACATTTCTACTCAATTTTATCAGCTTTCAATTATATTTTTCAATCAGAGCTGGCCACCTGCACTTTTTGATAAAGCTGAAAACATGAATTTTATACAAAAGACAAAGTCCTTAATAAACAGAACAGGTGTTCATATAAATAGGACTTTAAACAGGACTTAGCATCTGCCAGAAATAAGCAGTGAAACTGTATAGAAGGAATTTGACTGCATCACTCTTGTGACAGAACTATTACACTTGAGGTTCTTTTATATCAGACATCCTACTAGTTACTGAAGCAGAAACCACAAATCAATTTTAAAACTTGCAAACTAAATATAAGTCATATTACTGCTTTTAATGGCCATATACAATTAACCTTAATGCACAAAAAAGGCAACCCAGTTTCTACTTCAGTAAGAGAACTAAAAGGTAATTCACAGGAAGTAATGCTAATTTACTTAGAGTTAAAACTGCTAATGAGAGCAAATGAAAAAATAATGAACCTTAAATAAGACAATACAACAGGTTCAAGGAGCAGGTGGAAAAGATTCCAAAGAACTCCTAGTTAAGACAATTGCAAGCAGATGTGGAAGCTATTCCAAATATTATTACCTATCTCATACCATAGTGAGATGCTCAAACTTTTCATAGTGAATTCGAAAGGATATGTTAAAGCAAAAACACAAACATATGACTATATAGAATAGATCAGTAAACTAATCAGTAATAAAAACCAAAATCTTAAGGTATAAGACTAGTTCTAGGCAGGAAACAGATGTAGAAGAGGACAAAAGTATGAAAAATGAGGGGATAAAATAATAGGTAGAGAAAACAGTAGATTCAAAGAGAGGAGTGCCCAATACTTATTGCTTTATAGAAAAAATTATTACATTTGCAGTTACTTCAGGCAATAAACTTGACATAAAAGTGAAATGTGTGGAATTAGGAGTAGTAGTAGAGAGGACATCCAAGTTGCCAAGATTCATGGAGCACTTTCTGTAATGCATAGACAAACTGGTGAATCATCAAGCCTAGCCTCTTATTCAATTCCCTCCCCCCCTTCCAGAAACTGTGGCATCTCATACAGGAAAAGGATTACCTTTCCTCTGCTACCTATATTAATTTTGCTTCAGAACTCACAGCTCTGATGTCTAATTTCTAATCTATTATGTTCCTGGCTGCCAGTTAACAACTCATCTTCACGCCAACACAAGTCCTTAATGTTGGAGAAAGGAAACAGCTAAGTTACATTCCCCCAAGCCTGTAACAGAAACAACTTATTCTTTCTTAGCCTTTTTAAAAAAAAGCTTCATTTTTGTCTCCTCTTGCAAAATACAGTAGATCTAAGAACTAGCAATTATTTCTCCTATTTTTTATGACCTCAGAATAGGAAGAAACTGGATATTAACTGCGGAGCTTCTCAGCTTCTTTTTCTCTTTTAATTTTTTTTTCCATTTTGTCTTGCAATATGTCCCTGCTTAACCCTAACATTGAGATCTTTAAGAACACTACAACATCTAGAGAGTAAGAACAGTAAGAATACAGTAAGAATATATAGTAAGAATAGCTCCTACTGAAGATTTCATACCACTGTACTCCATCAACAAGACAAACAGCAGATTCTTATGATCTGCCTTGTCCAGAAGTATTTCAGTGGCAGATGTTTCCAGATAAAGAGACAGAGTAAGCACCTTCACACAGTTTATCGTTGTTAATCAGCAAGTCAATAAGCAACACTTTCCCTCTCCCCATTCTAATGTGCTTGCAACACTTACTATTGGAACACAATTCACATCCAGGAAAACAAACACCTTCCAAGACCTGCATTTCCTACTCGGGATACCAAGTGCTGCTTGAAAAAACAGCATTACAAGTTGTTACAGCTTTCCTGTATTACTCACATGACACTTGGCAAGCATGCACATAAAACTAGTAACATCCGTGAACATAAAATGGCACTCTCACAGTAAAAACATCAAGCCTAGGTACCTAATTATCTTATATAGCACCAGGAATTTTCAGGTAATGCAGACACGGTAAGTCAACTAATCACTCTTACATGGGTATTCTCATCTGCCTTAACGGAGCCACCAAGAAAAGATTTTTGGACTAGGAAATAAAAATAAGTTCTCAGTTGGATAAACATATGCATTCAAAATAATACTTTGTTAATTAAAGCTTCATAAGGTAAAATTTATCAGCTGTTAGTAACTCCAGGGTTTTACAGTAGTACCAGTAGGAAAAAACCTTGAATGAAAAAAAGAGAAATCACTAGTGCTTGTGTTAACATTGGTCTTTTTAGTCAGTCTTATTTTAAGACAGCATTAAATAGCAGATACCTATTACTAGTAATAGCCTGTATATTACCTGTAGCAAACACTCAAGTTAACAATAAGAAAAAAAACAAGGAAAAAAATAGTTAAGCTTTCAATTAGCTTATTGATATGGTCCAGCAGAAATAACTGTGCATCAGCAACATTTGAGACCTAGGAATTTGTGAGAGAAGCACAGCACGACTGCAGTCAGCAAGTACTCACCCGAAATGCTGCAAGGATGATCCTGGTTACTTTCTCTTTGACAGATTCCTGAAGAATATCCGACAGCACAGGGACGATATTGTACCGACGAAGATATTCACACATTTGAGGGCTAAATGCCAGCAGCCACACACAGAAAATCATCTGATACTGGAGCTGAAAACCGCATTTGTTGCTCAAGACACCCATGATGCTAAAAAATTGACATAGTACACATTTAATTTTTAAATAATGACTATATAGGTTGTATTGCTCCAATCTGAAACATTAAAAGAAACAGTAACAACTTATTGGAAAGAGCTGCTGAGAATGAGCATACAACGCACACTTCACAGTAACATGCATCACTATTAATCATTGTATAAGCTTGTTCAGAAAGCCATCTTTTAAAAATATGGTTTTTTTCACGTTAGCCTTAGAGCCATAAAGCAGCTTTTCCTATTTGAACTGATGTGGTACTGTATCCACCTTCTGGTTCACCAAGTCAGTTTTTTTAGTGTTATGTTTAAAGCATTTGTCATTCTGGAAGAAACAGAGAAATCTCAGCTACTCCTTCAGACTTAAATAAGTGGAACAAAATCTACACAAATTGAACCTTGTTCCTTAATTGTACTTGTCCACAGAAGTGTCTGAAATGAGCTGAAGTATTCAATATTTAACAGCAAGTTCTCAGAAAATGGCTCATAGATACAAATATACAAAGTACTGCTAGGAAAGTATTAGTACCAGAAGATCTTCAAGAAGACATCATGCAGCTGAAGTTTTGAAAATGTAATAAGCAATTTACAGGTCAATTTAATAATGCAATTTAATAACTCAATTTAAAATTTAAAAAATAATCTACATTCCAAATCATTCTTATCAAGTTTAAGACAAGTTCAAACATGGTGAAGCACAGGCTTATTGTAATGCTTTAATACTTGATTAAAAAGCTTCCTTGGTTTCAGCAGTATCATCTTGACACACAGGAAAATCACTTCAAATTTTACTTCACTAGGAATTTTGACTTTTCTCCATTTCGGTCTAAAGGGATATTTTCCATTAAAGTGCAAATTATGTACCAACCATCCCCAGTAGAGGAATAGATGGCAGAAAAATTATTTATAGGCAAGCATTTTTTAAATAAGATTAGTGCTGAAATCCTAGCCTAATGCAATGGCATTTATTAGGAGAATTGGATAAAAGACTGACCTACTTGAAGCCATATGTGGAAAAAAATTGGTCTTAGCTCTAGAAAATGTTTCTCCTTTCACTAATATTTTCAGACAGAACAATTTCCAAACTCAAAGACTAGGATGATTAGCAGAAATTCATTTCATTAGTCCTTGTTCTACTGAAAGATAAACAGAACATCTCTACTAAAAAATAAACAGAACATGTTCAACTGAAGACAAATGGTTATACTCCCATTCAGGTACATACTTAAGCAGTTCTTCTTGAACAGGAAAGTGACATCAATGCCTCGACAGTACAAGTTTCATTTGTCTATTTGACTCTGTTAATGTTTGAAAACAAATTTCCTTTGTAGGCAAAATAGAACAGCTGTCTATTATAAGAGAGTTCTATTCCAATAAAAGGTCCCTGGGGAATGTACTACTCTAAGTGCATGTGTATCCATATAAATTGAAATAGGTGCTCACCAATTTACTCCATCTGCTTCTACCCATGCAAAGCGGTATTCATTGACCCTGAGCATCAGCTGCAGACATCCAGCAACACATTGTACATACTGGGAACTCTGGGTGGAAAAAAGAACACTTCTTACCAGAAGAGTCAGGTAGCAAGAGCTGAAGTACAGTTTCCCTAATTAGACTTTACTGGCATAAAAGGAGAGAGTTCTGAATATTAAAGCAGTGTTATGCAAGCAATACCACTCTACATTATCAGAACATTTGAACATGCCTTCCTTCAGTATCTATGAATGAAAGCTGTCTTCTGTTTGAATAAAGTTGCCAGAGTGTGTTTTTCTCTCTTCTTACTCAATTGTCAGCATTACCTTCACTAATACTAACCATACATTAACCAGATATGCTGCTGATAAAATGCAGCTTGCTTTTTTCCTCCTTATAAGCCTTTTCCTTGAAAGTCTCATGGTAGCTCACTCACATAATACAAGATAAAACCTTTCCAACATTTAATAAAGAAGTTAGGCAATCCCATATGAAAAGGAAGCAATAAACAGAATTGAAAATAAAGAGTAACTCATTCTGTGTCTCTCTTGAGAGATTTAAGTCCTTTATGTAAAAACTAAGTCTGTGCATCTGGGCTCAAACCATCTAGAATATCAATTTCCCTGTGAAAGTATTCATTTCCACACTCCATGCAAATAAAACAGCTATAAACACACAGACAGCTCTCCCACTCCAAGTAATGTATTAATTTATCTAGATCACCAACCCATTGAACTTGGAGTTTTCTTTTTAAAGAGTCTGTCATAAAAGCATTGTCTTCCAACACCATTATAATTGAAACTTCATAATAGATTCCAGTTCTCATTTCCTGTATAAAACGCTACAACTGCATCTCTAATTTACTCTGAAATTAGCCAAGACCTGCTTGAAAATCCTTCATAAGCTAGATCTGAAACCCGAACACTAACGAAGTTAATACTTACCCACTTTAATTATCCTAAAACATATTTGCACTCTGCTCCTCTGGGACCCTGCCATGGCACAGTACATCCATGCAGTACCACAGTGCAATGAATACCGATTTCTGAGCATGTCAGAGAAGCTCATGGCTTCATAGTAAGTGCTGCTGTGTGCTGTAGAACTTTTTACTCTTTTATGGCTGTATGACAGTCTAACAAAACCTAACACTATGGAACACAGATCTGCACATGAAATACTAAAATGCTTCAACTTATATGCTCAGGCCATTGTTTTATGCCCTACCCATAGTCATGAACAACAGCCTTTCTTGATTTGATTTCTCCTCTACAGGAAGTTAACACTTTAAAGCCATGACTACGCTTTGAAGAACAACAAATCCCAAGGTTAAGTCTTCTGAGAAACTGTGACCACTTTCAGGCTGCAAAACGAACAAAAGACCAAACTGAATTCTACTCCACATTCAAGAACTATAATGAACTGCCTCATCATGCCACAACTCCAGAGAAAATCCAGTCAGGATGATCATTTGCATTTGTTATACTGCCACAGTTCATCTCCAATCTCAGCAGCTTTTACAGCTACACGAAATTCAGTATTTAAAAAAATGTTGATGCTAAAAGGACAATCTGTTTTCCTCTGAATTCAAGCTACTCAGATATGAAAAGCTTACAGCTTTGAAAGCACTCCTGCAATTTCAAGCTACAGAGGTTTATGGGCAATATCAGTTTTAATATCTGATGTGCCCTTTTCTGAGTTCTGCACAGCACAACATCCAAAACCTTCTCAGTTTCAGGTTTCTTCTACAAATCCAAGAGCTCAGTGGTAACCAGACAGTACTGAATCACAGAATCATTTAGGCTGGAAAAGACCTCTAAGATCACCAAGTCAGGGACTTAAAATTATTTGAATATTACATTAGTTTTATATAATTTTTCAAGTTTTGACAAAGAGAATACTAGATACATCAACAGCTTTAACAAGACAAACTAACTTGAAAAAGATACACTTCCACTGCCAATATTCTATGTGAAATGAAGTGTTTAAAAATACTTTTGTTTCTTGGCGCCATCACCTGGCACTCTGTTGTACAGTCCTCATTCCAAGTACTTCTTATCACTGGCACCAGAAGAGATCTGCACCTTAATCCGGGGAGTGAACATCACCTGCCCAAAATAGCAGATTGACAGATATCAAAGATATACTCACATCAGTTGTGGAGACTGCTCCTGCATCCACAGAACCGCCTGTACCACGTAGTTTCTAGGGAAAGAAAAATAAACGTTTAAGATCAGAGTTGTTCTTCACCCTTAAGGAACAGCTGTTACCAAGTTTCTTTCAGTTCTTCAAACTTTCTAGTCATAAAAAAAATTAGACCCTATTAGATATTTTTCCTACTTAATATATTACCGTCATATATTGTACTTATTTCCCACACACACTTCATGTCTAGAAGAACGTGCTTGGAACTGATCTAGTACATCAACATTTTAAATTATTTAAGTGTGGATTGATTCAAGACATTTATTTATCTTAGAATTTGCAAACTGTACTCTTGCATCTTTCTGAAGGAAATTTCAACTTTATGATTCTCCTTCCGGAGGACAAAAATAAAATTCTTTTTTAATAAGCCCAGTGTAGAAAACCATGAAAAATATACCATTAATAAATCTACTGAATGTTTCTCACCTCTCCAGAATCCACTTCTACTACAACACTAAGAGAATGAGTGACAACACTGTGTACTGAAGGAAAAATGTCCAAAAATGAATACAAAGGAGAATGATTCATCTTTGAAGGACAAGCCAGAAGTCAGCAGTTCAAACAGAGTTAAACCATAAAAAAACTGTCCAAATAAGTCAGAATTTATTCCATTTCATGACACAGGACTAAAAGTAAAGGCTTTATACTATTTTGTACTACAGTAAACTGGAAAAAAGTTATGATATTCAGTTTCTGCTGCCATATTACTTTTCTTCTCAGCAAAAAACTCTCATAATCAAAATAGCAGAGGCAAGACAAAAAAACCCCTTCATCTCGTATTTCTCAGTGTCCAAAAGAAAAAAACAGTGTTAACCAACAAAAAAAGGCAGAAAGCTTGAGCATTAATTTACATTACAAGGACTGGAGTAAAACACTTAAAATACTAAATTAAAAACTAAGGGCTTGAATAAAGAACATTTAGCTTTAAAAATTATAAAGTAAAATTTCATTTTAAAAGAACAAAACCAAAAATATATCTCTTATTTGCACATTTATTCATTCATATTCTTGAAAAATGTTTCCAAAGTTACTGTAAAGTTTAAACAAAAGCAGCTTTTTACCTGTGAACTAAGCTGAGTTTTAATCCAGTTGAAATAGTAATTCAAGTCACTGCCTTCCATAAGCTCCCTCCCCCAAGCAGCCAGTTTGGCAATAATTCTTGCTGCCTAAAAAAGAATGCAATAAACCGATTTTTCAAACACAGCAATTTCAGAATTCAGTGAGAAGTTCTGTAAACTTTGGAAACCAATTGTAGATAAAAGATGGTCCCTTACAGAAATCTACCTGTTTTCTATGTAGGAGACTTTTCATGCCTGTTAGCAGTTACCTGTAGCTGTTGAAGTCCACAAGGAGCCAATAAAGAACTCAGAAGCAGATGGAGGGATGCTGTCAATGGGCTACTGCTGTAGGACACCACTAGAGTCATAAATCAATCAAAAGCAAGACACTTGATGGCCTATCACATGCAGGCTTGATTTAAGCAACTATGGCATATGCCAATACAAATGGAAACATGGTATTGAAGGTTCTTTTGTATTTAAAATTAAGGAAGTCATCTTCAAGAAGGGAGAAGGTTTGAGCCCAGAAACAGAAGAGCAGAAAAGTAAATAGAAGGTACAATTTAAGAATGAAGTTGGGGAGTAAAAATGTGGTCAGGTTTCATTATGCCTATGGCTTTAAGAATACTTAAACAAGAGTATATTTCTACATCAGACTTTCCAAATTATATTTGAAGTAAATATGGTCAGGTTAAGAATTTTCATGATGCCTATGGCTTTAAGAATACTTAAGAGTATATTTCTACATCAGACTTTCCAAATTATATTTGAAGTAAATCTACATTGCAGGCTGCAGTTAATTTGCAAAAGCATTTGAGCCGGCTTACATATAAAGAGGCAGTGTAACCAAGAAATTATGGAAGCAGGGGTTCATTTGCATGCACCCATGCAGTTCCATGATACAGAGAGGACACTATTCCAGCCACCTCTATATCTTGCTGCATTCACATGTGCAGCACCACCACCACTGATTCTAGAGAGATTACAAGTGTGAGTCTGGAACAACAATCACTACACTAAAATGTGTCAGATCCCTTTCTTAATGCAAGTAAGTCACCCTAAAAAATGCTATTAGCTCCCTAGTCAACCATTCTTCTGAGTTAAAACTGCTACCTGGCCCCTGAATGAGAGATCATTTATGCTCAGCAGAATTTGAGCCTACACAGGGGATAAGTATTTTTATCTGCCTTCTCAGATGTAATGATGTGGCATCAAAAATCTTCCAGTGTGCATAGTAAGGAGAATAATAAAATAAATCAAACAAAAATCACACAATCCTAAAACTTGGGTTTGAAAACATTTATGTGCTTAAAAAAAAATGCACTGTACTAAAAGATATAAGAAGGCAGTAACCTTAGTGGATCCACTTTAAGTGGATTCACTTCACTTAAAGATTCCATGTCTCGTCAAATTATTTGTATATTTTTGCAGTACCTAAAGAAAACCTGAATAACACAAATCTGAGTAGAGAAATGCTGACCATCAAAATTTCTATACCATATGTTTAAAAAACACCATTCCAGGGAGACTAAATAGTTTGCACTGCAACGGTGTAAAAATTATGCTTTACCTGTGTATTTGGGCAGTCAGCATTGTCTGACTGCCCAAAATGTAGTTTTGCAGGATGGGTCTTCAGTAGCACTACCACCAAAAATATCACAAAACAAACTGCAGTGGCCAATAAAAAGCCCCAGCCACCTCCTCCCTCAGCTACATCAAGAAAACTGATTCACATCCATGCAGTCAACCTGCATTAGATAAATAACTAAACCAAGCCTGAAATTTTTCTTGAGAACACACCAGTTCACTGTTCAAGTTGCAGTACAGCCCCAAACACAGCTGCACTGGCCACACCCCAGGGCAAACAGCATGGCTTGCTCAGTGTCCTGGAATCCTTGCACCAGTTCTGCCCCCACAGCCCAATGCAGACCAGGTAATGGGTTTCTAGTTTGAGTCTCTGATTTGACTCTACCATACCATTCCAGCACAAACAAACACTTGGAGCATCCACTGCAACACACTACCACCAAAAAAATCACAAAACAAACTGCATTGGCCAGCCACCTCCTACCTCAGCTACATCAAGAAAACTGATTCATATCGAAGCAGTCAATCTGATTAGATAAATAAATAAATCAAGCCTGACATTTTTCTTGAGAACATGCCAATTCACTGTTCAAGCTGCAGTACACCCCCAAACACAGCTGCTCTGGCCACACCCCAGGGCAAACAGCATGGTTTGCTCAACGTCCTGGAATCCTTGCACCAGTTCTGCCCCCACAGCCCAATGCAGACCAGGTAGTGGGTTTCTAGTTTGAGTCTCTGATTTGACTCTACCATACCATTCCAGCACAAACATATGCAGTATAGAAAAATTCATAGCTGTGCAGTTTTCTCTACCTCAAGCCATAATACAAGTTTCACTGTTGGAAACTGTGGTCTCCACTAGGAATTTACAGTAATGCAAACATATTTTTGGCCCACAAGAAAAAAAAAAAAACTGCTGAGATGAAATGTCCAGTTCTCACACTGAAAACAGAAGAATATTAAGATTCAAAAAAAGCTACTCCATATACGGGAGCAGCAAACAGTAGTCAAAGCATAGCAGAAACCATACACTGCACACGGCTGCACTGGGTTTGGCTGGGATTGCTCTTCACAGCAGTCCATGTGATGCTGTGGTTTAGACTGGTGTACAAAACAGTGCTGGTAATGTATCAATGTTTTAGCTGCTGCTGAGCAGCACTTGAACAACATCAAGCACTTCTCTGTTTCTGACTCTACACTTCCAGTGAGTCAGCTGATAAACTGAGGATATGACAAAATAAGGTTCATCAAGGTAAAGATATTTCCTTTGCACAAGATGAGAATTTATATTCTAATATTTGTACATCATTGAATGGCAGTTGTGATAAAAGATTTTCAGTTATGTTTTACAGTACTTATTGTTCTACAGTCCCTGCTTTTCTGAATTTTTTAAACCTGCCCTAATCTCCCAGACATAAACCAATGCAAATTAACAACATTACTTTGCTTTTTAAAATGTGGTTAGGTGAAGTTTTTACTAAGAATGACTCATCTAGACTGCAAGAAGAAAACTTTCCAGTCCCAGCAGAAGTTTAGTTTCAAATTCCAAAATCTCCTGAAGAAAAAGAGAGCCAGCATTCTTCTCTACCATCTTCAGAGACAGGTTCATTTGAAACTTACCATATGCACAGTGAAGAGATCTTGTCGATTCAACATTGGCAGAAAATAGGACCATGCAGTGTTTTTACCACGTTTTGCATAATCAAAGAAGATGCAAACACGTTGATGATTTTCCTGTAAAAATTGAGAGAGGAAAAGATGACAGATTTGTAAAAGCATTCGACATAAAGCAGCTATTTGCTCCTTGGTATGTTGGCATAGATTATCAGAGTGTATCCTAGCTTGTAAGAGCCCACAGAAATTTTTCAGTTAGACTGAAAAATTTCTTGTGGATACAGCTCATTTCAGCACTCTAACATTAAGATGAGAGATTTGGGGTGGAGGAAACAAACCTTGAAGCCTTAGTTGTAGCCCAGTACTGCAACACCTGCTGAGCAAAACCACATTCTTCTGAACATGCAAGTGGAGTAAGGCAAATGAGAAACAAGATAAATGCTGTCATTTTTTTAAGAATGACACTACTCTTCAGCTAACCAATTATGCTTGATTAAAGTCCATGCAAAGTTTGTAATGTACTGCTACTTCCACACAAGAGCCTAGAAGTGACACCTTAGGGGTGTAAATGAGCCTTTCCACTCCTCTCAATGGGAAATGAGCTCTTCTCTCCTAGATCAGGCTGCAGTTGATTCAGCACTTATCTCAGGCAACCTGCATATCTCTAAGAGGACACTGCCACCAGAACTCTGCTCTCCAGGGCTCCTACCCTGAGCCCAGGAGACCACAACCACCTGAGCCTGGGCACTGGGGACAGCCTCTTCAAGTATTTCCCCTAATAATCACTATGCAAAGCAGCTATTACAGTTCTCTTTACAGCAAGCCAGAGAACAGGCCATAAATCATGAAGGAAAAAGAAAAGTTCTGCTGTTTCCTAATAGCCTAGAATATAGACAGACGGTCCCAAAAAATTTCACATTTGAATTCTTGCTTTTCCTCAAGCATTTCCATATGCCTTCCAGTCAGGCTTCCTGATGGACTGGAAGCTTTCCTTCTGAAGAGATGTTCCCTCACTGAAGTCAAACTACTGCCACCAAGTACACAACTCCAACAAAGAAAGGCAAATGAGAAACTCACAGAAGGAGTATCTCAGTCTCCACTATGCAAAATTTTAATTTTCATACTCCCCTAGCCTAGAAAGGCTTTTCTCCATCAGTTCTGCACCCTGTCATTAACTCTAGGGATGAAGAACCAGCTAAGCAATCCTCCTTGCTGGAATATGATCCATTAAGCACAAGATAATCTGAATGTATCCATGATTCAAACAGTGGCATCTTACTAAGCCTTAGAACTGCAACCAACCCTTCCCTGAAAGTAGCAGTCATTACCTCAAAAAACAAGTTTTCTCACTTTTACTCTTTCGATTCTCTTCCCCCATCCCCCTGCTGCAGGGTGGGTGAGTGGCTGTGTGGTGCTTAGCTGCCAGCTGGGGTTGAACCACAACAGAATTGTACCACATGGGCTGCAAATTGCTGTCCTGATCACTGATGGGGAAGCTCAGATGTCACCAGTTAGCTGCCAGTTATAACCCTGACAGTGATCCATTCTCTACATGGCATGCATAAAAAAGCAGCCAGAAATGTTCTCAACATTTGTTGTACAAACTATGAAATAAATAAAAGTAAGATCTCAGGAACATAGAGCCTTTGGTGACAAGTTTTTATTCTGTGAGGGCTTGCTTGTTGAGAAATGGCAGCTTGATCAAATAAATCACTGTTCGCATCTGAATGTGCTAAACTGCCTAGCTAAGATCAAAACTTACCAGATCAACAAGTTCAGTTCACAACATAACTAAGGAGGAGACAGACAAGTCTGGAAGCAGAAATGCTGAAATAATTTCAATATGCTGTCAGTCAGAAGACTTGTCTGGTTTGCTATTAAGGTGCAGGATCAAGACAGAAGGGAAGGAATGGAAAACTCCCCAAAGCCCTGAAATATGTAGTGTTGCACCTTCCTAGGAAGATACTGACTACACTGATGAAAAGAAAATTCTGAAGCTCTCACATCAACAGTTGAATAATTTAGTAGCTGTCATTTCTGAAGAAGCATAATGAAGTTCAGGTGATACTGCTACCTGCACCAACTAAAGTGTAGGTTCTTAAAGATTTCATAAGTAAGAGACTGTGCAGTGTGACGAGGTCACTAATGCAAAGAAATTGTTTCAAGAATTTATCAGATGAAGAGAGTAAGAAATGTTTCCTCAAGGATGGCAGTATACTAGCACTCTCCACCTTCAGAAGTAAGCAGAATGGAGATATATGGTAAACACAATACTAATTTCATGTCTGCTAGCGTTCAAAAGAAATCTTTCTTAGAAAGGTCTTCAAATCACTAAGTAGAGCTTCTGGAACAATCCTAGACATCCAAGTAAGCTTCTGGTGATCTCAAAACACAGTTGACATAATTTTTACCACTTCACAAGCAAAGCACAGAAAGATAATAGAAGCACCAGAGTCAGTCATTATCAGACAAAAGCTGAATACTGCTACCTGTGATAGTTTTTACAAGTTCCAGCTGTCAAAAGCAGTTTCAAATATTATTTGTTCATCTCATGAAACTGCAGCAAACATACTTTCTCAAGGCAAATTTTACTCAGTCAGGCCATGACAGGTCATGTCCTTGAAAAATTTTTTGCTTAAAATCCTTGAATATACTGAATTGAGTCAGGCAAAGACTGGAGACTTCATATGCACCACAAGAAAAATGGGTCAAGACTATTTACATGAGCATGTACTGACAGGACCAGGGGGAATGCTTCAAACTGGGAGTAGGTTTAGGTATTAGGGAAAGCTGGTGAGGCATTGGAACAGGTTGCACAGAGAAGCTAGGGATCCTCCATCCCTGAAGGTCTTCAGGAACAGGCTGGATGGGGTTTTGAGCAACCTGGTCTAACTGAAGGTGTCCATAACCACAGCAAGGGGGCTGGAATCAGATCTTCAAGGTACCCTTCTAACCCAAACCATTCTATGATACTGTGGATTCTTGTGTCTGGGCAGTCTGCAGAGACCCTGCCCTAAACTCACAGTCACACCATTATTGGTCAATCTGCTGCTTTCTGACAAGAATCTTACACCTTGAAAATGTGCCATAAGGCACCACTGGCTGTATGTTCCAACCCCTCAACATGACCAAAACAAAACAGAACTCCTGTTTCAGCCTTGCAGAGTGGTGATGTCACAGGTTAGGAAATTCTGAGATAATGCCATGTGGATGCCTTCACAAAAGCCTTTTATGCCAACATCCCTGAATAATGCAATCACACACAACATTGTAGAAGTCAGTACAGCCTTTAGGATACTGAAGCAGAATTTCTAAAGTGAAAAAGGCATTGAATTCCAAACAAAAGCAAATATGTAGCGTGCACCAATATGTCTATTCTGCTGTATCACTATAAAGCCATTACATTTAACATTAAGAATTCCATACATGCCACTTCTGGGACAGGGTAAGGCCCAAAATACAGCCATGTCATAAAGTTCAGAAAAGCACATACATATAACCACTTAGGACAGAAACACTAGAGCAAAAGAGAGATTACTCAAAACAACTAGGTGATGACCTAGAACTATTCCATGTGTTCAAAAGCGGGCCAGTGAGCTAGAGCAAAAGAGAGATTACTCAAAACTACTTTCTGTGATGACCTAGAACTATTCCATGTGTTCAAAAGCGGGCCAGTGAAAGCATTACCTGTGGGGTATTAATTCCACAGCAGAGGAGATATCATCAGCTATCATCTACTGTAGCTGCAGGCTATGTGCTAATGCCAAAGCACATTAACAAAACAAGACCTACAAACACTCACAAGTTCTGAAAAAGAGCAAGCAAAATGATGATGGCCATTGATGCACAGAGAGCAAGACCCATTCCTCACAAAAGCAGCCATAAAAAACAGAGTTCTCACAGTGGACCAAGGTTTGTCATCCAATGTGTAAACCAAAACAAGGTATTCCCAACCCAGTGTCCTAATCAAAGAATGACACTCAAGATCATTTTTGTCTTCTCTGCTTCTCAATGTTTGTGTCACACTCGAAAAAAAGTAAAATTAAATGAGAAAAAGTGACCAAGCTACAGATAAGTAAACTGCTGACACCATCACTAGCTTTATCCTATTAGCCCAGAAGTCAGGGCACTCACTTAGGGCTCTATTGTGTAGACACAAGAAAGAACACCATGGTCCCCATTTTATACAAACTGTGGAGAGGTTCACACTTTTCAACTTGCCAGTTGAAATACTTATCCTATTAGCCCAGATGTCAGGGCACTCAGGGCTCTATTGTGCAGACACAAGAAAGAACACCATGATCTCCATTTTATACAAACTGTGGAGAGGTTCACACTTTTCAACTTGCCAGTTGAAATACTGAATACTCACAGCTGGAATTAGAACTCACATGGTTCACCTCCTATGGCAATACCCAAATATCACTAAACACATTTCACTGAAACACTGGATCAAATATATCATAAAACAGAAGAGAAACTACCAAACACAGATACTTTATGTGAATACTAGGAAAAAACCTCACATAACTCAACCCATCTTGTTACATCACTCCAAATGCCTTCTCGTAGCCAACTGCAGAGCAAGGAAACATAAAAGCAGGATTATCTGGCTGAGCAAAGCCTCTTCTTGAGTCATCCCAATCAGCTCAACAGTCTGAGACCAAGTTTAATAGTCTACTCTTATAAGGCATTGCTGTCCACAGCTACAAAGAGCTGTATGTTACACTGAACTAAAAGTTCCTCATTTATAATTAAACCATGCAAAATTTCAGAACATGCTGTCCCAAACAACTTATGTTGGAAATCTGAAGCTGCAGAAACTACACCTTCTTGCTGAGGGTGGCCAAATGAACACTTTCAAAGGAAAAGCTTCAACAACTTCATATCCTCCCTATACCACGGGAAAGAGCTGAGGACACAACTCCCAGAATTTTAGAATTGTTTAAGTTGGGAAAGACCTTTAAGATCACCAAATCCAACCATTAATCTAACACTGACAAGTTTACCACAACATAAGTCAATATATCAAATGTCAAAAGTATTTAGAATAAAATTCTACAAATTAAGATCACATAAAATAAAACCACTATGCAACACTACCCTTAACAACCAAGTTTCGAATTAAACATAGTTGAAAACCAACAGACAAGCATAAAAGTTTGTTTTATTTGCAGAATTTGAACATATTACAAGCTAAATTACCCTTATAACTTTAGGTCTAACATTTAATCTCTGAAGACAGGATCTGAAAATTTAGCAGAGTATTTTTAACACAGTATGACAAACACCTGGAAATACATGAGTTACACTAAGGAAACATTCAAGCATGCATTTAAAGACTTAAAAATAATACAGATTATTGACCTACTTGCAGCATATCATCAACCATAGTCAGAATGTACTGAACAGTCTGTTCCTTGGAGATATGAGTCATCAAGTTTATAAATGTTTTAGCACACTAGAAAAATAAAAGAGACATTAAAATTAATATTACCAATTGTCTTTGTTCCTTTTGATAACATAAAACAGGATCTTATTAATTCACAGTTAAGTCTTATATAAGTATTGAGCATCCCCACATCTTATTCAATTGCAGGAAGATATGAATACATTTAACATTATCTCACAAAGAAAATTTTCTGTCACATTGGCTGCTACCCTTTACAAATTGTTTTAAGGCTTTCAAATTAAATAAGTACTTGCCAGTGAAAGTCACCAATATGCTTAGTTGCAAGTCAGATTAGAAAAGTCTCCCTCAATACCCCATTTTTTATGGTAGTGAGATCAAGTAAACTGACAGAACAGCAGCTAAGAGTACAAAAAAAGTTTCAGCAATTTGAATGGAGGGAGGAAGACAGGTAACTCCTCTGTCCACTTACTATATACACTGTAGAAAAATCTTTCATTCATCTTTGAAGAATGTTACAATTTTAGCAACAGGCTGAAATAATTACACTACTTTTTGCACTTCCTCTTCCCCCATCACCAAATTCAGAAAAGAAAATTGAAACAGAAAGAAAACAGCAACAGAAAGAAAACTGAATGCTGAACTGCTACATTGTAATTATGTAGTGACATATTAGGTACACCACATATGTTTTTGTTACTATGCAAACGATGATCCATTAGATAACAGTAACACACCACAATTTGGAAAGAAAATAAATACAAAACCAAAACAAACAGCCTAAAATTAAAGTAGAAAAAATGGCCATAAATGTTTGCGTGTTGAAAGCATCTACTCTTCACCTTCCTCCCTGCCTCTCCCAATCCTCTTGATGTCTGACATTCTGGGCTAGAACCTCAGGCTGAGATTCTACTGATTCAAATATTATCAAAGTGTCTTTGGGCATCCTGCCTGGTCTCCAAAGGGCAAAGGGCCGATTCAGTCCTGAATCAGCTCTGTCCAATGCAAAGGTCTCATATCTTACCATGCCTAAAATGACACGACACCCATGTCTAACTGAATCCACCTTAGCAGTCAATGGACTCCATGCTGTAACTAAATTATAATTGCTTAGCTAACTAAGCAGCAATCTTACTGGTAGCAGCTGTCATCAGTAAACTATAAAGAAAAAAAAGAAAAAATAGAAGTGACTCAAGTACAAGTGTGCATGATTAAGTTAACTGGGCTGAGGGAAGACTTCAGCTAGTTTGTCCTACAACAGAGTCAAAGGCAGATGATATTTAACAATTATTAGGTTTTAAAAATAATGAAATAACATCCAACCCAAATCTAAGGAAAAATAAAAGAATCATGACAGCAAGCTTTATACTTATTCCAGAACATCTTAACTGCATGTATGCAGTCAACAACAATAAAATAAGAGTATATATGAATATTTCCTTCCTCCCCAAAAGAGACTTCATTAAAAGAAAGTTACTTGATTGCCTTCTGTTTGCAACAACTCCTGTTTTTCTTCTGGATTTCTTTTCTGTTCAAATCTCTGAATAAATTCACAGTCTTCACCTGAAATCATCTGACCTCTGAAAAACAAAACATTAAACCATAAGTAACATGAACAGTAAGTTGGAAATAACTGTACTGGGTTCACATGGCAAGGTTTTGTTAGTAGGGGACTGCTTGGGTGACTCCTATGAGAAGACACCCAGAAGTGGCCCCCTGTCAGATGGAGCCAGTTCCAGCCAGCTCCAGGACAGATTCACCACTAACCAAACCTGAGTCACTCAGTAACAACAGTAGCACCTCTGTGATAACGTATTTAAGGAGTAAAAACTGCTGTCCAACAGCAGCCATGAGACAGGACTGAGAACATGTGGAAGAAACAACTCTGCCGACTGCCAGAGCAGTGCACAAGGAGGGGGAGGAGGTGATCCACATGCCAGAGCACAGATTCTCCTGCAGCCTGTGGTGAGGCAGCTGTCCCCCTGCAGCCCATGGAGGTCCTAGCTGGAGCAGAGATCCTCTGGCAGCCTGGAGGACACCCATTCCGGAGCAGGCCGACACGCCTTACAGCAAACTGCAGTCCATGACCTGTGACCTCAAGGGCCTGGAGCAATACATTCTTGGAAGAGCAGGCCAACACGCCTTACAGCAAACTGCAGTCCATGCAGGTTTTCTTGCAGGACCTGTGACCTCAAGGGCCTGGAGCAATACATTCTTGGAAGACTGGAATCTGCAGAAAGTATTCATGCTGGATGAGTTTGTGAATGACCATAACTCATGAGTGGCACACCTCAGGATGGAGCAGGGGAAGAGTGCAAGAAGGAAGGAGCAGCAGAGATTGAGTGTTATGAAATGGCCACAGCCTCCATACTCCACTCCCCTACACCACCCAAAGCAAAGAGGCAGAGAAGCTGAAGCCAAGTTGAGCCTCAGAAGAAGGGAGGGGGTAGGAGGTGGTTCTTAGATTTTTTTCCTATTTTTCATTAACCTACTCCATTTAATCAGCAATAAATTAATTTAATTTCACCAAGCAGAGCCTGTTTTGCCCATGATACTAAGTGGTCAGTGATCTCCCTGTCCTCACACCTCAACCCCAGAGCTTTCTGTCACATTTTTTCCCCTGTTCTTTTGATGGAGCAAGTGTGTCCTGTCCTGATGGACACCTAATGACCTGTCAATGTCAACCCACCATACAAACCTTGTTTCCTTCATCTTGAGCTATCATAGAATCATAAAATGCTTTGGTTTGGAAGCAACCTTGAAGAGCCAAATCCAACCCGGCCCTGAATGCTTCCAAGGATAAAGCAGCCACAACTCTCTGGGCAACCTGTTCCACTGCCTTACCAGTCTTACAGTTAAGAATTTCTTCTTAACATCTAATCTAAACCTGCCCTGTTTCAGTTTAAAACCATTGCCCACTGTTCTGTCACTATATGCCTGTACAAAAAGTCTCTCTCCCTCCTTTTCATAAGCCCCATTGAGGTACTGGAAGGTCTCCCCAAAGCCTTCTCTTTTCCAGGCTAAACAGCTCCAACTCTCTCAGCCTGTTTTTGCAGCACATGTGCTCCAGCCCTCTGACCATCTTGGTGGTCCTGCTCCAACAGGTCCAAGTTTTTGTTGTACTGAGAATCCTAGAGCTGGATGCAGCATTTCAGGCAGGGTCTTACAAGGGCAGAGTAGAGGGGATATAGTATCAACCATATCACTTTACCAATGCTGTAGCCCACAAAAAATGTACTGGGCTCCTTCCTGCAAAGGATCTCATGTAAAAAAACTTAAAACTAATGATGGAATAATCTCCCAAAAGTCTTCCCTATGCATCGCCTCTGAAAAGCATTCTCTACACATAATTTTCAAACTTCCAGGGGCTGAATGCAATGTCAGTGATAAGAACTGAATTACACACAGCTAGCATGTTATGCCAAAATGATAATACATAACATGAATAACAATCTACTCCAACCAAGAAATAAGTGCTGAAAAACAAAATTCATCATTACTGAAGAAAATTGTAAGGAGAACAGAGATCATGGTTCCTAATTTATTTTTAGCTTTCACTAATCACATCTTGAGTTTAAAAACTGATATGCCTGCAAGTTCATCCAAACACATAGCAAGGGGGCTTGATGTAGTGAACTGTTGTGGACACCTATAAGAGAACAGATGTCTACTTAATCTTCTCTTCAACTTAATATTCAAGTGGTTACTGCCACCATCAGTGCTATTTCAGAAAGCTGTAGACTCAGCTGAAGAGTCAGACAGACTTGCAGAACACTACTGGGGCTTTTTATAATACAAAACTTCACATCACAAGAAATAAAAAACTTGTCAAAATAGTACAGTCAGGTACTCTTCAGGTAAGAAAAGTGATTTTAAATCAAGTAGTCCTAAAAATATCTAAGATTTTAATAGGTGACTAGCTTTACTAGGTAATACCAGGAGGGCTTCAGGAAAGAAGAAAATCATGCACAGTCACAGGGGATGAAAGCATCAGACATTCCTGCTTCATTTATTTCCAAGACTCATCTCCTCTTAATATTTCCACTGAATGAAACGCCTCTTCCACTTTGCAAAGCTACATAGCATGGGCTCTTCATCCATCTTTTCCATATTCAAGGTCAGTTTCAGATCTTCCATGACTAGAGATTACACCAAAATCATTGTAAACTTTGCAGGAAGTGCTCACTTATTGTTTTTACCCAACTGGCTTCCCTGGATTCTTGAAATAGAAAAGTAAGACCTATAATGTGTTCTTTTCTTTCCTCTTAAGTTAAATCATTACATGGCTTCTCTGGATTCTTGAAATAGAAAAGACCTATAATGTGTTCTTTTCTTTCCTCTTAACTTAAATCATTACGTCTTGAGTATGGTCTCATCACGGAGCCATCTTTTAGCTATTTACTATTCAAGCAGAGAACATAAGTAGTCCAGTAGCCACGCATGCCACTCTTGTATTCCAGCTGCTTTGTTACAGATATCCTCACATGCACTGAGCAAAGACAATTAAGATTTACTAGAAGGAAGATTCATAAAGCCAGTGGTAGGGTAGTCCTTGCCCATCTTCTGCAAAAACTTAAATAATTACAGATTAATCATATATGATTGGCCAGTGATGACCACGCTGCTACCATGCCTTTTAGACTGACCTATGTTCTTGCTTGCCTATTAAGGGTGGATTAAAATAGTTATGGACAGAGGCAGACAATTCATCAGCCACTAATACTGAATTTCAAGACCCATAACTAGAAGCCTCTTTTGTTTCAAACGCTGTCCAAGCCAGGGAATCATGGATCATACAGATACAAAAGTAACCAGATAAGCTGCTTGTTTATAAGATTACCATTTACAAAACACTTCAAATATGACCTAAGATGAACCCTTAATTTTCAGCTTTAATGTTGGAGAACTCCTCAGCCCATGAAGAGAGAGACTTCTTTAGTCAAGCTATTAGAAGAGGTCTGCCAACTGCAAAGCAAAAAAGCTTTCAAGGTTTTGCTTTTATCCTACATTAGGCCACAGGGAAAAAAAAAAGAAAAAAAGAGCCTCAGCCCATGAAGAGAGATACTTCTTCAGTCAAGCTATTAGAAAAGATCTGCCAACTGCAGAGAAAAAAAAGCTTTTAAGATTTTGCTTTTATCCTACATTAGGCCACAGGGAAAAAAAAAAGAAAAAAAGATGTGGGGGATTGATATTGCCGTGAGGAAAAAAAAGATATTAAAGTTTATTCTTTATCACTTTGTTAGCACCATTCAAAAATACATCTTCCAACCTATACAAAACAAGAGGTCTGACAGCTTTTTAACCAAGCTATTAATATTTATCAAGGAACTGATACATCTGATTAATAGTTTTAGTAATTTCAAATACATCTCTTCCCATTCATCTCATTTTAAAAACTGAAATGACTGATTATACATAAACCTTAAAGAGTGGGGGAAGGGGGGGCGTTAAGAAAAACCAACCAAAAATCATGAGAAAGTGCAGAACAGCCTCAGACAGCTGATACCGAGTCCCATGATGCTATTACACATTTTCCTCACCCCCTCTTCAAAGCAACAGAAATCACTCAGCACCTTTTAGCAAACAAGCAACCAAAGCCTCCCTCCATCCCTCTTCCTAGCAGGCATTTAACTTATTTTCCAGGATGTATCTACAGTCTTGTGCCAAGACAGAAGTCACTTTGAGCTTCAGCTGTGTCCTGGTTTCAGCTGGGATAGTTAATATTCTTCCCAGTAGCTGGTACAGTTCTGTGTTGCAGATCTAGTATGAATCCTTTAACATTTTATTATTTTTTTCCTCTTCCTTTTCTGTTCTGTTAAAGTCTCTTTACCTCAACATGTGAATTACCCCTTTTTTTTTCCTCCCTGTCCGAGTACATCAGGTTTAGGCCAAGAGCCCTGTAAGCGCCTTTCAAAGCTCTGTTCCTGGGATACCAAGAGCTGCCTTCAAGAGGACTTGCTAGAGGAGACAAAACTGAAACTCAAGGATTCAGAAAGCATGAATTTGCAAGACCACCATTTTTAAATCCATCTGATCGCTCAATATGACTCAAAGTCTTGTGATTCCCTCTTTAATTGTGCAATTCCTCCATCAACTTCTTCCCTTTTTTGTTTGAATGATTTAGCAAAAGACACTCTGGAGGTTAGGGTATTTTTTTTTTGGTTTTTACTTTGTTTTGGGTCTTTAATGTAAAAAAATTGACTCTATACACAGCAAATATGAAGCTCATATAATGCCATCATATCAAGGCATAATTTCTTTTATCCATGTATCTACAGTACTTTGCATGTACCTAGAGACACCAAATTTATCCAACTGCTCAACAGTTTTAGCACTACAAAATTAAAACAGTAAAACAGACTGAATGTACTGTACAAGACTCAACCAGATTTGAGGGGAAACAAAAAACAAAAAAAAACAGAAGAAAACCCCCCATATCCCCCACATTCTACAAATTAGGAAACGTCTATATTTCCTCCAAGACAAGACTGACTTTTAAAGTCTGAGATATTTAACCTGCTTTAGAAGGTTCTTCCACCACCAGGAAAATAGAAAAGATATTTTAGCTTCAGAATTCACAAACATGCATGTGAAGTATTTGAAAACACACAGGAAACTATGTACAAATTAGCCATCAATTATCTCATCTGATTAAATATTGTCAAATGTAATGTATCTGATTAAATATTGTCAAATGTAATGTATCTAGAATACCTACAGTGCAGTAAGGTCAAGCTAAACTCTGAAACATGTTCCATTTTCCACAGAACTCATCTACTACCCTAAGAAAGCAAACCCAAACCTGCTTCAACCAAGCCAACACACCCTCCCCTGGCATTCTGACACTCTGAGGCAAATGCTGGAAGCAGCCACACAGAGCAAAACAGCAAATGCTGTTTTAACTCAAGGAGGGCACCCACACCTCTGAACTGCAACCAGCAAGTTGCAAAGATCCAAAGGCAGCAAAGAACTAATGGCTTCCACAGGCAGACCTACACATCACCTTCCACTGTTATAAGCTTTGTTACTTTATTCTCCTTCAGACACAGACCCCTGCTGGAACCCAACATAAAGAAAGGATACATTTTAGCACCAGAAAACAAATTTTCTTCTTCTACAGCCTAATTTTATAAGGAGCAGGGAACACACAAGCAAGCTGGTAACACAGACAATTGCCATATCTAACAGTATACAGAAAAAACATCAAAAGTCAGCACTTGTGTGTTACTGTAGTTTGATATTTAGTTTACAGTTACAACCTTCAGAGATGGAATAAACACTATGTCAGTTAATCTTTAGCTTGAACTGACTCTACAAGAAAAGTCAGGCTACTGAAGTCTGACCAGCTACAAGTAAGCCATTTTACTTTTGCACTGAAGAACAGAGAGAGGAAAAAAGAACTTCAGAATGCCCTTCTGTGTGACCCTGAGCCCAATGCTGCTGCAAGTGATGCAATCTTTAAAGCACCTTTATACACATACAACTGCCACAGGCAGAGGAGGAAAAACACTTCATCAGAATTTCTTGTGAAATTCTTTGACTTCAACTAAGTACTACCTACAGTTTCTTCAACTACATAAATACTGCCTCTAGTTTAAGAAGCAAAAATCATGTCACCTGAGTTGATGTGTAAACTTACGGAAAACAAAAATATTTCCTTTAATTTAAAAATATCTGATGAGATGAAGTAATCCCTTCACATATATTTATATGCAAGTTTACCACAGTAAGTGCACAGATAATCAGAACAAGGATCTCAAAAGAAACTGTCCTTTCAAGCACCCCATTTTCCTCCCCCACAAACCAGACCAAAACAAACCACTCTGACCTGCCTCTAACAGATGCATCAAAGAAAGTACTTTCCACTCATTTAATAACGTGCTTCATTCCAGAAATGAATTAATATAACTGCACTGACTGACTTTCCAAGAAATCCCTTAAAGTTCAGCCTCCAAGACACACATCCAAACCTGTCCATTGCAAAAAAGGACATGTCCAAATCAAGGTATGACCTCATTTCCTTTGGAAGCACCAAAAGTTCAGCTGATGTTTTTCAGTAACTCATTATAAGGAAATTCCTCAGCCAAAGAAGTAGTTATCTTCAAGAAGCTTCACAATCCCTCTGGCACCATTTAAGTCAATCCTTGAAGCCAACTTAGCCAGACAGGCAGGCTCTTATCAGTAAATATGAGACACAAAAATTACATTTATTTCAGAGCAATAATAAAGAGAACACACAGTTATTGACACACAAAAAAAAACAACCATCAAAAAGCCTCACTCATCCTCTCACAGGATCACAAACAATAGCCACATGCACTACAATAGCCTCCAAAACCTAGCTAACCCAAGGAGAGGAAATAGCTAGCTTATTCTTCCTTCAAAGATTCCAGAACAAAACCGAGTCAAATTCTACAGGTAAAATCCAAAAAAGAACCCTGCCCTCTAGTCAAAAGAAGTTGTACAAAAATTTGCTGCCAGATTTACAAACAAAACTCCCCATTTCACACACTGCACCAGAGAAAGAGAATTCCAAGAATGAATGAAAATTATTAGCAGCAGGCCACATAGTCAAACAAATAATACCACATAAATTCAACTCCTTGTCAAATAGAACCAACCCCTATACCAACAAAAGTAACAGATTTTTCTTACCAGCCCTCTGGAAACACCAGAGAAGCAGTGAAAAAGTCTCATATTCATTTCCATGAACAGGGAACAACTGTACTCCCACTTTCATCCCAAGTAACTGCAATCCAGCTGTTCACTGCCACTAAGACAGCACAGGAACAGCTGTTCAGGTATCCTTGGGACACACTTCCTATCAGACAGATAAAAGGCCACACAGCAATAGCAAAAGCCATTTAGATTGTTTGAAAAGTGCTTGGGAGCTGCCACTGTCAGGTTACCACCCCAACCTTTCTCTTTTGCCTGCAAAGCCACTGAGTACCACACTCAACCAGGAACTGATCCATCTTAAGAACAGACTAGCAAAAAAAGAAAAAAGTTTTCTCAGAAGATCAGTTCCTTTATACAGACTTATCTTGCAGATATACAATCATATAGAGAATAATGGATTCTTGGGAATTCAATGAATGGAATAAGCAAGTCTGAAACACACAGGGCAGGGCAAAGAAGCTAGTCTTTCACTGGATTAGCATTTCCCAGCTTACATGTGTACAGTTTTGCAAGGTTATTTAATATATGACATATTTATATGTACCACAGCAATCTGAAAAAAATCCCTATTTTTTAAAGTGGTATAATGTTGATAATCACAAAGCATCATCAGTATGGTTTGTACCTCTATAATCATGAATATTTCTTCCACTTTAGTTACAAAGCAAATAACTATAAAGCAATTTGCTATTACAAACAGTAATTTACACTTTGTCAATATTTCTCATACCCACCTGTCACAAGGAACAGGCTGCAAGAACGTTTCATTTCACTTCAGAGTACAGAGGACTAGTGAAAGTCTGTTTCTTCTCCCTATTTCCTACCTCACCCATAAAACTTTTCCTCAGCTTGTCTCTACATCCTCTCAGGACAATACTTCTCTTGCTTCTCCTAGTGCCATCACACCCATGCAAAAGGAAGCTCTGAGCTTGCCTGGAACAGCAGCACAGCTCTCCCCAGACTGAGGTATTTGTTTCAGCCTACTCCCCAGTTTACTTGTTCAAGTTGTCCTCTAGAATTAATGTTCATTTACTTCAGGTACAGCTTATTTTCCTGGACTACCACCCCAGTTTTGCTAGTACAATCTATATTCCCACAAAAAGCACTTCAGCAATAGACATACTGTGCCTACACTTGAGACTGTGAACTCTTACTAACTGCTATAAACTCTTCTTAATCCAGCAGTCACCCAATAAGGCTGAAATTGAGACTGGTGTTTGAATTATCAGGAAAAATAAACAGTTTAACCACACATCTGTGCACACCCACACTATTTGCTATTACAGCATTCAGCTGATACAAGCAGAGTTCCCCTTCTGATAATAAGTCACAAGAAAATTTTCCACAGCCACTTCCATTTAGTGTAGACTTTTTCCAACTACTTCCATGCAGACAGAACATTCTTCACTGCAACATAATGCTCCACTGTAGCCTAAACCTCAAGAAGTCTAACACTTAAAGGGGGAAAGAATGTGGAATTTTGTTACTTACTGGAGATATGACTGCCAGTTTACTTTGTTTGCCCGAACTTCAGCAGCTTTGGCAGCAATGATGTTTGTTGGGACAGCAGCATCCACAGCACCTCGGATATCCATCTTGACTGATAATTAAAATGTACCTAGAAATGCAAATCAGATTTGAGACTCCTATTAAACAGCAGAGTATTTGTCCAATATTTTAAAGAAATGAAAAGAAAAACCTGTTTCCAGGTGCCCCATTCCATAACACTGTACTAGTTAGTTTCTGACAAAATCCAAATTTTATAAAGTATTTAAAATGTGGTTTATTGGAAGCAAACAAAAATAAGCCATACCTACACATTCAACTGTAGCCAATCAAAAGTTTACTAAAATAAGAGACACAGACCATTACTAAAAAACTCCCAGCCTTGTGAATCCTTAAGCAATTAAGTTACTTGAATTAAGGTGGCTCTTCTGCATTACCCAAGCAGCCCTACAGATAAGAGAACCTGTCTTCTTTGCAAATCTTCTTTCCAGGGATAAAATTCAGTGCATGTCCTCCCCACCCTCACACATTAGGACTGATATACTTCAGACATTTGTCTAACAGCATTTAGACATTAGAAACATGCAAACACCAACTTCGGGGAAGGAAAAAAACCCAAAAAAATATAAATTAAAATCATGCTACACAAACTTAACAAGAAAATCAGGATCGTTAGTGTACGGAAAGCAAACAGAGAAATAAATACGAACAGAAGCTCTTTACCAGGATACAGCACATTACCACAGACAGTGACCTTCACCACTTCTTTCCCCTTCCTTTATGGTTTAATCCTCCACCTGACTTTGATGCCAAAACAAGAAGTGTGTTGGCAGAGACTCCAGATCCAGCTGGAGCTGGAATTCCTTGCAATCTGAACCGTACCCAGCCTCTGCACACAGCCTGTTTCTGGACTGTTCTGGCCCCCCTCACAGACCAAGCAAGAGCAAACCGGCACATTCAGGCCTATCCCTCTCGAGCACACCCTGCCTTTATGACTGAATGAAAATACAATTCTAACAAAATAAAGCAAAACATCAGGAACTATCCTGGGCAAACAGAGGAGGACAACTGCCCTCCCTTAGAAACCACTTCTACGGGCAGACACGCACACAGGCGGCACCGCTGTGTCCTTCAATGGCCGCTGAAGGTTCCCAGGCTCTCTGAGCCGCCCGGAGCCACTAAACACTGCCCGGGGCACAGTCGCTACCAGCGGTTTCAGGAGCTGCAGTTGAGCCGCGGAAGCAGAGCGGGACAGGGACAGCCCAGGCACGGTCCTGCCGCTCCCTGCCCAGCTCACCGGCTCCCGAGGGCCCGGCCGAGCCCCGGCCCCGCGGCAGCCGCGGAGCCCTGCGCACCCCGGGCCCGCCAGCGGCGCCACGGCCCGACCCCGGCACCGCCGCGCCACGGCCCGGCGCAGCTCCCACTCACCGCAGAGGCGTTCCGACGGCGCAGGCCGTGCAGGGCCGGAGGGAAGGAAGCAGGGAAGGAGGGAAGGAAGGAAGCAGGAGGGAAGGAAGGAAGCAGGGAGGGAAGCAGAGCGGGAGGAGGCCGCGGGCGGCCCGGGCAGAGCGCGCACCCGCCGGCCCCGGCGCTGCCGCCGTCATGTGACGCCGCTCACGTGACCGCGACGGCGGCCTGCGAGGGACAGCCCACCCAGCCCGCGCATGCGCGCAATGAGTGTTCTGACTGTGCGCGTGTTTAGAGCACATGAATATGAATGTGTGGGCTTGTGTGTACCTGCACATGTCATAGAGCCATCGGGTGGGTTGGAAGGGACCTTCCAGATAATCTGATTCCAACGTCCCTGCCATGAATGCAGCCTAGGCCTGGTTGGCTTTCTGGGCTGTGAGGGCGCATTGCCGGGTCATGTTGAGCTTCTTGTCAGCCCCAAGTCGTTCTCCTCAGAGCTGCCCTCAGTCCGTTCTCCAGATAGGTTGGCTCTCTGGGCTGTGAGGGCGCATTGCCGGGTCATGTTGAGCTTCTTGTCAGCCCCAAGTCGTTCTCCTCAGAGCTGCCCTCAGTCCGTTCTCTGCCCAGCCTCTCTTTGTGTCTGGGGTTGCCCTGACCCACACACATTACCTGTATTGTGAAAAATGTGTATTTTATGATTGGCTTTTCACAAGTATTAACATTAATGTTGTATTATGCTAGAAAGTTATGCTATATTAATTTTCTGAAGTAGTGTATTAAATATAGTTTTAGGTTATAACATAACGTTAAAATAGAAACTATGCTATGCAAGATATTTGTTTAAGAAAGGACTTGCACCAGATAGGAGCCACAGGACACCTAAATCTTTCAGAGAAAGGGAACTTATTGCTCCCTTATCAGCAGAAAACTAACTTCTTCCCACCTCGCTCAGACTGGAAGATGGCATAAGGATTAAGAGGAAGAAGTTGACAGTGACCAGACAGAATCCTATGTTTGAATGGAATTTATGCATCATGTATGAGATGTATCAATGTGCAACAGGCATTTGTTTTTAAGGGTTAATTGTCTGTTAACGGGGGTCCTTTTTTGGGCTTGTGTTGCCCAGAAAAAGGTACCCGGACATCTGTATCTCTTTGGATTTAATGTGTCTTATTGTCCTAATCTCAAATGTTCAAATTTTATTATTCTAATTATATTACTATTTTTATAACCATTTTGTTACTATTAAACTTTTAAACTTTCAAAAACAAGTGATTGGTGTTTTTCACATGTATGATCTTTTACAGGGGATCTAATCCCTGGCTGGGAGGACAGGATGAAGCGTGTCCCCACAGGGGCCCACCTGTGCTGCAGAAATGGCTCAGCTTTCCTGAGACAGCATGAGTCTGGCTGGGAATGAAACTTAAAACTAAAGGCCCAATGTGGAAGCCCAGGGCACCGGGAATATTTCTCTCTCTGCTCTGGGGTGCCATGACCCTGACCAGCACTGACTGTGACCCTCATTCATGGAGAACGTTTCCTAGACATACTAGAATCCCCTAAAGTGTGAAATAGATTATAGAGAGTAGTGTAGGGTGTATCACTTGGTGAGAAATTTAGGTTTTGGGATTTTCAGTATGTTGTGAATGGAAGCAAGATCGAGAGCACAAGGTGTCATCCTGGGTTTCTTCTTCATGCTTCTTCTTCCTTCTTCTTTGTGGGTTTGGGTGATGTTTTGTAATTGGGCAGAAAAGTCCTCATTGCGGGTCCTTTGGGATCAGTTATTGGGTTAAAAGGGAAAATAATCTAGGTGTCCTTTCTTAATTAGATAGTTTAGTCTTAAAAGACCTTGTAACAAGAGATTGTTAGCCATTTTGTGTCTTCTAATGAAAAGCTGCCAAACTCAGAGTAGGGAGACTGTTTTACTGATAAGAAATAATAAACATCTGAGTCTGAACATGAACTACCATCTCAGGTGCCTTCAGTACAGCTAGAGAAACCAAAAACTGAAACCCCCACAGCCCAAGTGTTTCAGAAGCTATGGGCTTAAACTTTTATGTTTCTGAGAAGAAAAAAATCTCAGTGCATTTATTTGCTGAGTGAGGTTTTCCAGCCATACCGTGGTGAAGCTCATAGACATACCACTCCTGGCCAGAAATTATCCCAAACAGTCATATCTGCTAACAGACAACAAGAAAACAAAAATAATCAGGGAGTTTTTTGTGTGAGGAGATCAAGACAGCCAATGTAGAGCTGGCTTAGAGCTGGTCTACTGCTAACTTAATTTTTCTAGGGTCTCTGTATTTTCTATTTAGAGGATACACTTTAAATTATGCCTAGCCAGTATCTCAGTATTTAGGGGGAGGGGGAGGGAGGTTGGCTTCAGGACAGTTGTCACTGTGCCACTGATTTATACTTCTTCCATAGAATTTTTCTTTTAAAATGGGTCTTCCTTCATACCACAAAAAGAAAAAACCCTGTTGGTTTCTTCAAAACACAAGTGTAAATCCCAGAACTGCTGTTACAGTCCAAGTAACAGAATTTGCATGTCTTTATGCTGAAAGCTCCCTAAGCCCTGTGCACACTCTGTGTCATCAAGTCTGTAATACATACATGCATTAATGTCATTCTGTGGATTACCAAACATGTGGGACTTGGAGATTTAATCTAACAAATTTGTGTTCTTGCACGTTGCTTACTCACAGTGATAAGAAATCTGGCACAGCTCCTGATCTCTGGCATAGAAATCTCCACACCATTTTGAAAAATCTGTTACTTTGAAAGTTTATTTGAATCTGATTTTTGCTTCATAGCTGAGAGTTAGAATTCGTCCTTATTTTAACCAGTTCCTCTTTTAAAAGAGTGTTTGTAACTTCAGTCCTGTGGCATTCAGTATTTCCTGCTTCTGCTCTGCCTGTTTATGGCATGTCTCACTTGCCACTCCTTTTGTGGCTAGCATCAGGCCTCTGGAATAAACATATTCACCTTTTCCACAGTCATTTCAAATCACGTTACTGATGATGGTACATATGGCTCTACCCGTTTTATAGAGAAACAGAAGCCAAAGGTCTTGCAAGATAAACAGAACAAGGCTTGAAGCTTTTAAAATGCAACTTGCTTAATGAGGGCATGTGCTGGTGTTGTCTGGGATTGAATTTGTTTTCTTTACAGTGACTAGCATGAGGCTATGATTTGATTTGTGCTGAAAACAGGGATGTTTTCGTTGCTGCTGAGCAGGGCTTGCACAGCACCAAGGCTTCTTCTGCTCCTCCCTCCATCCCACCAGTGAGAAAGCTGGGGGTGCACAAGGAGTCTGGACAAGACACAGCCAGGACAGGTGACCCCAACTGACCAAGGGGCCATCCCACACCATATGGCATCATGCTCAGCTTATAGAGCCGGGGGGAAGAAGGTGAAACAAGGGGAGATATTCAGAGTGGTGCTGTCTGTCTTCCCAAGGACCTGTTATGCATGATGGAGCCCAACTTTCCTGGGGAGGGCTGAACACCTGCATGCCAAAGGGAAATGGTGAATTAATCCATTGTTTTGCTTTGCTTGCATGAGCAGCTTTTGCTTTCCCTATTAAACTGTCTTTACCTCAAACCTTGAGTTCTCTTCCATTTCTCTCCATTCCATGGGGGAAGGTGGGTGAGCAGCAGCATGGTGCTTGTTTGCCAGCTGGGGTTAAACCACCACTAGGCTTCAAAAGCCTGTACAGTGATCCTACAAGCTACCAGTCAGCACATCAGGCTTTGCTTGCATGAAGCTGCCTCAGTTGTCCACAATGATGCTTCTGCTCAAACCCCAAACTGTCCCAGCACTGGAAACACTGATGACTGTGTATTCTCTTACCTATGCCAAGTATGGTATTCTTCCATCTTCACCCTTCCAAGCTCAGTCCAAATGTTCAATTAAACCCTTGGAAACTGGATCAGCAGCTCTTAGTGTGCATTTCCAGCTGTCAGTTTTAAGACACAAACAGAGTTGTTCCTCAGCATGTGCCCCTATGTCTAGTGGGGTAACGTCCTGAATTCTTGCTTAGACATGCAAATTCTTGCTTAGACTTTTCTTCTGCCAGGGGTCCCTATTTGAAGGAAATCATCCAAAATGCTGTAGTCTTCTTTCCCCAGCATATTTCTCCCAGCCCTTTAGCACACATTTTGCTTAACCTAGAAGTGCCACAGTACTCTGAGGCATACCTGAACCTGAGTGCAGGTATGCACAGGGTTGTGGTTCTCTCACTTCTAGTTCCTGCTTTCAGTATTGTTTCAGTACCTTACTGTAAGCAGAAAATAATAATTCATGGTTTCAGTTTGGTGCCCAATGTGATCTCTTGTTCAGAATATGCATCAGGTCATCAGTGACCTTTTTTCTTTTTATAGCAGACTATTTTTTGCCTAATTCCACCACTTGCAAGAGTTTATCACCTTCCATTCAGCCTGGAGTCTGGCTAAAATAAAATGGATTGCTATTTTCAGTCAAAATTTTGATACTACAGCAACATAGTCATTTGTCTGTAGGAAATGTCGGCTTCATCATAAATTTCAGTCTGGTTTTACTATTCATTTCCCAGGCTGTTGAGAGGCTACAGTAAAAAATATTTCCCTATAACTTTTCTGTAACCTTGGTGTTAGGCATACTGGTTGAAAGTATGCATCTATTGAATTAGCAGAAATGCAAAGAGGCGAGAAATATAGTAGTGATTTTTTTTTTTTAAACACAGATTCCAAGGGGTATTTAAGGAACTATGAGAGTACGCATGACATTTGTGCCAGGCAAGGTAATAGAATCTCTAGCAGATTAATCAAAATAGTGAACCCAATGTGCCGTGTTAAAGATTGCAAACAATATATTGTTCCTGAATATAATTAATGTATTTTATATATATATATATAATTCACTTGTTCTCCTATGCAATAAAGGCAAAACATTAACACAAAGTTACTATTTCTGTAAGGGACAGTCATGTCTCACACCTCTGCAGGGTTCTTCATGTGTACAGACAAGGTGTGTAAGGGGTGGTACTCCATCCAACAACTCTCCTAGGTTAAGAGGGAAAGTCTGGGCATTGATTCATATCTCTTGAATGAGATACATACAGCAGAGGGTAGGAAGAAATTAGCTTTCATAGTACAGGGGGGTCTTCAACAGAGTGCAAAAAGCATCTGGTTGGAGTCTGTTCTGTTCAGCACACTCAGAAGTGTTTGAGAAAGGACCTATACAGCAGTGTCATATACAATTATACATATACTACACGATAGTGTAGTGGAAACTTTGCTTGTTACACCATTGACAAGTGCACAGTGGTATTGTGGACCACCTTGTCAGAGGGTGGTGGGTCAGCTACCAAGATTCACATGTGCTCTTATCCGCCATCTTCAAACACTTGGGCACATCTGAATATTTTCACCCGTGTGAGTTGCATGAGGCACTCTGTGTATGAAGGAACTTCATTGCATTGCAAGGGAAAGCTTTGAGAAAGGAAAGAATTGTAAAGTTTTACAGGAGCCTGTCTTGTGTGCCTGTCACTACTATGACAGCAGAAGGCAATTCTCAGCAACCAGTACAAACCCATCCTGTGTCATCAGCTTGGAGCATCCCATGGTGCTTTATTTATGCTGGTTGATTCTCTGGATCTTGCTGAAGGTAATGACTGTAAAAGTGCTGTGCACCTAGTTTTTGGCAAGCATCTATCTTTTAGGAGTCAGGTGTGCAAAACAATTCTCATTTAGCTATTTTTGGTCACATCAGTTCTTGTCCATTAACTTCTGGCAATGCAGCTTCACTTGAAGTTTCTATGTTTAGATGACTTTATTGATGTGTGAACAGAGTGAAAAGTGAAAAGCACATCAGCATGCAGGAATAAAAGTCATCAATTTCCTGGATCACAAAGAATAAGAATGCTCAATAGTTTAATACTAGAAAATTAATGCAGATGAGTCATCCTCACACTAAAACTACAGACAGCTGGGTCGTGAGAATGTTTTTCTCTTCTTTCTTTCTTGTAATAAGAACAATGTATCGTTGTCTATCACATATTCTCCAAATTACAGAAGTGTTTTGCACACTTGCCATTTAACCTTTCAGCATTCTGTACGTCACCTGGCTCCTGCATGTCTGCACAAGTATTTAACATGTATAGAAGAAAATGCTTTAAAAGTTTACCCAAACAAAACATGCTTAGAAGGTTAGGAAAGTGAGCACACTTCTCTAATTCACAAATCGATCAAGTAATTTTTTTCCTCTCCTGTCTAATTGTGGAGGGTAGAAGAGGCCTCATTGAAGAGACCTCCTTGCATGGAAACAGAAGTGATTTTTCAGTGTGTGAAGATGTGGAGTACTTCATTAGATGTTTGTCCTGAGGAATTATAGCATTATTGGCCCATTGTGAACTGGATTTTTACTGCTTCATCTGTCTTTGTTTTCTCCTCTTGTTTTATCTTCATTTTATTGTGTGTGTCATGGTGGGAAAACATTACTTTGTGAGTATTCTTTTTAACAAGTAAAGCCTGCTTCCTGCAGCCGATATAGACTTATCTGACTTCTAGGTCATAAATCATTTGATAGATCATAGATCACTTGGATCATTTTTCTTTTAAATTAATCAGATTCTGGCCCAAAGGATTGGACAAAGCTAATATGCCACAGTTGTGCATATGTTATAACAGGCAATCTTCTGATTGCTTCATGACCTCTTTGAAATTAGGTTTTACAAGCTCAGTGAAGGAAGCACACATCACTTATCTGCAATAGGAGTGGTCTTTTTGACAGAAATATAAACTAACATGTTATTGTAATAAATACCCTTCTCTTTTCCCCCTAGAATAAAGGAACAATGCTGTAGTGCCAGAAAATTGGAAGTGAAGTGCTATGCAAAAACAGTGAAGTGCTATGCAAAAATAGAAAGGGCTGTGCAGTAGTGTTTGTAGCCTTGAGAAATATTGCATCTGGGGTTAAAATAGTATTACTTTAGGGAGCAGGGACATGTGTCTCCATCCCATGTACATTCCCTTCTCTGTTGAAAGCTGAAGCATCTCCAGTCACTCTTTGAGCCTACAGCATCTCCTACTTTCACCATCAGTCTCTGTTGCTTTGTGCCAACAGCTTTTGTCTGTTCAAGGTCTGTACACCTGGAAGTGTAGAAGGAGTGTTCTCCTTCATCCTCTCAGAAAAATGTAAAGTCAGAACAGCAGCTTTTTGGAGAAAAAAAGGAAATGCTGAGATAGCCAGTGCTGCTGATGTTAAGCCTGGCTGCAGAACAGGAAAAGGAAAAAAAACCTGTTTTCCTAAGCCTCAGCAGCAGCTCTGACAAAGTCAGCTTATTACTGGAGCTTATGCTACAGCTTTCTGTAACAGAGTTTACTGTACAATGCAATGACTTCTAGTGCCATTGTCAAGCCTTATTATTCTTAGATTTTCTCCTTAGCATTTATTAGATTTTTCTGAAAAGAGGACAGAAGTGTGACCACAGCAGCTCTTCTCACAAGAGGTGCTGTGTGGCAGATGTGTTATATCTGCTTTTTATCTGCAATGCTGAATTGTCAAAACTTTGGACTCTTAGTAGATAAAAAAAATGTTGGGTTAGACATACTTTTTAGCTTGAAAAAAAGATGTCAACAATAGCAAGCGGGTGTTGGCAAAAATCTGGCAGCCCTCTATACAGCTGGGAGAAATAATCTATTAATAACCCACCTGGAGCCATAGTCCTTATATTTAGTGTGTCTCTATCCTGAGACATGGCTGCAGCTCATGTGCTGTTTTCACTGGCACTGCAAGGATTAGCAGCAGGCCATCTGTTCAGCCAATGAGGAAAAACATGTGATTGGCAGGTACCACTGACCTAAGGCAGACATCTCCTTTTGCAGCTGCCTGCAGAGTGTAACTGTGTGCCGAGTTCCTTCTTCTTTCAAGTTGTAAATGAAATACATTCATTCTGAGGTGATAAAAAGTGTCTCATGGTTGTTACAGCTTGTTTCTCTGGCATGTTCAACCAGTCTGTCCTTGTCTTTCTCCTCTGCAATTTACTAAAACCTACAAAGTTGTAAATCTAATCTCTAAGCTGGCACATGCTGAAGGGATGAGACACTGCAGATATCTGAGGGCAGATAATCCTGTTTGTCTCCAGAACTCCTCCAGGCTGCAGGAAGAACTGGCAAGCTGCAAGAGGCCTAGACATTAGTCCATCAGTGTAAGGACAAGCAATCTTTATGTTGCTGTCATTCAGCCCAATGTCTGGGATTTGGTTTAACTTCATCATTAAATATAAGTGGTGCTTTTCCGAAAAAGGTCATTGTAAAATTTGATTCAGGAACAGCCTTTTTATTTCTTGATGTGGAGGCAAGTTGTGCTCTACTTCAGGACTCACAGCTACCATGCAGACAACTATCAGGCAAAGGAGAACCTTCAAAATGAAGATGAAGCAAATATTAAAGCTGCACAATGGATTTTCAAGGTAAGAAAAAAAATGCAGGATTAGTTATACAAGTGTCCTGTGGAAGGGGGTGAAATGGTGTATCTGGAAAAGAGGAGAAAGAAAGTATTAATGTCATGAACAACAGCTACATGTTGTTTACCACCAAGACATCGCTAATCATGCAGTTTTCCTTTTTCCTGAGCCTCATCCCCTGCCCTCTATTCCTCAGCATGTTGCAACCACAGTGACAAAGGAGGTGGTGATCTGCCTTCCCACTAAGTGTCTGCTTTCAAAGAACACAATAAACACATCCATCTAACAAAAATTATTCATACTTTGTGAAGCTAATCTGTTGCTAAAAGAGTGAGGGAAAATATGTTGCTTCGTGCTTAGACACCGAAAATTTTGCCATTTTTACTGGTACTATGTCAGATTATTTTTATTGGTAATTGACAGAAGATGATATGCCAAACAAATCAAACTGCATAATACTGAAGTCTACTAGGGAGTTACAGTAAATCCTCTTTAGTGAATCTATAGAGTATTCCTTAATTAAAAACAACAGCCATGTATCTTCTAGATTTTGTCGAAATCCTGAAAGCTGCCTGAGGGGTGAACTGATATTATTTATTTATTTATGCATGTTCCTATGCAGCACAGCAAGAGAGACAAATGCAAGAAATTGTATCTTATTAAAGCTTTGGGACAAAAGTGGTGCACCGTTGTGCATGATAGGGGAAAAAATATGACAGCAAAGTCCTGCACTCCTGGAACCAAAATTGTTTTCTTTTTTCAGGCTTAAGGCCAGCATAGAGAGGGGCTAAGGCATCCAGGTTGATGAAAGAAAGAGGAAGAAGCCATTCCCAATTCCACATCTGCCTTACAAATATTCAAGTTAAAGCTAGAATTGATCTCTCCATCCCATTTCCTTAGCCAAAGTATAACAATTTCTAAGAGGCCATTTCATTTGAATTCTCGGAATGCACTCATCAGAAATCCTAAATTACTTTCTCTGCTTTTGCTGAAAGAAAATGTTCAGCCTGGTTTGCTGATATCAGAAAACTGTTTCTGATAATGAACAAAGTACACTCTGTTCAGAAATTCCTGTTATTCTGGCCTGTTTTCTGTCCATTTGGCACATGAGCCTGGGGACTTCTTGACCCTCTTGAAGGCAAAAGGGTTTTTTTCACAGGCCCAATGTCTCTTGAAGTTAACCATTGACAGTCATAGTTTTTGAAATCCAGATACTGAGTTCTTCATAATTCATGTCCCCAGTCATTTCTCATTTAGCCATCCTTTAATTCACTGTAGGTGAATTGTTCCCTTCTGCTTGCTGATTGCTTTTGTGGATATTGCCTGAATTTGTAGTTTGTTGCTGAGGCTCTGAGAACATGGTGCACAGGACTGAGTCAGCGACCTCACAGAGGATAACTTATTATTTCTCTATTCTGTAAAGGATTTATCTGTAGAGGGACATAAATGCCACTGGAATGTTCAGAGCCAGCCACTGTCCACAGTTCCTTTAACAGCACTGCTGCCAGCTTCCCTTCTCCTGCTTGCTGTCTGTTCCATTTACTTTGTTTAGTCCTTTTGTTCCTAAATGCTGCAGCTCTACTGGTGTGGCTCTCATCCCTGGTAGCAGAGACAGCCTGCAGGGACTGCCCAGGACATGCTCTGTAACCACTTCCTGAGCTCAGCTGAGTTGAAATTGCTGTGATGTGGAAGCTCAGGTATGAGGCTACATTCTCTGGGGGACCATGTCTCCAAAAATTCATAAACCATACCAGCAAATAATCCTTTCACATATGTAATGTAAGCAATGTTACTGGTAGCTAATGAGTCTACTAGGATTGTGTTAGTGGTAGGAGGTTAAAAAACTTACCCATCTAGCAGTGTGTACAGCCCTAAGGCTGGGGAACTGAAATAAACTGCAGGCTTTACTTCACATGGGTGAGAAATGCCTTTCTCTTTTACTGATGGGGCACCACTGCACAGAGGGTTTACATGATTTCCTAGTAGTATTTAGAAAAATAACTTCAGGTTTGTAAGGTTCAAGACCAGTTTGTCACACTTCCAGACTTGAGGAGATCACATTAAAACTTTTTTTTTTCTTTTTAATAACTCCTGGTGACATTGAAATGTACAGAAAGTTCAGGTTCTTTTGATAAAACATTTCTATATATGACACAGGTTGCTATAGAGAGATTATGTTCTTAGACCTGTAATTTGTATGACTGACAGGGTCCTTGATCAGACTGATTCCACAGTCCTCATTAATTCCCATGGTCCCTTCCACTTTAGATGAGGTTTTGGATTTGATACTTCTCAGTGTGATTGGTGACTGCTTCTGAGAGCAAGCTGGCATCTAATTCAACATGCCAAAGGGTAAAAAAGCCAAAATATCAAATAAATTTTTCAATTTAAAAAAACAATTAAAAACAAAACCAAAACAAACAAAAAACCCAACAACAACCCTAAATATTTTAATGGAACACTTGAATTAGTTTTATTTATTCTTGAAAGTGCTTTCAAAGAGAAACTGAATTGCAAGAGAAATATTTTTGAAAAGTGGTAGGCAAAGCTTAAAGGCCTTTTAAATTCTCTTCATGACATGTAAATTAACTCAATGAGTTGTTTGTTTCTATCTCCATTTGCATTGCTTAAAAAGCCTTTTTCTGGCATGTTTGCATCTTGATATATAAAAGTGTTAAAAAGCAAAAGTGAATAAACTGCTTTTTACCACTATCAACACAAAGACAGGAGGACTTTGTTGACCCAGAGCTAACACAGACACATTAAGTGTGCTCCCAAGGAGCTTTTTGCAAGTAAACAAAATAAAACACCCCTGAAACATTATGACGCCTTGCATCATATGATGCACTGTATAGGGAGATAGTTCAAGGTTTCAAATATATCACAGTTTCTTTCCCCTATGGACAAAATTTAGCCAAAGTCCTGTTCCACAGATCTCATTGCTATCCCTTCTTCAGAAGAGGGTGAGAATGTTCCCCAGAGAGCTGCCACATTTTATTTCATGTCCAGATTACACCTGGATAGAACCTGTTTCACTTCTATAACATCATTTTGGTTTCTAAGCACACAGTCTCCAGATTTGGTTGGGTTTACATGATAATGCACCTACAGATAGCAAGGGACCAAGCAAGTGCAGATAGGAAAGCAGTGTGAGGCCTCTGAGGGCATTAATAAGTGTTCATGGCCCTGACAGCCTCAGCTGGGGCCTCCACCCTCACCCATGGACCAGCAGCTCTGTTTAAGTTTAGCCCCCAGAGCCTGTTCCCTTGAGCTGAGCCTGAAGGAGTGATGGTCTCCAGCCAAGTGACAGCCACGTGATGGAGCCTCCCACCCTGGGCTGACTTCCTGCTTGACCTTGGCTGTCACCTCTCAGTGTGGGCTTGCCTCGTGGTTGTGGGACCTGGTCATAAATCTGATCTGAGGAGCTGACTTCCACCTTGCTGAGATACTTTTATGATCTGTTTTGTTTTGTTTTTTTTTTTCCTTGAATTTGTCTGTGTTCTGTTTGCCTTGCTCAAGCAGTGGGAGTGGGATGTGGGATCCCTTTGCTTCCAGCTCACCTTCTGTGAGGGGGCAGCCCTGTTCTTGCTAGGGATTGAAGCAGAATCCTTTCCTGCTTCTGCTGACATTTACCTCACGTGTAAGGGCTTCCTTTCCTCCACAGGGCATGGAGCAGAGAGGTGAAGAACAGCATAGTGTTAAGTGAGAAGGTATGTGCCACAGAGAGCAAGTATGAATCCTCCTTAAACAATAACCTGTAGGCTGAGGCACCGTGGCACCTGGTTATACCAGCGTGGCTTTCCTGCTTGCCAAGTCCTCTCCATTTAATTTCAGGCAGAAATGGAAACGGCCTCAAGCATGCTGTCTGAAGGAGTAGCCCCAGGGAAGTATGGCATCCTTTATCCTTGATCTAGCTGATGTAGTTCTGCAGGAATCCTTTGGGCCTGGAGATGGCCAGCATTATTCTATGAACTGCTTGTAATGTGGAAGTCACTCATGACCATGCATAGATCACCTAAATTATTTGGCAAATGCTGTGAATCATAATTTATTTGATAAAATAGGAATCCATTCACAAACAATTCCAGAAAGGTCAAAAATCATAAAAGTTATCTGCAAAACTTTGATTCCAGTTGAATAATTGCATTTCTTTTATCCATGTACTCCAGTGTCTTCAGCTAATGAGTGCTGGCAGTCATTGCTGTTGCTCTTAACAGTCCCTCTGAAGTCAGATGTAGTCTTTATCTTTGCTAAAAGTAGGAAAAGTCCTGGTATTAGTAAATATACTCACCCTGTTCAGTCAATATAATCCCCACCAAGTATGTTTGCAGTATGTTTTTCATACTTAGTCACGGTAGCATTTGTGTGGCTGCAAGCTTGTGGTTGTCAGAGGTTGTTGAGAACAAACCAAGAACACACTTCTGTTCTTCAGAACAGGTCTTGTACTGAACATAATTGAACAGGACTGAAACATAATTGAACAGTCACATATTCTCTCATGTTTGAGATGGGCAGGGGATGCAAGCTGTATGGCTAGGGATTGAACCCCTTTCAGATGCAGCCAGCATTCTTCATCCATGCCAAAATAATTATTCTTACACAGCAGATGTAAAACTTGAGACATGGTTGATGCTCTATTTTATCCAGAAGTAAGGTTTCAAAGTAAGACAGAATTCTGGGAGAAATACAGGAGTATTATGGGGCATTTAGGACCACCAAGTTATGAGCAGCTAGTCATACTTACAACTTCTTTGGTGATAAAGTATACTGTTTGATAGGGAAAAGAGTGGGTATTTTGCCAAATAGTTATAGACTAAGACAATGAAATAAAATCATAAGCACTTAGTTTTAAAGGTAAGCAAAGTTATTTCTAGGGCAAGCTGGAGAACATTATCTCTCTGTGATGTTCTCTGTTGGTTAATATAGTTTGCTGGATGTGTATCCTTTATAACAATTGTATATCTTGTCCCTGAAGTGTTTTCACTAGTTAAGAAAGAGCTACTCCTGCACATTTTTACAGACTATCAACCTTTATGAGACCTGCAGTATTGTCTTGGTTTCAGCTGGGATAAACTTAATTTTCTTCCAAGTAACTGATGCAGAGCTGTGTTTTGGATTCGGTGTGAGACTAACTTTACTAACAAAGTGAAATTTTAGATGTTGCCAAGCACTGTTTGCCCTAAGCCAAGGACTTTTCCATTTGCCATGTTCTGTTGGTGAGTGGGTACACAACAACTGGGAGGGAGCAGGGCCAGGAGAACTGACCCAAAGTGGCCAAAAGGACATTCCATACCACAGGGTGTCATGCCCAGTATATAAACTGGGAACAGTCGGCCAGGAGAGGCCAGTTCAGCTCTGTGGGTCCTGCTGGGGGCAGTGGAGGAGCACAGTGTGCTGTGGGTGGGGCACCCTGCAGCAGACCCAGCCTTGGAAACATGCAGTGAGCCACTGGCTTCGCTTCTATCAGTGCATGGGACTCATTTTCACCACTTTCTGGCTACCCCTGCACAGCCTTGCAGAGATCTTTAGTGTTGGGTTTGGGCTTTTCTTCCCACATTTCCTCCATAGTCTGCTCCAGGCAGCTCAAAGGATTAAATATAACTCATTTTAAAATATTATCTTTTAACTTTGAGCATGAAAGTAAGAACAAATTAATGTGGCTTAAGCAAGAATTGTTCTATCAGACATAAAAAGTTATGGTCTTTTACTGTGGGGGTGGTGGGACAGGTTGCCTAGAGGGGTTGTGAAGTCTCTATCCTCAGAGCACTCCAAATCCTGCTCAGCGCAGGTCTGGGAAGCCTGAGGAACAGGAGGCAGAGCTAGACAATATGCAGAGACCCCTTCCAATCTCAACTATTCTGTGAAACAAAGAGCTCTTCAAAGAGTCTTTCTTTTTAAACTGTTCTGTAATTACATGGCATAATAATATTTTTAATTCATAAATTATTTTTTTTCTTTTTGCATCCAGAAACATTTTTTCAGAGAATAGCTGGCTATATTGCTCAGCATTGTCTGTGAGCCAATAATAGCTGCATAGACAGCAATCAGAGGGCATTCTTTTGTAAAAGTTGTCAAAATAATAATGTACTACACATTAATGGGTTGATTACTTGCATATTAATGGTGTGCAAATTTTCTAGTCCTCATAGATAATTTGTACTAATTTGCAATAATGTGTTTTTCTAATTTAGTGATTTACATATTTTACTATTGAACTAGTCCTAAAGCTTCCTTTTCACATATGCATCTTTGAAATGGGCAAAATGCAGATTCCTGGGCTGATTAAGATATTACTGTCAGAAAGAATTTAATGAATATGAAAACCAAAAGACAAAGTGCTTTTACACTAGTTCTGGAAAATTTTCAGCAAAACAATCCTAGACTGACCTGAATTACAGAGACTGTTTTTATTAATTTACAGTGACCTTCTTTAAGTGGAACAAAATGTCATGCTGATTAATAAATAGCCTACTCAGCCTAAATCTAGATCAACTCATTTGAGATATGGAGAGCTTCAGGTTTACAAATACATTAATTTAATGTATCCTTTCACCAGCAGGAATTAACAATTTAGATAAAGGACGCTGGGAAAAAAAACATTTCTCTGGAAGACCGCAGAGACCTTCTTAAAAAGGCATCTAGTTTGGGTGTCTGGGAGTCAGAAGGAATTTACCTTTACTCCATTATATACCTCTCACAGTCAAACCTGATGAAAGTAAATGACTTTTGGTAAAATACAAAATTAACATGGCATACCTTTCTGCATCACCAGCCCAGCACAGTGCAATTGGTGTTTCTGTGACTTGCAGTTCAGCCTCCATGCCGTGTTGTGTTAGGGGTCACCCAAGCTGATTGTACTCTGCTTTCTTTCCAATACAACTTATTTCTAATTGAAAGAGGAATTGGTGTATGGGGTTTTTTCAGCTCATATTTCTCAGGGATTTCTGAGTGCCAGAGGAATCCTGAAGTACCAGATTAGCAAATCATTCCAGTGACCAGGAGAATGGTGTGGGGTGCAGTATCATGGTTATCAGAGGCTGGAACAGCTCTCCTACAAAGACAGGCTGAGAGAGTTTGGGTTGTCCTGCCTGGAGAAAAATGGGTTCCAGGGAGATCTAGTGCTGACTTCCAGTACCTAAAAGGAGCCCACAAGAAAGCTGGAGAGGGACTTTTTACAAGGGCATGGAGTGACAGGACAAAGGGAAATGGGCTGAAACTGAAAGAGGGGAGGTTTTGATTAGATACCAAGAAGAAATTCTTGACTGTGAGGGTGGTGAGGCACTGAAGCAGGTTGCTAGGGAGGTGTGGATGCCCCATCTCTGGAAGCATTCAAGGCCAGGCTGGATGGAGCTCTAATATACTTGGTTTAGTGGCAGATGTCCCATTCATAAGGTGTGGGAGGTTGGAAATACATTATTTTTAAGGTCTCTTCCAACCCAACTCATTCTGTGATCTAAGGTTATTAGAGGGAGTTCTGGGTCGGAGTTTGAAAGTGTCATCTGACATTTGCTGCCAGGATCAGCCTGAATATCCCTGTTTAAACTCATTACTCCTTGCTGTGTATACTGTGAACATGAAGAGCAATTTACTCCTTCTCCTTTCCTGTTTGTATACAATGCATGCTACCTGAGATGCATTTCTTATGAGTGATGCAAAGACACAAAAATAATGATTTCCACACATGCTTTTTCACAGTAATTTCTTTCCGCAAAAATTTCAGACTCCACAGAAAAATAGATGTTTATTTCAACCCTTTTAATACTTATTCAGTCCTACATTTGCTAGCCCCTTCTGTGCAATAACAGGACAGTTTTTTACTTCCATTTATTTGCGTCTTTTCATAAGGCATATTCAGTCAAAAAAGAGATGCAAAAAGAGATCGGAATCCTATCACAAATACCTTACTTTCAAGCCAAGCTTCATGTTGCTTGCTGACAGCGAAGTGCATCCTTCTGGGAAGGTCAAAGCCATGCCAAGCCAGGAAATGCAAGGGAGAGCGTCACTCTTCTCCCAGAGACCACATAGGGGATGAAAACACCTTGTTTATGTACAATGTAAATAATTGTATATTTCTTCACAAGCATTAAAATTTGAAAGTGAGACAGGCAGAACATTATTTTTCCATCAGACTCATCCAAAACATGGGCTGAGGAAATTACATGGGAAATAGCAAGGATCTATGAGGAGGTGAACTGGTGAAGCCTGGTTTGCAGCAGTCTGTGCCTGCTTACTGACAGTTCTGGATGTCTCAGAAGGCTTGGTCTTTCCCAAAGCTCCTCCCTGTCCTAACGCTGATTGCAAAACTTTCAGGAATTCAGATGTTGAGATCTTTAAGCTAACAGATATTTATCCTACCACTTTGCATGGCTGGAAACAGCTCAGGAAGCTAATTGCCTTCAGTATTATGTATTTGTGTCAGTCTCAAAGTAAATCCAATCTAAAATACTGTATCAACTGTTAAAGGTAAGAGCAGGCTAAAATAAATCAGGAGCTGCCCAGTGATGCCTGCCAAGCAGCAGCTGATTGTCTCACAAAATGTCACATCATTTTTTCTGGTTCACTGTACCAAGCACTTAATTACTCTCACAAGAAAGATTAAATTATTTTCAGGAGCCTAGAGATGTCAGGTCTATGCTGAGGAACTTATACAGAAAAAGGGGAAAGGCTCAGATTTGTTTTGTTATTTATTTGGTTCCAGTTGTGAACACAGCTTAATTTCAGGAAGTAGCTGTGATTTTTTCCTGTGACATTTTGTGTGATTTACTTTAGGACTAAGTAAAGAAGAAAATAGTTCTCACTGTTCTGTTGACTTCACTGCTTCCTTTGAAAATAATCAAATTAAGAGCAAAAAGATTGGGTCAGGCTTAGACCAAAATAGGATAAATTATTTGTTCTTCAAAGGTGAAACAACTTATTATGAGAGATAGATTATAATATTTAAAGTATTCGTTTTCTTGCATTGCAGTGCTTCATTTTGTAAAATCTGTGCTCTTTCCTTTTTATTACCAAACCAATTTGTTCAAACACACGGATTCTTATGAGACAGTTGTCTTTGGGGAAGAAAATCTCCTTCAAGGGATTCCTTGCTAATTCTGTAGTTTAGTATCCCAGATGAGCTTTGGCACTTACACCTTTGGAACTCACGCTGATTTCCAGAGGTGCTCAGACTGTGCTGGAGAAGCTGCTGAGTTGCTCCTCTCTGACCCCTTGTCCTGTTTTTTCATTTACAAATTCTTGCTCCAATTACTGATTTACTTTACCCAGAATTCTGCATGGTAATGTGCAGGACATGTATAGCATTTATATTTAATATGGGCTCTAAATAAGAGGGTTAAACGGTGTTTCTCAGTTTTCATCCAGACCTTCTGAATGGTTTGGCATGGAATAATTTTCCAGTCATAAGACTGACAAAGTGAGTCACAGCCCTTAAAAACCAAGGACACTTCTTCCAACTAGCATAACCTAATGTTCACTGAATTGTTTGATTCTGATTTTGATGACAGACTAGTCTTTCTTGCTGCATTGCATTTATTCTGTTCATACAGACTCTGTGCAGTTAAATGCCTGCGCTTCATTTCAGTACAAAAATAGTGTCTTACCTGGAAAACAGTGGCAAGCTCTGGTTATAAAACTGTTTCAGACTCACAAAGAAACTATGCTCTCTCATTCATCCCTCTGGGTTCTAAACCGGCACACTTTAAGCAGGTTCCTACCAACCTTTCCTAATCATCAGGAGAAATAAGTTAGAGGTGTTACAGAACAGAAGAAGAGGTTAGGCTATTGCAGACAGGACAATTTCAGTCCCACCTTGTATTTTCTGGGTTTGGTCAGGAGGTATGGTTGAAATGAATTGCAGAAAAGAGGTTGGAAGAAACATTTTGTCTGCCCAGGATGAGAACATGATCTTTAAAAGCAGTAGTGTAATGGAGGAGAACAAGTTTCAAGTGTGTCAGTGAGTTGATTTGAACAGTGATGCACAAAAATGGGACACAAAAATAGGAATGTCCAAAATTCTATCCATCAGGAGTGCTGTTCTTCCTCTCTCAGAACAATTCTAGAGTGCAAAACAAAGTGCAGTGCAGGGAAATACGATAGATAGCCCTGGAGTAGCCAGAGAAAAATCCCAGCCTGCAGAATAGAGGGTCAGCCTCTCTGTACATCAAACAGGAGAAATGTGGTTTCACAGGAACATATAAAGTGCCTTCCTCAAAAGCTCAGTAAGTCTGAGTTGGTTTTTTGTTGGTGTTTTTTGTTATTGTTTTTATTGGCACATTTGCTGGGGTTGTGTTTGTTTGGAGTTTTTTGTTTGTTTCTTTATTCCTTTGTCTACTTGAGATCCTCTGTCTTTAACTTATAACTCGGTATCTGCGGTGGGAGGCGTGGGAACTGATACCATTTGTGATGCTGCTTCAAGCCTAAAGCAAGCACAGCATTCACCCAGTGACTTGGGCTCTCTGTAATTACAGTCTCTCTAATCTAGGCAGATACTCCTATAGGGGCAAAATCACATAAGACATCGCTGAAATAAATGTTAGTGAGAGATTGTTCAAGGAAACTCCAGGGCTTTCTGTTCACTTCCACAGGCATACTCACTTCTGCATAACAGGGATAACCTGATCTCTTTAAAAGAGTGTTTGGTGCCACTGATAAATCAGTACACTGGGATAGATAACACCTGAAGTCTTCCCTTTCTCAAAATACATTCACAGCTTCTTCTTGGTGTTATTCTTATCAAATCAGCTCATTTTCCTCTCATCATCATTCATATGTCTTTTTAAGATGCTGGATAAATACTCCTGGGCACCAGCTCAATCTAGTTTGCAATGAGTCAAATACAGAGTTTTGTCTCCAGGCAGCACCAGCCTGCAACATTCTCATTGATACTGCCCTTTAACCTCATACTCTTCAGCAGTCTCTCATTGCCTGTTCTTTATTCTTTTGTTCTTCTTTTTCAAAGGAATTATAGTGTATTTCTCCTTTCATCTTTTCCACCACTAGTCCTACAAGTGCATTATATTTTCTCTCATCAGTCTTTTAACATGGCTGCATAATTTTCCAATTGATCCATATTTTATAAGGTCCAAAACCTGATGAAAATTAATGGCAAAAATCACAGTGTCTTCCTCAGAAATCTTGTCAAGCTGGAATGTTACTGTACAGCCACCTTGTGCAACCGGGCTTTCAGACTCTCTTTGAACTACTCAAAGACTCTGAAACCTCGATCTGTTCAGGGACACTGGTTGCAAATTGCCCCGTTAATCTTCCTGTCTAAATCAGCTCTGGAACGTAACTACAAACTGCTCTATAAGACCTAAAAATTGCATTCATAGCAACTTTGATTTCCTCTTTAATTTTATTATATTTATTACCTTGCAAGTAAGAATCCTGTGTAATAATTAGGTTATGTGTGACCCAGAATATCAGAGATACTTCTGCTCGTCACGGTTGGATAGGTACCTCTTGAGTGACAGTGATACTATGGAGATATTTTTACTTTTTCTATCATGAAAAAAGAGAAATATTGTCCTCCAATCGATCATTTAATTTCCAAATGGGCAGAGAAGAGGAGCCCTAATAGCACAAGGAGGAATAGTACTTTGGCACCAATCCTTAAATGTTGAGGTTCCCCATGTGTAGGTGCACAGTGACACCTTCTGGAAGCTTGTAATGAGCATCCCTGAGCTGCTTCCTCCATCATCTGGAAACTCACAATTTTTTGTATGCAGAAGCAAATCTCTTTCTGATCAACATTTTGACCAGAGACTTCCTACAGGGTCTGTCATGTCGCTGGCACACACACTAACAGAACATGGTCGTGATAAAAAAGATTTTTCTTTTTAAATCAAGCTGTACCTGTAATAGTTTTCAATTATTCCAAATAATTCAAAGGTTTATGGGGGGAAAAAATAGAGGATAGAATTATAGATGTATGCTAACCTCATGGTTTAAAACAAAAGGTATGCATTTGGGTTGACATTCTATTTTTAATTATTTAATGTCATACATCAAGAGAGAGGATCAGAGAATATTGTGAAGATTCAATCTGCCAAACATGACAAATTAAACGAATGACAGAGTTTCTTAGTGCACTTGCACTTCAGCAAAGATTTCATTTTTGTGTGTATCACATTGCAGTTTCTAATTAGACCTTCTCTGCCCAAGCCACCACATTCCTGTGTAGTCTGTAAATCTGCCAGAAACTCTGCATCACCAAGGATTTTAAGCAGGAGTTGGGCCACAGAGCAGGCCAAGGGCTCACAAACCCCACAGAGCCCACACCCATCAGCTGGACTGGGCCAGAATGGGGAGTAGAACCATCACTGAGCTGACTCTGACCCTCTGAAACCCAGCATTCAGTGCCAATTCAGTATGACTGGAGAACACATCCTTAGCTCTAATATTGAATTCCATCTTAAATGTTATTTCTCTTTAGGTTTCCTCTGCCTTAGAAGTAATAAAGATGTGATATGTCGGAGTAGAAAAGAAACAGAGTTGTGAGCAGAGACAGCAGAGGCTTCCTGCAGCTTTGGAGCAGACACTGACTGATACAAATACAGAAGCTAAGGGTTTTGTCAGAACATACATATGGGACTGGACAACCCTGAGAAAATACATCACGCTAGAAAATGACCTTACAGTGATGAAATAATTATCAAAGCACTAAGCAGAGCCACCAGCTGCAAAAAATTTTGACTGCACTGAGATCTAAATCACATCTAACCATTCTGATAACCTGTCAACCTGTCGCCCTAATGTAATGCAATCACAGGTTTTAGCATCAGATCTTGAGGAAATCTAATCCTCCAGAAAAAGACTAAGAGGCACCCTGTGACTGCATGAATGACATGACAGTGGGGCTTTCACACTTTGGCTTACACAAAGTAAATTCTACTGATTAATTAACACACCACTATCAGTGTTGATGAAAAATTAATACTAACAGGCATCTCTGCACACAGGAGACAATTTAGTTAATACTCTGTGGGACCATAGTAGTCTATAGTTGGTCTTACATGTTTGAAGATGCCAGTTTATTCTTCCTCTCATCAGCTTTGAACCTATATTTTCTACTTGAAACCATCTACTGAGAGATCCATAAAGAAAAGTGGCTTATGCCTGTAAGAAACTGATGTTGAAAAAACACAGATATTTAAGAGTTCAGCAAAGCTGCTTCCCATATTATCATTGGTATTATGTTCACTTCAAAGTAGGGTTATTTAAATACATCTTCTTTTTTGTTTTTTTACATTTTTTATTTTTATCAGGGGGTAAGGGAAAGCAAATACTAGAATACTGCTGATACGTAAAAAAAATTGAAGTTCAGCTGAAGTCCCTGGAAACTCATTCTCCTGCTGAAAATATCTCCTTTCCCAGAAAACCTATCAGTCTTCAAAATTATTTGTAACAAGTGCACTTTAATGTCAATGAAAAAGGTAAAAAATGGCTTCTTACTCTCTGTTTGAATTGCTCCCTAATTCACTATGAATCAGCTCCATTCAATGGTCTAGAAGCTCTCTTTTTAACAATTTAAGGGAGCAGGAAACACTGAAATAGACTAGAACACAAAAGCTGCCATAGAAATGTGTATGACCTCTCCTTGGGCAGGGAGCAGAAGTTCAGGTATGAGACAGCAATCAGCCCTCACACCTTAAAGGCAAACAGGCCCCAAAAGAGCTGGTATGGGCATTATGTCACACTGACGTGTGACTGCAAGGAATGCAGTGTTATTAAAATACAGATACATGTTCTGTATTATCTTTCTTATCACCTGCTCTGAATAATGAGAACAAATTAAAAAGAAAAAATAAAAAGGTGCCATACAAGTTTTCACTAAAAAAAATAAAATAAATAAGAATAATAACAGATTTCTTCATTTCCACAAAGGCAAAATTAGGAAAACGTATTAACTGGACAAGTTTGCAGAAAGAGGGAGAGTGGAGTCTAAGAAACATCCAAAGAGACAATATTAAATATCAGAGGTACCCTCATATAAAGCCATCACTTTCTGACTTAAAATAAAATTAAAAAAACTACTCCATGTGGGATAGAATCTCCTCCTAAAAGTTTATCAGAAGCTCATGAGTCTAATGTGAAATAGTCAGAAAAGTCAAGTAAAGGGTGGAGGTGTGTTTTCTAATACCTGAGATACTGGTAGATAAAACCGATATTGAAACCAGATCTCCTGATCTGTTATTTACCATGTGTGTTACAGAAAAATGTGCCCCTATATGGGATAATTATATTGAATGTGCAGCTCACATGTAAGCTCCCAATTTTCCATAACTTATTTTTTGAAACAGAAATAAGTGCAAGGTCAAATACTCCTGAGCCTTGCTAGACTGACATTTTGCTTTGCCTCTGTCCCAGTAAAGTTGATTTAACCTGGACAAAGTAGCACAGCTCACATGTAAGCTCTCAATTTTCCATAACTTATTTTTTGAAACAAATAAGTGCAAGGTCAAATACTCCTGAGCCTTGCTAGACTGACATTTTGCTTTGCCTCTGTCCCAGTAAAGTTGATTTAACCTGGACAAAGTAGAGCAGTAGAGGGGATCAAGAGTAAGGTCACAGAGACACATGCAGAGGAAGCTGCTGTGATGACTGAGGGAATTTTCTTTCAGGCATGAGAAATGCATACTCACATTCCTTTAGGGAGAGAAAGGGTTCCAGTCTGGGTCTCTCAGCTCTCTCAATTCTAAGCGCCATTTCATCAAAGTCCAAGCCCTTGTTTATGCAGTTCTGTCTTGTGCAGCTGGGCATCAGCCTGCATCCATCATTCACGGGGAAAGGAGGAGAAGATGACTACGTTAACACTTTTGTGAGGACTTTATGCTGCCACACCACTCAGCTGTTTCAGGATGTGGCTGTGTACACATGCAGTGATGCAGAGGTACCTGCCTACCAGGCAAGACAGAGTTGCCTACAAACCCCAATCACTGGAAGATATTTAGCTTAGGTGGCTTTCTTTATCTACCACCATTCATGCTAGGGAGCATAAATACCATATTTTTATACAGTACTACCCACCATCACTGTGTGTCATGAATTCTGAAAAAAACTGTATAGCCTTCTTTAATAAGATGTCTGCTAGAACCATGGAATGGTTTGGTTTGGAAGGGACCTTAAAGATCACTTCATTCCAAACCCGCTGCTTGTTGGCAGGAACAACAGATCATGACTGTCCTGAGACAAACGGAAAGGATAATGGAGCAAGAACATACCTTCCAACATTTACATTCTGGCAGCACTTTAAACCTGAACTTGATCAAGCGTTCCTGCTAAGATTTAGGATGCCACCTGGGACCATAGTCTAGAGAGGTCTTAGGGGAGTCACATTTACTCACCAGCCTGAGAAATGACTGCCTGTCCTGGTGGAGTGACCAAAAGCTGAATTCAAAGGCTAGTGGTGTTAACTGGTGTTTTGAGCTTGGTCTTAAACCACATAAACAATGACCTTAGTACACTTACTGAGACTTTGTCCCCTTTTCCCTGCCAAGGAACAAGGCAGTATCATTTAATCCTACCTGTCAAACCTATAATATCTCCATAGGTGCTGTCTGGGCCTCGGCAATTGTAGATTGGCACAGAAAATTGTTCAACATCAGTTCTATGCTTTCTGCCACAACCAAAAGGGCAGAGCTTTGCAGAAGGGCTCCTTGCCACCAGGCAGGGGGAACACTGAGTGGGGTTTTGGGGTGGGAATCAACTTTTGGGGTGGGAATCAACTTTTCTATTTTTTCTGATCTCCTGGGAACATTGTCCAGTTTCTGTCATAGTTCACCTCTCCAAACAGACCTAGGGGAACTCTCTGCTGCTAAGCAACAGCAAGCTCTCCTTCTGTGTAGGAATGGCAGCTTTCCCCGCTGGTTTCAGCTCTAGCAAGCGCCTTCCCTGGCATCAATGGCACCACAGTCGTGTTCCCCATTGCTGTAGCAGTGCCTTTGGCCTTCAAGGGCAGCACCATCACGGTGGGAAGGGCTATCTTCACACTGTGTAGACTTCAATTCCTCTCTGTCCCTTTGATGTCTGGTTGTAGGCCAGAAATAGGGACAATGTTTTGGGACGGTCTTGATGAAACCTTGATGAAATCCTGAAATCCCAAAAAAAACCAGGTAGAAATCATTGCTGGAGAAAAGGGAAGCAGAACAGTGATTTTTGTCCGTTCCTGCTCAGGGCCCGTGCTCCATCAAGGTGGCTCCTTCTCTGCAGGACAATGGCACTCAGCGAGGAAGGGCAAGGTCGCGCCACCCGGCGCTCGCAGATCAGGGCGGGCCCGCCGAGCTCCCCGGCCGTGGCGGGAGGCGGCGGGGCGGGTTCAGGACCCTGGACAGATGCCTCCATTCCGCTCCCCGCCGCAGCTCCGGCCGCCGTCTGCGGTCGGCTTTTCGGGTGGGGATTTTTTGGGGGGGTGCTCTTTGGGTGTAGGTTGTAAGTGGCAAAATTCGTTCCCGTGCTCCTCTGGCAGTATGGCCAGACCCGAACCCTAATGGGCACTGAGAGCTGTCCTCCGGCCCTGACCTGAAGGACCGACCTAGGAAAGTTAAAAAGACTGAATGTACGCGGGGACAAGGGGGGTGCGAGGGCAGCAGGGTGTGAGCTCACGGCTGCCAGCACTCCAACCCTCGTCTTAGCACTGCGGGGCTCTGCTGGGTGTGCGGGGCCCCCGCCTGCCCCCTCGGTGATGCTCACTCTGTGTTTCTCTTTCTTTCTCTCTCTCTCTTCCCGCCCCGTCCCTGCGCTCCCACACCTCCCCCGCTCGCCGCAGACTCCGAGGCCTGCCAGGCCCCTCTCCTCGCTGTCAGCTCTGCTCTCCAGCCCCTTCCTGCGGCCGCAGCTCCCTGCCCGCCGGCCTTGCCCGCGCTTCGTCTCGGTGCCCCGTCGAGAGGCCCCGGAGCCCCGCTTGTGTCCCGCGGGCTTGGCGGCGCTGCTGGCCGGGAGCGGGGCGCCCGCCCGCTGCCCGCTGGCCGCCCTGCTGCGGGGCCGCTGGGCCGAGCCGCCGC